>NC_045752.1:600000-1200000 GCF_008692095.1 Etheostoma spectabile
TAACTTTGGACAGAACCAGTCTAGCCCCCCCCCCCATTGTTTTTAACTCTTTACAAGAACGTTAATGTCAGTATTTCCCAAAATGATAAACTATTCCTTCAGACGTTTCCAAGGTTCACTGATTCTTTTCTTTAAAAAGGTTATTAAATCAATCGGCTTTACTGTTTCTGGATTCATGCTGATGTAATATTCAGTAGTAGTGCAGCATGCTAGTGAAGAACACGATCCTCTACTCATGGTTATGTTAGCTTATACAAATAAGACATAATACAACAATCAAAGAGGAAAAGGAGAACGATACAGAAGATTCAAAGATGTTGAAAAGTAGAAAGAATCCTCACTCCGTGTCGAGTCTCTTTGGACTGGCGAGCTCTCTGGCGCTGCCACTCAGCTCATTGAGGATGACGAGTGGATAAAGGACGTTCTTCTCCACAAACAGCAGCCACACGTGAAGCTTTTCGAACCACATCACGTGAGCGGCGTCTGACAGGAAAGACGATTTTGAAAATGTTCATTTAGTTGACACATTGGAAATACAGTATAAGTAAGTACGACTTTATTTATATAGCACTTTTAAAAAACACAACACATGGTTGCAAAGTGCTTCACACACACATGCACAATACATCTGAATGACTGCAAATTAAGTTTAGATACAGTAAAGTTAAGAGGAGAAACTAGCCAGGAGAATCACAAACAAAGACAAATATTGTCAAATCTTTTTCAATGTTCTTTGTGGATGTTGGCAATGGACATTAAATATCAAATATGAGATTCTATTTTAGTTTGTTTGACACAAGTGTCTATTTTCACACACACACTATAGCTATATGTGATCCAGCATACTTACCCCTGACTTCAAACTGATAGTACTCCTTAGTTTTGAGCAGAGGGTGAGAGAAGCAGTACCAGGGCAGCTGCTTGCGAACTTGAGGCAGCAGGTAGTGAGTGAGCAACCCCACCGTCCCCAACAGTGCATACAGGACATAACTGAGGAAAGGCTGGGGGAGCACAGAGACAGTAGAAAAGCATTATTACACATAATGAGTATCTGTCTGCACGCATAAGACCAGCCGAAAAAAAAACAACAACACACCAATCATTTGTAAATCATTTGTCGTTTCTTTGTTTTCCCAAAAGTGACTGACATCACATCTGATTTTTTATTAATAAGGACATATTGACTGTTACCTGCAGTGCAATAAAGACTGTGCTGACATGGATGGCGAAGTAAAGGACTGCAATGACCACACAGACGATCAGGTCAGACTGCAGACGCTCATTCTGTGCATTCAATAACACACAATTGGGATGGCATTAGAAAATAAAAAAATAAAAAATAAAATAAATTGACCATAGCAGCTTTAACTAATATTATTGCATTAGGGCTCAACAATAAGGACTGCATGATTGCCTGAGGCAGGTAAAATGCCACATCGGGCTAGTAAATGTAGCAACTCACTTGTGTGTTTGGTGGTTAAAAAGAATTAAACGCATCAAATCAAAACAGATTGGCAGAGCAGCCTTTCAGTTGAAATGATGTGGAAACTGCGATACATAATCATTACAGCGCGAGTATTTCACTCGCATTTGCCTCTAAAAAGAGATTGAGAAAAATTGAATATGTATACAAGTTAATTTCTGACCCACTTGCTTGACCGGCAAGTAAAAAGAACCATGAAGCGTTGAACCCTGTGTACACTAATTCAATTTTCTAACGACAATCCTAAATCCAGTACCATTGTCCAATCCTGGCTTTATTTAGATAAACAAAGAAGGCCGACTCACCACTGAGGCCCTGAGCTTCTCAGGTAGAGGGTCCTGTACTTCTGACAGAGGGTCCTCTGGGTTCTTGTCTTTTATATTGGGGACAATCTTGGACTGTATCAGTGAGCTGTAAAGCACAAAGCAAAAACTACTAGCTGCTTCACACACCATCAATCTCCTGAGGGTGACTGATCTCAGAGGGAATGTATAACCACTCCCTGTTCAAAGGATTATTTAGGGTTTACAACCTGGACCCTATTTGTCAATGTTTTTGTGTGTAGGTGACTGATCGGAACAACAATCCTTGAAATTGGTCCAGTTTTAAGCGAGAACGCTGTGACGGGGCAGCCACAGACCGAGGTGCAATGTATCACCCTTATGGGCGAATGTGCATAGTCAATTAGACTAATTAAAAGTGCTGTTTTTGCCACGGACAGGCTCAGATTATTATTCTACAGAGAAACCAAAATCAGCTCTGAGATTACTATGGCTACCCACCAGACTACATTAAATGAATAAAGAAGATACTTTTATCTAAAATGACATGGAGTCTGGTAGGTTTAGTGAACGCAATTTCGCAGTTATGTTATGGTTTATGTTATGGTTTAAAAAAAAGACACTCACTCTTTAACAAAAAAGTCGACTTCCTTAGAAATAATTTCTATAATGTTGTCAGACACTTAAGAATATTAACCTGCGTCTGTCAGCGGCAAAACAAGCACTTTTGTGAACGTAAGTAGAAGTTGCATTTTGCACTATGAACTTACACTGTAGCTTGTTTCGCTGACTCCTGACCGCAGCGTGCTTGCTTATACTGGACCATTGTCAAAGAATGTTTTTTCCATTCATCATTTAGACCCAATATACATAGGGAAATAGCGTCCAGGTTGAAAGAAAAAAAAAAACCTTTAACACTGCAACAATTGTAGGAAAAGTTTCAAGCTATTTGAAATGAGCCTTTTTTTTTAAATGCTTGGACAATCCCAGTGCTAGATAATCCACATCATATGTATTAGTAGAAAAGTCACAGATTATTAATTTGGATTTTTGTCTAGCAGATGTGGGTCAAGCCGTTAATGGAAAATACTTTCGATGAACTGTTTTTGCCTGTTTATGTGCCAGATGGGTGCGTTCACCACATAATGAGCAACAGTGCTAGAATTTCTAAGCACACACTAAGGCAAATTTTAAACATCACTTTGATATTTCACCCCAACTCAGATACTACAAACACTATCGAAGAATATCGGGGTTTGCTGTGCGAGGCAGTGAACTTACATTAGGACAGACGGGTCGCCGCTTTGCCGGCTCAGGTGGTAAGACACTGCCACCAAGAGGCCGCAGAACACAGAAAATAACACCGGGATGTGATGAGGCTCCCAGGTCTCCTAAGACACAGATAATGACAAGGTTTTAATATGTGTAATACATAAATTGTCTATTTTTCTACCAACTATAATGGGTGCAGGAAAAAGATATGGAATCCATCATTAGGTTGAAATATTAATTTGTCCAATACTTTTAGCTATATATATATATATATATATATATATATATATTATATATTATATATATATGTGTGTGTAAAGCCTTACAGAGCTGCTAGCGTGGCTGTAGACTCTTTGTGTTATATATATTGGAAAACAGTGAACATTAATCTTATTTTTTTTAAGGAGAGAGAGTGGGGGGAACGACATGCAGCAAAGGCCCGCAGGTTGCAAGCAAACCTGCGGCCGCAGCATCAAGGACTAAACCTCTGCATATGGGCGCACGCTCTACCAGTTGAGCTACCCAGGGGCTCATAATAAATCCTATTTTTCAGTTTGAATAGCTGAGCTTGCTTGCATCCACTATACAGAGATTGGAATTAATTCAGCTTTTCATAGTTAGCAGATACCTGCAGGTTGAAAAATGTGTTTAGTGAAAAAACTAATTTCGGGCGCCCAGAGAGCTCAGTTGGTAGAGCGGGCGCCCATATACAGAGGTTTACTTCTCGACGCAGCGGGCCCAGGTTTGACTCCGAACTGCGGCCATTTGCTGCATGTCATCCCAACTCTCTCTGCCCATTTCATGTCTTCTGCTGTCCTATTAAAATAAAGGTTGAAAATGCCCAAAAAATTATCTTAAAAATATAAAAAATAAAAAAAAACTATTTTTTGGCTACAGATTTCTCCTACTGTACATCATTAAAGCAGCAATACTGAGGCACTTTTAACTTATACTACATATCACTAAATTCAAAACTCAATTTTTGATCTGGACGTCTTATTTGAAACTGAAGTGGTGGTTAAATTATTGTACTTTCAAATAGCTGTGGAGAACATAGTTTTAAAGTAAATTTAGAATGGATTTCCATCCCCAGGTTTCTTTTTTGATTACAGTTTGATGAAATTCAGTGAATTATATATATTGCAGCTAGATTAGATTTCCATGTCCAGTTGGCTGTGCTCTCACCTTCAGAGCTCCGTAGCAGAAGCCATAAAGCAGAGCGACGGTGATGATGCTGCGCAGGATGCTGTACAGCGCTGACAGAAGGCTTGTGGAGGCTGCAGAGAGCACAGAGAAGGATGTCAGCAATAAAGACCACGCAAGTCCGACAGGCAAGCAGGCCAGACAGAATGCAAATCAGCACTTTGGCCTCTTATATCATAATATACAAAGGCAAGAGTGTGTGAGTGCCTGTCGTCTCATTCTGTAGAGGGCAAAGTCACCCCTGCAGAGAATGTGTGCATCTACAAGTCACTCACCATTGCCCCCGAACACATGAATGTCCAGCTGCTCAAAGATGTACATGACGAATGTGTTGACTTGCGGAAGAAGTCCCACAAAGAAGATGATGGGAAAACACAGGGTGAAGACTACAGGGAGAGACATACACAGACACACACAGACACAGACACACACACACACACACACACCTGATTAGTTTGTACATTCATCTTAAAGCTATAGTGCGTAGTTTCTTTAGCCCCCATGAGAAAGTCTAAGTAATGACAACAACACTGTCGGCGCAGCCACATGATACAAGCCTTTGGTGGTCACGCACCATCCCCCACCCCTTCTCCACGTAGTTACAAGTAGCGTTTATCCCGTCAATTCAAAGAGGACATAGCGAATTAAAGAAAAAAAAAAAAACATGACGCTCTCTTCAGAAGAGTTAATTATATTGTAATTTTTATGCAACTGAAACGGGTCATTTTAGTCATACTGAGAAATACAGAGAGAGTTCTGTGGAGCTGATAGTCTTAATTAGCTTTGTATAAACTCATTTGGCGATGGTTTGAATGTAACGGACTTCCATTAAAAGGTCCCATGGCATGACAATTTCACTTTATGAGGTTTTTTAACATTAATATGCATTCCCCACCCTCCCCTTCAGATCAAGTATTAGGGGACCACTAAGTCTATATAAAAGAGACTTCAGATACAGTATAGGGGACCACTAAGGTCTAATAAAGAGACTTCAGATACAGTATTAGGGACCCTAAGGCTATATAAAGAGCTTCAGTACGTATTAGGGGCCACTAAGGTCTATATAAAGAGTTCAGATACGTATTAGGGACACTAAGGTCTATTAAAAGACTTCAGATACAGTATTAGGACCACTAAGGTCTATTAAAAGAGACTTCAGAACAGTATAGGGGACCACTACGTCTTATAAAGAGACTTCGATACAGTATAGGGACCACTAAGGTCTATATAAAGAGACTTCAGATACAGTATTAGGGGCCACTAAGGTCTATATAAAAGAGACTTCAGATACAGTATTAGGGGACCACTAAGGTCTATATAAAAGAGACTTCAGATACAGTATTAGGGGACCACTAAGGCCTATATAAAAGAGACTTCAGATACAGTATTAGGGGACCACTAGGTCTATATAAAAGAGACTTCAGATACAGTATTAGGAGACCACTAAGGTCTATATAAAAGAGACTTCAGATACAGTATTAGGGACCACTAAGGTCTATATAAAGAGACTTCAGATACAGTATTAGGGGACCACTAAGGTCTATATAAAAGAGACTTCAGATACAGTATTAGGGGACCACTAAGGTCTTATTAAAAGAGACTTCAGATACAGTATTAGGGGACCACTAAGGTCTATATAAAAGAGACTTCAGATACAGTATTAGGGGACCACTAAGGTCTATATAAAAGGATCCAAAGAGCACCATGTCATGGGACCTTTAATATAAAGTAGTTAGTTTAGGCCACTACTGCCAAAAATGTCAAAGTCATCATCATAGCCTCGACATCAAATGCACATGACAGATACTTTGTGTTCCTTGTTCTGCATCTTTGACTGTGAGCTACAGATATTACTGATTCATATTGGTGCACGGTGGCATGTCTCCAGGGCAACTGCAGCAATTAATACTGATTGTTGTTTGATGAGAGGTTGTGCCAATAATCTCTAAACAAATAAACATTGCTTTTAGTAGAGATTGTGGCTCATATACGTAGATATTGCACCTTCCCACCATGTTGGTGGCTGCGGGTCTAATCTTAATCCAGCTCGATTTGTCGGTTTGTGTTTTATGTTGGGTAAACAATTAAAGTGCAGCAGTGGATTCTCTCATGTATCATTTCTGTGCGTTTTTAGAGTCATCTCCTACCTTCTGTGTAGTGATAAGGATGTGAAAATATACAGCCAACATATGATGTTTAAACTATGATATGAAATATATATAAATGAACTGGTGCCTTCCATTAAGCCTAGTGGCAGAAATATAGAAGCTTCTTTGATTATAATCCTGATGGCCATGTTAGTAAGGTACTCCAGCTACTTTATATTGTTTAAAAGAAAAAGGTCTGATAATTTTTGATCTTTTTTTCTTCTTTTCCAGAACTGACTTCTGCAATTCTCTGTTCTGCTGCCTGAGCGGCAAAACCAGTCTGTACCATTTCAGCCATTTTGCATTGGCTTTCTTTTTTTTTTAGAAGTTATTTTAAAGATTTTACTCTCTTCTAGCTACATTTGTGAGCTTGTGTGCCCATATGTACCTACCCCTAAAACTCTGCCAGCAATCTCGACCTGTTTTTTATAAAATAGCTTTTTTTTGGTTTGCATTAAGTGATCTTTCTCTTTTGTGGCACTTTTAATATCTGGGCACTTTCCTGATCATTTTTGTTGTTTTATTGTTTGGCATGTTTGAATTTTCTGTTGAGCACTTTGTTTTGAAAAAGGCCATACTATTGAAGGGCGTTGTTAACAATGGTATCCCTGTGCATGTGAATGCCACAGGGCTGTGCACTTACCGATGACAAGGTCCCTGGCAGAGGCGAGGACCAGGGAGCTGGTGGGTGCGACTCCATAGAGGGTGAAGCGGGATGAAGTGGTCCTCAGGCTGCCGTAGTGGAGCAGCCAAATGAGGCCACAGCACAGGCAGAAGTAGACAGGCCGGCTGTATGCTATGATACGATTATGGCCCTGCAGAGACGTGGTTATAATGATACAAATGGTTCATTTCAAAGAGATGGTCCAGTACAGCTCAGTATTCAGAACATGCAGCCTTGTACATTTTAAATAATAATAATAAAAAATAAGAAAGTGTGAAATACCGAACTAAAAATAATGTTTCTTTAAGTACAGTCTAGTACAGCATTGAAATCCCAACATGGACTAGTGCAATTTTCAATTTCCTTGTGGGAGTCATCCCAAAAGGATCAATAAAGAGAAGTCTAAGTCTAATTTCCAAATCACAATGGGAGGGGGAAATATTTGTTAAAAGCCAAATGTATATGTGTCAAACCATTCTGAAGGAAACATTGTGGTGTATTGTGGTGCTACAGAGACGTCCCAGTCTACAAATCCTATCCTACAGACTAAAGAGGAAAAAAATCTGATCCTCGCATAGATCACATTATAATCATATAATTTGTTTTAAATATTTTTCAATGCAAATGAGAATAATGATGGAAAAATGATCATTCCCTCCAATATCATGAATCATATCGCAACATCTGTCAAAATAATCGCAATGAGAGATTCTCCTCATATCATGCAGCCCTAATTCCAAATGGCTCTCTTCTTATTTTTGGCGCATGAAACTGCCAAAATTAGGTCAGTTCCCACCATGCCCTACAATACTAAAAATGTATGCCCTCGTGGTACACTGTGGATAAAAGTATGCAACAAATAACCCTCACTGATAAAAAGCTCAATGAAATAATCGTTCTCACAAGAAAGAATTCAGTCTGCTGTGTCAGTGTCATGTGAGCCTCGGGGACAGGGACAAAGGTATAAACAGAAATAGCATTGAGTGTATGGTTTCACAAGAGAGGGAGATGTACGTCTGTGTGTCAGTGTGCAGGTTTACACCCAAGAGGCCACGAGCTGTCCTGCTTTTTCACTGAAGGGAGTCCTGTCCGTTTTACGCACCAACAATCAGATAAACTAGACCAGGTTCGCTTAAAATGTGTCAACAATGTCATGGAAACGGGAGGAAAGAATACCTAGAGGTGAGATGAGGGGAAGGAGGAGGGGAAGACACGAGGGGAAGAGGAGGAAAGAGAGGGACAGAAAGGGAGATACAGACAAAGAGTGAGACTAAACTCTGGCCAGCTATTTAAAGCTCGTGCCTGCAGCCGATAGCTGCGGAGCTGCTAAATAAAAGACGCCGTTTCAGAGCAGGCTACTGATGCAAAGGGAGGGAGGAACACACTGACTCACGGGGGAAATGCAACATCATTTTCTAGAACCACAACACAAACAGAAAGAAAAAAAATACTGAATACTAACTATAGGTCATTTTATAGATGGAAGGAAATTGATTCTCTATTTGTCTCAGTCTGATGTTTTTTTTTCTTCTTTTCACTCCTTAACTTTGCTTGTGCACTGTGTGGGCTACCCAGGAATGCAATGATCATCACTCAGAGCAAACCTCAGCCCAAACCTCCCCAAAATGTGACCCCAAGAGAGAGTTCTACTTACATGTCGAGGGGAAGAGGAGTCTGGCTGAACACTCTGCCAATGAACAAAGACACAGGTGAATTCTCCAATGATGTTGAGTATTTTTACACTCAATGAAAACACGCGTTGCTACTTTATTAGAAATAGCTAGCATTAATTCAGTTTTGTAACAATGGTTCTTTGTTTCACTTTTTCAGGTCAAGTCTTGCAATGCTGTGCTGTAAACTCAAGTACTCACCTTCAGTAAGGAATACTGACAACTTGCAATGACGAGGCAGAACTGAAAGACCCATATGTCAGTGAAGAAGCCGTGGACCAGCATCACTGAACCCAGGAAGGCCACCAGGACAGCTAGCACTACGGCCAGCACGTTCTCTAAAACCTCACGGTTCCTGGAACGCAATGGAAAAACGTCAGCTCACGAGGGCATCCGACAGATCATGGGCAAACTGTTCCAGAGGAGTTGACAACAAAACATGCTCCATTACACAAATCTGTACTTTGGAGGGGCTTGAGGCCAGAATAGGGGCTGAAGAGGGACATAAACTAGCTATGTTTCACTAGTAGATGTTTTTTTTCCCTTGGTGCCAGACTGTGAGGAGCCTTACAGCCGCATTGTGAACGAGCTGCAGGCTTCAAAGTGATACAGATAATGTCCAAAATTAACATAAAGAAGATCTGTACAATCTCAAGAAGGATTTCTGTTGATACACTCCATGTTTTTAAAGTGTAGGCTGAGGAAAATATAAAAGAATATCCAATTCACCTTTACATGGAACAGCCTGCAGAGAAATGTGACATTAAAAGAGCCTGTTCAACTTTGTGAGTAAAGCAGTGTGTAGTTGTAGTAGTGTTGGTTAATCTGTTTGGAGTTGGCTGCTCTAGGGGTACCCCTGTTTCTCTTGTTTTTTAACAGTCGGAAAGTGGAACTTATATACAATATACAGTGGCTTGCATAAGTTTACACACCCATGCGAAAGTCGATTAAAAAGAGGAATAAAAATACATCTTTTGGAACTTGATAATTAATTAATTAAAAAAAGGATAATCCAACCTTTTAAGGACACCAATTTTCTTTGTGAATGACTGATTTATTGTATATAAATAAATGTTCTTCCTTAAAATACAGGGGGCACATTTTTATTTTTAAAAGCCAGTAATTTCATGGATCCAGGATACTATGCATCCTGATAAAGTTCCCTTGGCCTTTGGAATTAAAATAACCCCCCACATCTCACATACCCTAGAGATAGGCATAGGGAACTTTCCATAAGATCATCTCTCAATGCAAATCAAACCTGCTATTAAGATAACTAAAATAACACCATGCCTTTCTTAGGTATGGTGAAGGGTATGTCGTTATTTATTTACGATACATTATTCATTCACAAAGAAAATTGGTGTCCTTAAAAGGTTGGATTTTCCTAATCTTTTTGAATGAAGGCATTAAGATCAATTTCCAAAAGATGTTTTTTTATTCCTCTTTTTAATCAACTTTAGCAATCTTTATGCAATCCACTGTACATTGCAACACATATTCCTGGGCAATGAAGTTTGACAAACTCCCTATGTCACTTGGTGGCACCTAAGCCTAAACCCACCTTATGCCTATTTAGCTAAAACTAATGACAAATGTCTGGGCTGTCTCACCTGTCAAACAGTGCCAACAGGGTGAGCCGGTCAAAGTGCAGGCCGACCCACAGGAAGGGCAGAAGCCACAAGCGGTAGTACTGCCGGGCCTTGCCGGCAGCAGCGGTGGCTGTGGGGTCCTCGTGTCCCAGCGGAGCATCCTGGAGCTCTGGGCTCAGATCTCCGTCCTGCTGCTCCAGCAGCTCTGGGTCCATCGTCAGCAGACGGTTCAGACGGATCTGAGGGAGGGAGATCTGTCCCACGGTGAGTCAATTTTTGGCCGATGATACAACTCAAAATATTCACAAATGTGAACTTAAATAAGAGCGGCAAACAGATTTATGAAAAGATCGTGAATGCTAAGAGTTAGTTAAGAGTCGATAAAATGTTGTGAAATGATTTTTGATTAGTGCCAGTAAGAGTGTTTGAATTTGGCTGTTACACAGGAAAAAAGACTATACTACCACCACCACCACCCACCCACCCACCCCCAGCCATCTGGATTCTTGTTCCAAAAAGGGTTCAAAAGCCATCAACGGGTAATCAAAAACACTTTTCTTTGTCATGTAATACAGGCTGTAAAGGGTTTTGAAAACCAATAGAGAAATTTCTAAATTGGTTTAGGATTCAACTGGTAGCCAGTGTCTCTGGTCTGAGGTGACAAGAAAGGGCAAGAAAAGGGAGAGGGCAGCAAGAACACTGTTCAAACTGACAATCATGATTGCCAAAAACAATATGCAGAAATGTGCAAAACAGACACGCAGAGGAAAAAGAAAACAACACGTTGGATACTCACCAGGTCATGAGGGTAGAAGCGAACTGAGGTAGAACTGGAGAGGTGGGAGTCAGTGTCCCTGCAGGGCATTAGATAAAATGAGCACACTGATGAGAGAAAAGCATCTGCTGCACTCATTGTATTAAACCATGATTTATTTTCTGGTGACCTTAAACTAAATAGCCAATAGGCGTTTTGCTTTGCTTTTGTAGGGTTATGGGTTGTTGTTTTTTTCAAAGCCATGTCACACACCAATGCAGCCAGTGGAGAAGTGGCTGCACAAGGAATTGCAAGATATGCAACACCGAACTCCAGAAAAAAGATCAGGTAGATGACTGGAGAAAATGTGATAAAAGAAGTAATATTAACTTCCACTGCTCGCTGTTCATGTAAAGAACTGTTTTTGCAAATGACAAGTGGCTCATTGAATGGTTTCGGTTAAGAGCAGTAGTTTGTAAATGTAGGATATATTTAGACTAGTCGGTCCGCTATTACCTGCCATGCTTTTTCTAGCGTTTTATTTTTTATAGAGGATGAGTTTCCTTCCTTCTACATATTATATGCTTTGCTGCCTAGTATATATGGACATAGAAAATAAAGACACTGAAGAAATTGGACTCTAAAATCTAGAAACTATAAAGATAATTAAGTGATAAATATAATGCGCACTGTAAAACATGAATGTTATTTCCTCCCAGCACAATATAAGGTCAAAAACCATTGGGGTGTCCTCTCCCTGATGTTGCATAAATGTACAAGAGACTATACTACATAGTGAACTAAGACTATAATTAAGGAGGATTGTACAATTAGGATAGGTTTTTATAAATCGTACAATCCTCCCAAATTACAGTCCCAGCTTACTGGACAACCCAAACTGTGTGCTAAGAATGTCAATTTATTGAATCCTTTATTTGTTAAGGATACAAAAAAATGTAATCAACTAAAATAATTTAAGGTGCATTGGTCCACTATAGAAAATGCACATGAATAGCACTTTATATATTGCCCTTAACACATTTGGCAACTTTATCAGCCTTTTCTAATTATCACAACAACTGTCATAACATATTCACCAGACGCCTGACATGAACAGCAGTCTTCATCCAGCAATAGAACAGTACTTATTTGAACAGCAACATGCACCTGTTGTATTTCAATGCAGGCTGATAACAGTAAGGTAAACCCACTGCTGAGTGAACAGAAAAGGCTCCAGGATTAACAAATCTTAGCTGTACAGAGTAAATCCCCATGGTAATTTAGGGTGTGCAAAAAGAAATAAAAAAATTAGACTCACATTGACGAATCGATTCAAGCTCTACCGATTCTAAATCGATTCATAGAATTCCCCCAAAAATTTTGAAACGAGGCAAGGCTAAATCGAGCCAGGATAATTGGGAAATCCGGACTTAATCTTGGTTTTGTAAAACAGCCCCTCGGGTGTGCTTCTGCAACAACTATGTAGAACTAGTGGTAGGAATAACAGCGTTATTAATAACGGCGTTACTAACGGCAATACTTTTTCAGTAACGAGTAATCTAATTGATTACTCTTCCCATCTTAATAACTGCTAAAAAAATGTGGCGCGTTATTATAACTGAAGCTGTTTTTTTCCTTCAGACCGACCAGATCTCTGAGCCGAGAGGCAAAGACTTTTTTTCTTCCTTGGTTAGAGGCCGTGCACGAGACAAGCGCATAAATGCCGATTGGCTGAGGTTGAGTAAAATTTCATGGTAAGCCAATCAGAGGTAGAGTTGGGCGGGTGTTCATCAGCATGCATAATGTAATCTAGACCTACTCTATCTGTAAAGTGTCTCGAGATAACTCTTGTTATGAATTGATACTATAAATAAAATTTGAAATTGAAATAAATCGGACACATCACGAACAACACAAGGAGTCAGTCAACGAGAGACAGGTATGGTGAGGCCAAAGGAGGAGCGATAAATATCCAAAGTACCAAAACATCTATGGTGTTATTTGTCTCACTTTGTCCCACAGCAAGTTTAGAGTTTAAATGTGTGTACATTGTTTCTGTTAATAATGTATTGCATTTAGTGTCCATGTCATTATAATATTCAGATTTATCATAAATAATTGAACATGCACATGTATTTTAAGTTCTATTAAAGAGGGGTGGAGGTGTGGTCACATTTGAGCATTTAAACATTTACATGAAAGTAACACATTAGTTACTTTCTGAAGTAACTAGTTATTTTTATAATGTGTAACTGAGTAACTAATTAAGTTACTTTTTGGAAGAAGTAACTAGTAACAGTAACTCATTAGTTTTTAAAAGTAACTTGCCCAACACTGTGTATAATTGACAAGGTCACAAAATGACACATATCAGTAAATTATTGACATGTAAATAATCCGCTCCCAGTCAAGAACAATATAGAAGTGCACCCAGATAGCTCACTTGGTAGAGCAGGCGCCCATATATGGAGGTTTACTCCTCAACGCAGCGGGCCCGGGGTTGACTCCGACCTGCGGCCCTTTGCTGCATGTCCTCCCCCCCCCCATCTCTCTCTCCCCTTTCATGTCTTTATCTGTCCTGTCAAAAATAAAGGCCAAAAATGCCCCAAAAAATAATCTTTCAAAAAGAATATAGAAGTTAGATTACATTAATTTTACAGAGACAGATCTATTGTGAGAAAAAAACAAGGCCATCATCTGAAATCCCACTTAACACATGAGATGAAATATCAGTTTGCCACTAACCATATGTTATTGGAGGCTCGTCTGGTTGCGGGTTCAAAATTGACCAGGGACATGTCACAGCCGCCAGCCTCGTACAAGGAGGGCGTGATCTTTCCTGGAACACAACAACAACAAGAGAGAGAAGCAAAGTCACTCCATAGAAATCCCAAGCAAAGTGCGTGACTGTCTGCGGGAATAATTTCCTTAAACTACATGTTTCCATGCAGGGATATTAGATAACGTTGGTAATATTATTGTGTTCATCTCAGCTAATGGGATCATTGAGTGAATGTGTCTCCTCCCAAAGAGGCTATGAGCAAGAGTCCGTAATTTCCTTCAACAGCAGTTAGCGTGTTCCCATTGTACATCTGTTGCTTCAGTGGGGCTTTATTGCAATTTAGAAAAGCAGGACATAGACTTAGTAGCCAACAACAATCATACGTCACAAAACCTTGACAGAAGGACTTATTTCAAGTACGTCCACAAATCCTACACACGGTCCCAAACAGTTTGAATACAACTTTCAATTTTACAGGTTTTTTTTCATTTCCAAGCTATTGTGTATGGGTACTGCAAAACCCATCTTAAATAGATTGCTGAAATACTGAATTATTCCTAACAGCCCAGGAGGAATATATTAAAAAGGAGTTGCCATGGTAATGCTGCTCCTGCTCAGGTTATTGAAACCTTGATTGCAGATTGTTGTCGTTTGTTTTTTTCAATAGTTTGGTTATTAAAAATGCTTGGGGGAAATGAGAAAAAGACGGCTCAGCTGGAATGAGGTGGGGAGTTGTTGATACATAAATATGGCCAAGAGAAAGAGAGAAAGGATGACCCAAAGGGATTGCCCTGTGAATCCAAATAATATCACAAAAATAAAAATAAAAGATGCATCCGTACTCTCAAAACACTCATGCCCTCCAGTTTTGCCAATGACAAAAATATAGGCATATTCCCTTTTCATAACTAAATGTGAACGTGCAACTACAAAAAAATAAAAATAAAAATAAAAACTTTCAAGAATTTCTTGGAGCTTTGAAATGTACTTTAGGATTAAAGTATATGTATTCAAGGATATCTGATAAGAACATGACCCGAGGTAAATTTGTGCAATGCATTTTTTTTCTCAAGACGTCCTCAGAGAACTACAGCTGTTCTTAAAAGCCTTGTTGAAACTGTGCATAGGTGTTAACCCATGTCTGACATCAGGGTCACATATAAACTCAGATACCGTCAAAGTAGTGAAATCCTATGCAGTTAAGCAAGAATTATTAATACTCAAAGATAAGAAGCGCGCATATTCAGACCGACAGGTTTCTCATAATAGTCATCTGCTCTGAGTCAAATTATAAGTAGGAGCAGTAATCCATTTACCACCGGTTCAGAGGAAGCACATTAAACAGCTCTTACAAATCTCATTTTTTTCTGTGTGGAAGCATTGAAGTGATAAGGATATCAGTGGAAAATGTTTGCGGATAGGTATCAACAACAATCTGTAACCCTGTGTTGTCAGCAGTGGGGGGTAGGAATGATGTGACCAAAGAGTAACGTCCAAGTGAGGTCAAGTATTGGATACAGACAATATCACAGACAGTGATAAATGGAGCATGAATAATTGCACTCAGCTATGACCCGTTGCGTCAGTCCACCGACCGTGGATAATAGTGCTCTGCTATGACCAGCTCTCTTCGAGCAATTCCAAACCATCCACGCTACTGTGGCAACTTTCTAACCAAAGCATAGAAACGGGAACAATACAAGCAACACAAAAAGAAAAAACAAATCCGTCATATGGATCCACCTCGCCACAAACTACCAATCCAACTCTCCTCCGTGAGAAATTCCTCCATCTTAATATCTGGGCTTTCTTCCCCGGGCTCCCTACCGAAGTCGTCCTGCAAGCTGGTAGCGCCAACCGTTGAGGCCTTGTCCTGAGAACCCTCCAGGTGTGTGCTTCCATTCCTGGCCAGCAGGGAGGCGCTTGCGCTCAGCACGGTCACCTGGGACGGGGTTCTGGATGGCTGACTTTTCACCTGGGAAGTAGAAGGCTGGGAGGCCTGGCTGAGAGCCTCCTGAAGACTGTTGGGGGAGAAGGGAGAAGGGGAGGAAATGAGAAGTGATGAAGGCCAGAAGGGTTCTGTTGATATACAACATCAACACAGGGGGGAGGGGGGTGACAGGTCATTTCATAATAAAAAGGGGTTTCAGGGGATTTGATGCAGATGCTAGCTGGACCCCCAACTCCAAGTCTGAACCGGCCCAGAGAAGAAATGTTTTACATCTTTTACAGGATCTTTTACATCTGCTTTTTATGCAAATTTGTGATATTGCTATATGTACATAAAACTGACTTGACTTGATTTGTATCATGTGACTTTAATCCAATCATCACCACATTATTTGTAACAGTTTGTGTTCAGATTATCTACACATTTTGGTTATCTATAGAAGAGGCTAGAGGCTACAGACGAGGGACTAAAATTGACCAAGAAGACATCACAACAATCTTTTCCCCAATGTTCCACGTTATCTGTACATGCAGACTGCAGGTAGACCTCCATTACTGAACCAGCCTTTTCTTAAACCTCTAAAAGTTATAAAGCTGGGGATGGAGATCATTCACAGTGACTGAAATGAAGGGAGGGGGAGGGTGGAGGGAACAGTGGAAGACAGAACGCTTTTGCATTTTGCAAGTGTATTGAACCCTGGCAGGCTGCACATTTGTTTTCCTTGCTTAACATTTTTTCTAGGCTCAGCATTTCAGAAATGTGACCTTGCTAGAAAGATGCAGGAAAACAAAGAGTCTTGGCTAGAGGTGAATGGCTTTTGGCAGTTGTACAACAAAACTTGAAGACTTATGCAGACCCCAGGTACTAACGTGCATCCGTGGCATGGGACCAGTGGAACAATCATTCAGCTTTAGGTGTTCTGTTTGTAATGCTAACACTGTTTAAAATGCCACTTTACATACAATTATAGACAGTTGTTTTGGTTGATATGCTGTAGCTCTGAGGGGTTTTATGCTTGGCCAATTTGACAGGAAGGGACACACACAAGCCGTTGCCATGAGAGAACCTATGACCTTCCAGTTAGGACATGGTTTCTCTGATCAGGCCACAAACTCACGCACAATCAGTTTATATGAAGAATTCCGCAGGACAGTATTCAATCGTGTCAGGTCACAGTCCTTTTTGGACAGCGAGGATTAAAACACAACTCTGTCCAAAAAGGACTCCAGTTTTCAAGCTCCCACATAACTTTACAATAGAGACTGGTAAGGGTACTGGAGACACGGCTACTTTAACACTACACTAAGATGCTGCGGTGCAGCAGAGGTGTCCACAATTCTAAAAAATATCAAATATTTTAAAAGAAATTGATTAGGAGCGCAAAAGAGTTGTAACAGTAATAATGGCCATACACCTTTATAAGTTAGTAAAAAGGGATGTTATAGGAAGAAAACCCTCGAAATCTATTGTTTTAACTATCTTGTGTCCTAAACTGGTTTAGAAGGTCTTAAAAGCTGGACTGTTGAGCAGCTAGAAACTCACAATTAAAAACAACAAAAAGCCAGTCTATTCCTGTGGGGAATGACCTAAACCTTTGATTTTTTTTAAATGATCAATATCATCTTCATCTCAAAAATCATCAGCTCAAAAGGGCAAAGCAATGCGATACAGCAGGATGTCTGCGTATGCTATTGAACGCATCATGCGCAATTCTGACAGCCAACGGTGTGTCTGCCAAGTAGATTAGTTAAGATCTTGTGGCATTGTGCCTTTGAGTTTGTAGGGACTCCATTGATCCTGATTCTTTGATGCTCTAAATGTGTTCTTTAAAACATTAGATCGTATGATAACAGGATGGAAAGAGTAAAGTCTTGAGGGAAGGAGGACGAAAGACATCACATGCAGAGTGGAGACACCCATCCAATGATAGATGACGTCTTGCTGGATGTCATGCACTGCAGCAGACGCAAAGGGGTGTTTGATGTGGGACAGGTAAGAGAGCGCCACCTGGTAACATGCTCATACCAGGCAACACAACGACAGAAACGATTCCCTGCTCCATGCACGGCGTACCTGAGAGGAGATCCAATGAGAGAGGTGGGTGGGGTGGGGTTACTCCCTGCGTTGTGTCGCCGCCGCACAGCCTGCCGACGAAACGTGCTACGTTCACGGCGAAATATGACCGTCTCCTCGCTCCCTGGGGCTGTCATGGTGAGAGACATCATTGGCCAGTCACATTGGATGCGTTTCCTTTTTTTAAAAGCTTTATGTGGAGACTAGTGGGAGGTGATAAGTCCATGTGTTACGTTGGATTTCAGATACATTTCAAAAACAAAGCAACAATAGTCACAAAACCGGCCGCTTGAACTGTGGACCACTCTAAAATGCGATCAACCATTTCAAAATAAGACATCTGCTACAACATGACTGACCGAACCGGAACGGGTACTGGTGGCCGCGTGGTTGAGAAATGAGTGGTGACATTTCTGGTTACATTCTAGCTGGGAACCTTTGCTGCATACCTTTCCTCATTTCCTGTATGTGTCTCTACTTTAACTATCAAATAAACCCTTAAATATTCTCAGAACAAGATTGAAACATATGTCTGAAGTGACACATTTTCCACATTAGAAATGTAGCACGCAAAGCAAGCCTTGCAGCTTTTGCTGGACAGCATCCACTGAGGCCACAAGTGGTGAACAAAAGGATAATGAAACACTTCATTTCACCAAGATCCTCTTACGTCGGTGACTTTATAGCAAGACAATAACTTTTGAAAGATGAAATGACATCCTCTTACAAATGAAAAGTTGAATTCAGAAGTAATAAAACACAGCCTTGCTCACTTCATTACACACAGGGGCTTTGCTGCTACAGTTTCACTTGATCTGGTATGAGCAGTAGCTCATGGCAGCTAATGTTAGCCAGCTTTAAATAGCTTTAGCTGTATCATTTTATGACTCTTCTCTACTTCTGCTTCTGTTATGCTTCATTTTGTGGCCAATTGTGGCCACAGTGGCTAGGGTTGAGCAAAAGTTACAGAGTCTTGCTTTAATGACATTACCTTAGGGCAACCTGTTGGAGAGCTAGTGGAATGGAAAGGTAGAATAACTAATAACTAACGATTTTATTATTTTAATAAAACCATTTAAAGGTCCATCTGTGACATGCTAAAACACAGTGTAACACTAGCACATATGACTGGGATTGAATGTATTTAAACATTTCATTTTTCATTTACATGAGAAAGAATGCACTATTTAGTCACTGAACATATACTTTGGCTGGCTGCAATAAATGAACTCTTCAGCATAACAATACCAAGAGGCATGAGGAGTGGCATACACATGTTTCCGGTCCAGGAAATTCACAAAAATAACCAACACTGACAAAATTCAAGTCCAGTCAAAGAAAGTTAAGAAGTAACAAAAAAAAAGCAATGGTATGCTAGTTTCTACTACCAATGAATGCCCCTATATGGAACTGACTGGGACCCTGACGCCTTAATACAAATCCAGGCAGCAGGAATCAAACACTTCTTCTGAAACCTTTGGGTTGACATGCCCAGGCATGTCCTGCCTCTCGCATTGTATATCCCAGGAAGTGCACACTATAGAAAGCTACATAACAATCAATGGCCACATCATGAAAAATGTCCACAACACACAGAAGCCAAAGAACAAGAACCAAGGGAGTGCCTATGGGACACGGTATGTATGATACTAATAAGAGCTGCTGTTTGTCTGACCTCAGCAGCAACGCACGCGCGCGCACCACACACCACACACACACACACACACACACACACACACACACACACACACACACACACACACCACACACACACCACACACCACACACACACACACACACCACACAACACACACACACACACACACACACCACACACACACACACACACACACACACACACACACAGCTGTCATGCTAATAGAGATCTACACAAGAAGCACTATGTTTGGGTCAGAATTGTCACTCCATGGAAACTTGCCATGGTTACACTGAATGAGCAAGGCAGACAAGATCTTGTATGCAGCCGCGCAGCGCACGCGCACGCACACACACACGCACGCACGCACACACACACGCACAATGAACCAAGCCTAATGTCTGGAGGGACTACACCCAGAACACTCAAACTCAATTTCGTCAGTTCTTTCCTTATGCTCCTGCTAATAGGCCAGAAAGCAGCTGTCCAGCAAAGTGAGCATGATATATGGATTCTAGTAAAGTATACACTAGTATATAGTTCAATACACAAGCTTCATTCAGTTACATCTGCATCATTCTGTTACCACCTAAATCAAAATCTGCAAAGCAAGCTAAAATAACTAACAGACTGAATAATATTGCCTATATATTGTCTGGGACCATTTCATTATAATACAGTTCTGCTGATAATTCACAAAATAGAGTGCATGTGGATTACTCAGCCCTGGTAAATGTGAATAAGGTAAAGTAACATTTCTTGTGATGCATTTCAGAGACAACATAAAACTTGTCATCAAACACTAGTGGTAAACCAGACCGAATGCATGTGTACAGTATGTCAGAGCGCCGTGTGTGGTACATACCCCGCAGGGAAGCAGCAGTGGCATCCTGAGGCTCAGTGAAAGCTGCCTGATTGGGCAGACTGTTTCTGGACCGCGTCACTGACTCAAGCTGGGAGGCCCGACCTAGCAGGGACGCCGCATCCAGGACTTCCCCTTCTTTGGCTTCCAGGTCTGACTTGGAGGTGGTAAGGGGCCGGGGCCCAGCTGGAGCTCCTAGGCGGCTGGGATCATTAAGGCAGGCAGCCGTACCACTGTCCAAACTCAACACTCTGGCGTGTGTTTTGGCACTGCCTGTGCTGGGGGTACGGCGGGAGCTGCGCCGCTTTCCTTCGGTGCGCACTCCTGCCTCTGATCCTGCAGCCGCTTTGACTGTGGAAGAGGCTGCACTGGCTGCAGTGTGCTTGGCTTTCAGGGCCCTGTAGCAGCCCTCTGGTGAGTGGCAGGAGCGGGAAGTGGTGCTAGATGAGCTGTCTGTGCTTAGGTGGTGGGTGGAGTGAAGACTGGAGGCACAACTGAGTTCACTCTGATCGCTGGAGTCCTCCTCTCCACCACCAGTAAACACAGCGCTACAAGGCTTGGCCATGCCGCGCAAAGACATGTAGTCCCGGTGGCGGCTGGCGTCAAAGCTGCTTGCCCTTTTTTTGCCAGTCCGCCGGCGCCCACTGCGCTGTGTTGACAGGGAGGAAGTCCTCTGAACAATGTTGGCTGACTTTGGTTGACTATCCTCTTCCACCTGCTCCTGCCCGCTGACAGCTACCCCCGTTGAGCCGTCAGCACTGGTCCTGACGCCAGGCTCTTCCTGGCACCTGCCAGGTTCTACCAGCTCTTGGGTGGCAGAGGACGGTGTGTCAGCAGGTTGTTTAGCAGTCAGCTCATTGGCATGAGGGTTTTTATTGGCCTCCCTGGAGGGGAGGTTACTGAGACCTCGGGAGCTAACACTGCCGAGGCTAGAAGTCCTGCCATCTACGGGCGCAGATACGGCGTCTCCTCTGTCCCGTACACGCTCATCCCCTGAAAGTGAGAGCAGACTCTCCACGTGTGTGGAACTCGTCTGTTCACTGTGAAAGCTGCTGACGGTGCTGTTGGTGTCCCTGTCTGTGCCGCTGCAGTAGCTCTCAGTGGAGCCACTGCTGCGAGTACTCAAGCTCCTCAGGCTATCAGCACTGCGCTCCCCTCCCTGGGACTTTCCTCCTCCGCTGCAGCCTTTCCCACCACCACCTACGTCCACTTGGTACAGTCCCGAGCTACCCTCCCCTGCCTCCCTGGAGGCAGAGCGAGCTACCCTGCGTGGTTCTTTGTGTCTATAACACTCTATTCCCGAGGTGGAGGGCACAGCTTGGTCCTGCTGGTACAGCCGCTTGGCCCCCTCTCTGACACACATCCCTGGCCTGTGTGGTCTGGCAGTCTCCAGCTCGCACACAGGGTCAAGGCCACCTCTCCTGGGCGGAGGGTACAGGGCAAAGTCCGGCAGACACGGGTCAGGGAAAGCGGAACCCGCCGAGCTAGAGGTCCGAGGCAGGCCCCTGGAACGGAGCTCCTTCCTATAGGTCTGAGATTGCATGGATGCGTGAGAGGTCACCTCTGTGTCACAGGAGGAGTGTGACAGGCCGAAGTGATAAGCAGCAGATGTACAGAGATCAGCGGTCTCCCTGGATAGTTCGGAAGGACACAAGGATGTCGACGGCTGCAAGGACGCGAAGGAGTCATTCGGAACAAGGCAGTACATCTTTGCGTCTGATAGCAGATCTTAATGGACACAAAGAGAAGAAACATCAAAGGCGGCTTTGACATGTAACAGCCAGGAAAATGAGAAAACATGTCGAACGAATCAATGCCATGTATGTTTACCATGATCGTGGCTGCAGCTCTCGACAAGAGTCAAACTGATGTCATCTGAAGTCTTTCCCACATCTCCTGCGAAGATAAGAAGAACGCAATTAAGAGAGGACATGTTTAATCAATTATTGATACATTCACAACCACTAAACCTGGGCACCGACACATAACTGCCGTCTACAGAGGGTGAAGAAATAGATACCCCTGCCTTCATCTCAGAATCCCTACTTCTTAAAGTATAACTGAAACAACCAAATATTGTGAGCTCTTCTGAATAGATTCCTCGAATGCCCTGATGGCTGTGCAAGATAACTTTTTAACAAAGATGTAACTTTGTTCCTCAAATCCTGCAAGTCTTAGTTGGCGGTACTTCCTGGGAGTTTGTGACGGACAGTCTGAGTGGATGGAATCCTTAAAGGATGAAGATTAAAAAGCCAAACCCCAGCAGAGCCCTTGTCCCACTTCAGACCATTTCCTGTCATCACAAACTGCCAGCTAATTATAATGGCATCGAACAGTCTCGCTGAATTATTCAGACAACGCAGCCGCCTCACTCCGACAATGGACCAGAAGCAACGCTACAAGTTCATTTATTGCCTTCTTCTCATTTTCCCAATAAAGACTACTTGGAGAATGACTCCCATGCTAGGTCTTGAAGTTCTGTTTTTTTTCCAAACTCAGCAGTGCTTGTCTAATGCGGCCTCATCTTGGTGTGACTGCTGAGGTCACGGTTATGCTGAATCAGACTACATCTCCCCGGGCACTGGGATGATCATGGTCAGGGATGTGGTGACAAAAAATGTATCACAGGATCACAAAGACGATTGTAAAACCCAAACTGACCGGTAATGTGCTTGGAATAAAGCCAGTTCTTACATAGACACAAAGGAAAATGATTTGGCATTTTATTTAAGCAGACATGACAAGGTAGTCATAGTTACCTTTGGATACTGTTGCTCTTCCGTGGCTGGTTGCAATCTGAAATTTGAACAAAGAGATAAATCAAGCCTTTCGTCTTTCATCATCATTGGGATATCAAAAGGCACATTTCTGGACTAAAATGTTCATGTAGGCAAAGTGACAAGGCGTGTGATCATTGCAGAAGAACAAGAGCAACATCCGAAAGAAGACGAGGTCTGTGGATTGGAAAACAGCCGGCGCCACTTCGCTGTCATCACAGAGAAAAGTTTTGGCTTCCCTTCCAACTCGGTACACAGCAGCTGAGCAGAACATGCTGGCTGATTAGCAACTCAAGGACACGCAGTACAAAAGACGTAGAGCCAGGCCCCCATGGGGACTCAGAGGTTAAATATACCTTCGCAGCATAAAACAGCTAAATCACTTTGAATATTTAAGGAGCTATCAGCTGACAGCAAGCTATGCGAGGATCATACCTAATGAAAAGATCCCTCTACACACACACAAACACGCACGCACGCACACACACACACACACACACACACAGCTCCAGGTTTGTCCTAGGCATTTAACACTCTCACTCTTTATGCAGATTTCTTTTGGGATGGTACATGGAATATGAAATAACAGAAGGCTATGGGCTCTATTTTAACAATCTAAGCGCACGGCGTGAAGTGCCTGGCGCAGGTGCCTTTATCCACTGTTGCTAGTAGGCCTGCATGATTAATTGTTATAAAATTGCAATCTCAATTCCCCCTGTTCAGGATTAAATGTTTAAATAACGTAGAATGTTTTTACCAATGGCTTTGATTCTTATTTAATTTTACGAGCTGACTGCATCACAAACGCTACTACTTCTACTACTTTCTTCTGTGAGTTTTAAACAGACTGTATAAAATAGGTTTTAAAGCGCTCCCAAGCGCTGCAAAGCTCTCCCTTCTCTTCATTGAGGCCTCTATGTGTACAGGCTTAAATACATTTCACTTTGTGAGAAAAGAATCATGATAACAATTTTAAGCTAAAAAAAAAAATCGTGATTTATATTTTTCCCCGAATCGTGCGGGCCTAGTTGCTAGTTTGATGGCGGAACAAAGGGTCCGTGCGCCGGGCGCATGGTCCTAAAGGGGTGTACTTAGTGTCTTCATTAATTCATTGGTGTGTTTTGGGCGCAGCATGCAATCAACCAATCAGAGGTCATCTCCCATTCCCTTTGACACACAGGCGTGTTTGTACTTTGGCACATTGATATTATGACAGCGGATTTGCACCGTTATATATTATTTTGTAATCTTCTGCATGTTTGTGTTCTGCTATGCGTCCCTGTGTGTGTAACACGCATAGTGTGTCCCTGTGTGTGTAACAAGCATAGAGTGTGCATGCTGTGCACGAGCCTAGGCGCATTTTACTAATGCACTGTTAAAATAACAACAAAATGGTGAACTATTGACTTTAGACCAGGTTTTTGTAGGTCAATGACGCGATAGGGCCCTATAGAGCCGGGCAATATATAGATATTATATTGATATCGTGATAGGAGACTAGATATCAGCTTTTCAGATTTATCAGATTTGGATATCGTTTTCTCGTAATCTGGCATAAGAGTCGTCTTTTCCTGGTTTTAAATGGTTGCATTACAGTAAAGTGATGTCATTTTCTGATCTAACCAGACTGTTGTAACTGTTCTATTATTTACCTTTACACACTTAGTCATTATATCCACATTACTGATGATTATTTATCAAAAATCTCATTGTGGAAATATTTAGTGAAAGCACCATTAGTCAACACTACAATATCGTTGCGGTATCGATATCGAGGTATTTGGTCAAAAATATCGTCATATTTGATTTTCTCCACATCGCCCAGCCCTAGGGCCCTACTCGTTTTGCATGTGTGCTGAATTAGATTATTATTTTATACATATGCATATTTGCCTTATCTTCCTTAGAAAGAAGGCCGAGAGGGGTGGGTCTTATTATCAGGATCTATTTGGACCAGTATGGTACAGAATGCAGCAGACCAGGGCCCTGCTTACCTGCTGGTTGGACTCCAACCCAATATAGGAGTTCCTGGAGCTGCAGTCCACTGGTGGAGTCTCTTGCCTAATGAAGTCTGCCATCTCAATACCCCCTCCAGGGTCCCTGTACACACACACACAAACAAACACACGCATACACTTGTATTACCAGCACGGGCACAGTGCACGCCTTCCCTTAAAACTGAATAGATGGTACAGAGTAACAAGGGCCATTTATCTTGTTCAGATGATGTACAGTTGGCTCTGTTAAAAAGCCATTTGCTGTATGTTCCTCCCTTCAATCAGTGCATCTGATTTAATTTAGAGCAAAACAAATCATGTTACTTTATTTTACAGGCCTGGATTTTACATCCTTTATATGAGTTTTGAAAATCACTTAAAAAAAAAGAGCAAAAGCAGATGAATGCATCAATGTGGATTTTCTCCAGGCCTATATTTAGCCCGGACGTGCTTGCTTAACCAGTTGGTATGTTGACACAAATAACTTGGCAGCGATTGTCTATAAATCATTTCCATATGCCAAAAACGTTTCATAACGGGTCAAACCACAACCGAAACACCCCAAATAATGAACTACAACGCACTGAGCGGATCAGGGGAGACTGGAAACAAGAACTAGTAAAAAGGGGAAAATGAGTGGGGGGTGGTGCCTAAACACCTTATTCTGCGTCAGCGGGACTCGTCTGCTCTACTGTAAACTCAAACAACCTGGAATGTAACTCCAGATGTGTGGGCAAAGCTGCAACTGCGACTGCCCTATGTGGTCGAGCGCTCTCATTCTTCGTGTTGTCTTTCTCAACGTCCTGCTAAGCACTCCCTTTGGAATGTGAATATGAGTCATGGGCAGTAAAACGCAGGAACTTCACTGGCTTTTAATCCTTCTAAAAGAGGGCTAAAACTCTTCATTAAAGAAAAGAAAGAGTCCTGGCATTCAGTGTTAACTTAACTGTAACTTATTTTGTATTTTTTAATATGTTACAGTACTTGTTATTTAATGGTAACAGATAACATGACTGACACAAATTACTTTTCAACTTGTGTAAGTCATTATTAGTTGTTGATGTTATATTTGCAACCATGCTAAACATAACCATCATACTACTGAGTTCATTAATTGCCCTAATCAAAGCGTTGATGAGCACGCCAAAGTACTTGGCTTCCAAACCAGATGGGTTGAATATCAAACTCTGTATCTTGGTGCAGATATCCAGTGGTTTCAGAGGTATTCCTTTATACAGTAAGGTGGTCCGAAATGTCTTTTTTGGGGCATTTCAGGCCTTTATTTTTAAAAGACAGCTGAAGAAATGAAAGGGGGGAGAGGGGGAATGACATGCAGCAAAGGGCCGCAGGTCGGAGTCGAACACTGGCACACTGCGTCGAGGAGTAAACGACTATACATGTATCCCTTTAAATGATACACACAAAGCAGGCTTAAACCTGGGCACCCTTTATATTTCTTTGTTACATTTTTTTGTTTGTTAAATGAATGTGTCAGAACCATGGCTTTGCGCTAAGAAGTGCCTTGTTGAGCTTTGCTTTAAAATTACATTATGGGCGTCCGGATCGTTCAGTTGGTAGAGCGGGCGACCATAATGTAATTTTAAAGCAAGCGCTAATGCTACCAATGCGTTGAAGCTGAACTTTCGCGCACATCCGGATGGACTAGTTATTGTTGCTGGTGATTTCAACCACGCAAATCTCAAGAAAGTGTTTATAGTCTACCTTCACCTCAGAGTGAACCTAACTTAGAACTATCAGTGGTTCATTAGAATTCTACTGATGCCCTGTTTATTGTTGTCCGTTGTCCTAAATGCTCTATCTTAAGTAGCAATTGCACTTTATGTATAGTCTATAATGTGTGTGCACTTAAATGTAGCCTGTCTTGTATGACGTTTTTATATAATGTTGTTTTTATATAATGTCGTTTTTATATATTTTAAATGTGTAACACCACTTGAGCCATGGTGAAACGTTTTGTATATGATTGAAATGACAACACACTTGACTTGACTCTGTAACTGGTGGGCGTGGCTTGGGAGTGGCCTCCTAGGGAACTGTAGCAAGTGCATTCTGGGAGTTGTTGTCTTCCATCCACATGAGCCTAAAATACATACGCTTTCTGGCTTTTCTCGGTCTAGAAGGAACCAGCTTCTACATAAATGACCCAATTTAAATACATATTCATCTTTCCAGCGGTGAAATATTCCTTTAATAATAACAACTCGGCCTAAAACGTCTGTTACGTTTAATAATTATCTCTCTCTACAGGTCTCTCTACTAAAATGGCAGCAGATATAAAAATCTTACTTTCCCCATCACTGCTGCTGATACAGCTAGTCTCAATTCCCCCTACAAGGAAGCATTTAAAGTGATATATTGATTCTCCTTTTAGCAGCCTGTGTCTTTTTACCACCCAAGGACTAGACCTCTGACATCAGCTGTGAAAGACAACTCCAGCAGATTACATCACCGGAAAAGACTTCCCAACCACGCTCCATGTGACACTCCACCATCATTGATCAGAAAGCATGACGTCTTCTAGCTAATACAGTAAAACACTCCAACACACAAGCCTTTTACTGTGTCTGCCTCATCATCAGGAGCAGCTTAGTCCTACATCTCCAGATGGATGTGATCATCCACCGCTGGGCAATGTAAGACATGAACTTACCCCGGGCCATTGCTGTCTTCCCGACGGGTGACCCCGCCATCGTTAGCCCCCTCGGTACCACCTCTGCCGCCCTGACTATCCTTGGCCTGGCGCTCCACCACCTCCCCCTCATCCAGGGCATGGTGGAGGCGGTAATTCACTATCTTCAGCAGCAGGAACATGGCCGCAATAACACCACAGTAGATTCCCACTATCGCCATGGTAGGTTGCAGGGCCTGGGTTTAGAAAAAGAAGCACAAGGTAACATATTGGATATGTAGAGGGAACAGGATGAGGCAGACTGTGTATTAGACTTTCATTATATATTCAGATTTTGTAATGACATATTATTATTGTCCACGATTGTGTTCCTCTCGAAAATAAAAAAAAAATAAAGATATTTTCAAATAGAAGGTGAAATGCAGTTTAATAACGTCCTGCTGAAGGATAATCAGTCATCAGGAGTAACAGTCGACAGATCGTGTGTGACAGGAATCAAACCTGTACACCGCAACCAAGTGAGCTCCTCTAAACACAGCTGAAAGAAGAATTGAATGCATCATTACACCCACTGTGCCAATTATTTATGACGCACACTGGCAGTGTTTTAAAAACTTTTTTGTTGTCTTTTTTACGTCTCTTTTAATTGCAAAATCTGCAAAGGAAGGCGGCTGTCACCAAGCTCCTGTATGTCCACCACAAGATATCTCAGCTCCATCTTCTCGGTTGTCCATGAGACCTCCCGCCGCTGCTGCTGCTGCTGCTGCATCTATTTGCAGTTATTACAAACAGCAGCACCACTCAAACCTGTGGCTCAATATAAACCACAGAGCTGACCAGCGTATTTCCACACCACGAATAGAACGGAAACCACAAACCGATTTGAAACATCAGCTCCTCAATATAGAAGTTAGTATGCTTAGCAACCAGTCATTTCCTGACCTGGGTACAAGAATAGAGATGTCTCAGAAACACAATGATTCACTGACAAATCATCTTGTTGTGTAGCCTATGTCTGGATTCTGAATTATGTGACACCCAACCCATAACTAACATGCACAAGTGGACTATAACTTATATACTGAGGTGTCAAGTCCTTCTTGGGTTCAGAGGGCGAGCTGCTGTGCAAAAGTAAACACAAAGCAGTGTCCTGAGAAACAAAGACACATTGTGACAAATGAGCTGATCAAACAGCAGCCAGTGTATTGAGTCAGTTTCTTGGACATTGAAGTTTAGCCAGATTACTGTTACATCCTTGTCAGCTGGGCTCTTGCAATCACAGCTGGTAGCTTCTGAGAACTGGTGATACCGCAAATCACTACCGACAGGCGGAAAACAACTAGATAAAAGGGGGGTGGAGGATTTTCAATTCACCGATTACAGCTTGGCACAGTGTGGCTAATCGACTGTTAATATCCTAACGGATCTCAACGGCACCGCTGAGACACACACACACACACACACAATGTAAAACAAAAGAGCATTCTGGTCCAATCTATTTGGTGGATGGTACACTTCTGGGGGCGGCCATTTAAAGATTATTTTTGATATTTGTGTCATCTCAATAAGGTTTCCGTGCGTATAATTCCGACAACCTTTTGGTGTCATAAAATATTTTGAGTGTAGGGACAATATTCCGTGACGTTTAGTTAGTTTATTGAGACGTTACATTGTCTCCGCTCCAGATAATAGACTGAGACCGACCGTTAGTATCCTATGGCAGCTAACCTAACGGACACTTGGTTTGGTAACTTACCAGTGTCAACACTCAAGACAAAAAACATAAATAAAGCGATTATTAAAGGGTTAAAAAAGCGACAGGGCTCACCATGTACAGTGTGAAGGGGAAACATAGCAGAAACAGCCAGATGTAGAGATGTAAAGCGTTGACGAATGTATTTTGATCGGGGTCGTAGTACCATCCGCCTGTGACTGAAGCCCAGACCCCCTGCCTCAGGATCTGTAGAGTCTGCGACCCCATGTTGTTTTTTCCCCTCCGACGAATCCGAGCGGAACCGACCAACGGAACAACCGGGGTGACACGCTGGCTATTCGTCGTTGAACATGACCAACGGTGCTCTTTTTTCAGACACTGGCCTGAGAATCCCCTCTGCAGCCATCTTTTCTGCTGCTAGCCAGCCAGCTGGGGCACTGTTCTCAGTCCTCCAGTGAGGAGACTCCTATCCCACCACGCCCTGCGAGAAACTTCTTCTTCGTGGCATCCGAACATGGTAGCCGATAGTAGCCATGAAAGCAGCTAGCTACTACCCTTAATATCGCAAATAAATATATATATATTATATATATTATTCACCATTGCTTTGTGCTTTTTGTCGCCCGCTCTCACTCGTTGGTGAAAATGCATGGCTTGTTTAGTTCTACTTGAACGCAGCGATGAGAACTGGCACAAACGCATGAAATCAAATGTAATTCAATTAGGAGCTCGGATTAAATGTGACCAAATGGCGACACCTGCTGGAACATTCTCCATTTTCAAACTCATTTGCTGTTCGAAGCAAACTTTTTTTTAAAGATTATTTTTTTGCAATTTTCCGCCTTTATTTGATAGGACAGCTAGGTGAGAAAGGGGGAAGATATGCGGGAAATCGTCACAGGCCGGATTCGAACCCTTGACCTCTGAATCGAGGAACCAACCCAGCCACTGTTCAAAGCATACTGTTTTGCAAGCTTAGAAAATAAGCCAAAACCATAAGACCATAAGTAGTGTATGCACTCAGATAAGTCAAGTACAAATACACCAGTATAAAAACACTCCATAACAAGTTAAAGTCCTGCAAGGACAGAAGTTTAAAAAGCAAAAAAAAACTCTTTTCCAGAAAAACGCATATATTTGATTATTAGACCATTAATGCTGATGCATTGATTTGTAAGCAGAATTGGACTGTTGAAGTTGTAGGTTGACATGGAACTACTTATTACATACAGGTGTAGTAGTTCAGTCTGGTGGTGTATTTTCCTTAATTTTACCTAGAAAATTCTGCAGCAGACATTTTAATTCTTTTGTACCATCTTTGATTGTTTTTTGTGGAAAAAATGATATTTTTTTTCTCTCTCATTGGGCTTAACACAGTTTAAATAAAACCATCTGAGACATTGAGAGGGGAAATGTCTCATTGGTGGAACTGCTAAGAACTCATAGAAATCTAAAATGTGACAAGGCTCCCAATTAAACACTGTTTTTTGTAAGGGGTCACAATCATTTTTAATAATTCAATGCGTTTATTTGGTCGTTCATATGCTTTTCAACTAACATTTGTATCTGCAAATTTGCCAGTACCTCCAGCTGTCAGGTACACACATTGAAGTAGAAATGTAGTGAAGCATAAAGTTACATAAAATGGAATTCCTCAGGTAAAGTACATCTAGACTGTATTCAAATAGGGTACTTGAGTTAATGTACTTACTCACTTTCCATCACTGAAGACCATGTTTGATCAGTGTAGTACGACGCTTAAGGGTCACTAACGGGGGGGCTGAGGGCGAGTCAGCATGAGAGCAGAGCTGCAGTAGTGATTCACAAGTGAGCTGTTATTTTTACAGGATATTTTGTTCAGAGCGTGAGGAGAAACTGATCAAGCAATACTCAAAACTATCAACTGTCAAAAATCAAACACATCAGGACACGGTAGCTGATACATTTTAATACAAAAACACAAAAAGGCCTTCTTTTATAAATAAAAATTTTAAAAAAAGATGAAATATTTGTGATTAAAGAGGTGCCAATGTCAAGAAGCTTTTCAATTGAGATGATGCATTATGACACACATCACCCTGTAAAGCACACTGGGAACTAAACTGTCATCTGTTGTCACTACAACACAAATATTATGCTGATGTCAACAGTAAACCGACACTGATGCTGATGTCAGCTTATCAAAATATGAAGAAAAAAAAAAAAAACTCATCCTAAGTGAATACTGCTAAATGCCTGCTGACATCAAGCAGTTAACCCCTGGTGGTAGTGCAGCTGCCTGAAATGTCCGTGATGCCAAACTTATCACGCGTACAAATAAGGCTACAGTGTAAAAGTAGTTCTGGCTCCGAGACAAGATACTGACACTTTTTGTGCCAGTTCCTTCTGAGCCTCCTGTAAACTGATCAAATGAGCAGAGTGGCAGACGGTCTTGGAAATTTGGAGAGGGATCACAAATATCCCCAAGCTGTTCTTTCAGTTAGAGCTGTAGGACTTTACATTTCCGAGTCCCATCTTCCCAGAGTGCGAGAAGAATGACCGTCCTTCTCACTGTAGCCTCGCTCTCTTCTCAAGAGGCGGTTTGCTCGACGGAGCTGGGGCGGAGGACTTTGGGGCTGGTTCCCTTTCCTCTTGTTTTACAGCCTCCGTGGGGGGTTCAGGCTCTTTCTTCACCTCAACTGCAACACAAGAGCATGCAATTAGAGGACACTTTGATGGAGTTTGTGGATATTCACCCACTATCTTCACATCAAAATCTGACCACCATCTACTTTGAAATAAAGAAATCTAGAATTTCTGAATGTAAAGACAATGATACAATGACACTGCCAGATATACATAGACCCAATAATAAAAACACAAGTGCACACATAATAAAAATGCAGATCCATAGACAGAATTTAAAAGGAACATAACCTCATTTGCAGCCTTTGTTCAAGGTTAAGCACTGATTTGCACAGACGGACACCATTTATCATGTAATTTTAGGATGTGAATATTATATAACTATTTCAAGATCATACCTGGGATAGGCTTCTCGCCAGGCTTGGGCTGAAATTGCAGAAAGAAAAACAATATTACTTGGATCCATTCACATTAACATGAAAGACATTTTGCAACAGGACATTTCAGATAAAAAGACGGAGACGATTTGACATTAATAACTGCTTTGCGTCAGTGTAACATGTACCTGGTAGAATGTTGGTGGAAACTTGGACCTGAGGTCCAAAAGCAGCGTGTCAACCCGTTGCCTCTGAAACAGGGAGCTCGCTTCCTCTTTCTTCTTAGTCTTGGGTTTGGCTTTTTCTGTTAAATAGAGTTATTTTAATCAGTGTAGGCACCACATTATTCCCAAATTGTATATACTGTATTTTAAATGATTTGTTCTTATATTCTATTCATGTATATTGTATCCTATTATTTCATGTGTATTCTGTATGTGTGCCGTGTGTCTGATATTTTGCTGCTGAAACACTGGAATTTCCATTTGTTTGGGATGAAAAAAAAATCTATTTATTTATACTGTGTGTTGTTTATGGTCTGATTTTTTATTATTATTATATTGTGCACTTATATTGCTGGGAGGAGGCCTCGGGGAAGACGCCTTGGGATCCCCCCGTCGGAGCTGGGAAAAGGAAGTTCGGGGTCCCCTGCTGGAGCGGCTGCCCCCGGGACCCGATGGTGGATAAGCGTATAAAGATGGAGGGATGGACTTATATTGCAGGTTTGACCAAAGTGATAACATTATATTTCTTTGCTTCACCTGTTCACCCGGGTTTTTTGGGCTTTGACGGGGAGGGGGGTGACCCCGGGAGTGAACACTTTCTGTTGACCGCCGCACTAACGCTATGTACTATATATACACACTATATAACACTATATTGAGACTATATTACATTTGGTAACTGCAGTAATAGTTTTACACGTGGAGGAATAAATCATTGCAATCCAATCTTGAGTGCATCACAGTGCGGGCAGCACCAATCAGCTTTTAGCAAAGTCATCATATTCAGCTTGAACTCACTACCATAAACATTATGGGATTGCAGGGCACCGTAGCCCTGGCTCTTGTATTCTTCAATATGTGTTGTTCTTAAATTCAATTCCGTTCCTTTAAGAAGCGGACGGTGCAAAAGGCTATTTTGCAGTCGTAGCCCCTGGCCTCGGTGTTAAAACAAGGCTTTTAAAATACAAAGAAACAAAACAAAGAAAGACATCACAAGCAATGCAGAACTTAGCACAAAACAAGACCCAGCACAGAAGCACAAAGATTATAGTCCCCATAATGGGATCTCATTGCAGGAACGGTTCCACTGCTCATGAGGCTACCACCTACATGTCTAAACTATACACTTAAACAAACTGCCGAAGCCCAACCTCTCTCCTCGTGGTCCTTGAAGTGCCACCAGTATCCTTTGGATGGGTGATAGCGGCAATATGACATGGCTTCATCAAAAGCAGACTGGATTCCATGGACAGCAGAAAGCTAAAACACATTTATGTCACATGGTTTATGTCCAACATCCACCATCAGCAGCCATTACAATACTCACGGTGAATTTTAAAGGATCAAACTAGAGAGTCTCACCGCTCTGGAGCTGATAACTGTTCCCAGGTCTGGGGCCTGATACACCACTCCTACTATGATGTAGTAGTCGGCCAAGGGTATCACTGGAGGATGGAAATGAATGAATACAGCGGATGTGGCAATAACATTCTCACATAGAGGCTCAAACGCTGGATTGTGGGCTAGGGGTGTGTAAAACAACCGATTTGCATTCATGAATCCATCCAAGCTCAAACAAAATCAATTTATATTATTTTGTTGTTGATTTTTTTTCCGTTTTGTAATGGCGTTCATACTATCACATGGGAAAAGTAACTACATGTACATACTGTGAATCATTTTTGAATCAAAAATCCATATCGAATCGTGGCATTTTCTGAATATTGCACCCCATATTGTGGGTGTGGTTACATGTTTTGGGACAGCTGTTAGTAAAGCTTGTATGATCACAAACGTCATTACTGGCGTTTACATCAAAATAAATATATTTACCGTATCATAACACTCCTTTAACTATGTAAATGCAATACATAGACACACTCCTTATATTTCTTTATTTATATTTCTACTTGATATTTATACAATTTGTGCAACTGCAACACAGAATTTCCCTTCGGAGATCAATAATGTATTTCTGATTCTGATATACTATGCGGCTGGATAATGATAAGAAGGACACCTGTGGTCAGCTACATAACTGATAATATGATTCATCAGACAGCAATTTTGTCTTTATTAAACAGTAATATACATGCACTTTGTACAGTACACTGCGCAGTATGAGTAGCAATCCGACGCTACACTGCTCACCTTGTGTTGGCGACTGCCTCTGCTGTTTGCGGATTATATAAAGAATTGGCTCTTGAGCGTGAAGAAGAATGTACTCCACTCCCACCATCTGGCTGAAAAGAAGACAGGAACAATGTTTGCTTTTAGTTTTGTGACTCCCTCAGTACTACTACTACTACAGAAAATATAAAGCCCTTTAAAACAGAACCAGTCTTAACCCTCGTGTTGTCTTCCCGTCAAAATTGAAAATCAACACTTTTGTTGAGGCATTTTATAGATTTTTAAAAAAAAACTTTTTCTTATGTTTTTGTCCCTTTTTCATCACTTTTGTTTTTTTTCAATGTTTGCCACTTTTTGGACGTTTTCAACACTATGTAACACTAACTTACTAACATTAGTTTTACAGTTATTTTTTGAATTTATGGTCAATAAACCTCATTTATAGGAAATTGTACCTAATGTTAGAGTTAGAAAAAGAGAAATTAGGAATTATTTAGACTAAAATTAAAGGAATGGATGTTGATGGATAATCACAGACTGGAATATGTCAACTTTTACTCAATACTATTTCAAAACCACTTCAATTTTTATTTTTTTCAAATGCTATAAAATTGAATACACCGAAAAAATTAATGAAAGTAGAGATTTGTACTTTCCAAAGAGAATTGTGTGGAATCAATCATGTTATTTTGAGTAATTAAAAGAACACTGATATATGAAAACGGTTCAATTTGACCCAAGGACAACTTCAGGGTTAATAAATACTACATCTGTGCCTTTTATCTGGTTGGGTTTTAGCTCCAACTGTTAATTCATTTGCATGGATCCAATAATGCATTCAGTATCTTCTTTAAGGTGATCCAACTCTTCTTTCCTTTTTATTTATTTTTGTGCACTACAACTGTTTTCCAAGTAATACCAAATTGCACTGTGTAAGATAAACTTACTTGAGATGTTCCAGAGTAAGCCGCTGCATCTTCACTACCTCATTATTACAGGTTCGGTCATAGAAGGGGTTACTTCTCTCAGAGAAGTAGTCCAGTACATTTCCAGGGTTAAGAATCGGTACCCAGCCGCTGTCCACCCAGGATATCCCAAGAAGGTTGTCTGCAAATTAAACAAAAAAATGTAACTTATGTCCTAAGCTGAAGGCTGGTCATGTTTACATTTACAGTGGTTACATGTGAGGTTCAAACTGGTATTAGGATTTTGGTGAACACTTTTAAGGCACTAATGTTATACACAACCTCATCATCATCATCATCATCATCATCATCATCACAGCCTCAGGTTATAACCTCCGGCGAAAAGTACAATAACAAACAGCTTCAATCCGGACTTTGCCAGCAGGGCTGTAACACCACGTTGGGTCTTCAGTTTTTTCTTTTTAATGCGTTTTTGTTTTGTTAATATTTGGACAAGTGTGTTATGGGTATGTTGCTTATGACAGAACAAAATCAAATCCTGCATTGCAGTTATACATTTCCCATTTCCTTGCCTTTGTTGAAAAAGTAATTCAGTTTTATACCAAACTTAAGGTCGAAATAAATATAATACGTACAACAAAATAAACAAGAGTAAGTACAGATAAGTATAAAAAGTAACGTAAAGAAATAATTAGAGGTAGTGAGGTACAAAAGTAAAATTTGAATAAAAATTGAAACTGTACATGAGTATTTGGAGACAAATGACGTGATAAAGGAAGTGAGTGGTGCTGGTAAAGTGGGTAATAGCGGTGTGTAATAGTAATACTATATAATAATCGTGCTGTCATTATAACCATCAGGTACTGCCCACTGCGCTACGCAGCCACTTACCATGACAGTACCTAAGCACTTGGCAGTAACGTTAGTTAGCAGTAACGGAGCTGTCAGTGAACGCAACGTTAAGCAACGTTAACGTGCGTAACGTCATAACGTTTTTCAAATTATCATCTATCAACACTGTTGCTGGAATGTATATGCGTTTATTGATTTATTTTGACAACTCTGGTAGCCAGTCAGTATAAAAGCTAAATATCAGCTAAGCTAGCCAACATGCTATAATAATAAAATTATCGATATAATGTGCTACCTTGTCGTGTTTGTTTATCATGACTGTTATATTTTAATATTTAAGTGTTCTATTTTATATCTTACTATTTAAATTTTCTATTCCGGTGTAATTTTATATTTTAACACCTACATTTTTGAAATTCTATATCCCGCCATATTGAGAGCTGCTAAACTGCGTTTCGTTGTTTAAAACAATGACAATAAAGATCTATTCTATTCTACGCTCTATTCTATTCTGCGCTATAGCTATAGATACAATAGCTAGATAGCGGCTGAGATGCTAATCGACGCTAGCGTTAGCTTCTAGCTAGCACGAACAAAGTATGTGGAACCTACGCAGCAGCTTTATCTCAATAGTCCAATTAAAACACGTACACTTAAATATCACTACAGCCAAAAGATAAAAACATGGAAAAAACCTATCTAACAAATAATAAACCGGCAATTTAGCTACCTCTGAAATCCACCGCCGCCATGATGTAAACAACTGTCTCGTAAAGAGGGCGTCATTAGTACGTTTCCGGTCGCAGTTTGACGACGTCATCTAAATTGTTAAAATCGTAGACAGTGGTTGAATTGGAATAAATGGCACGAATAAAGCGTTGTAAAGGCATTTTATTAAAAAAAGAGATACGACGTTTATCACTTTACCTTATTGTTATTATATTGGTCTCTTATAGGCTACACATGCAAACACAAAAAAATCCAATGGTTCAGGATGTCATCATTGATCTTAATATTTATTTATTTAGCCTAATTTAGAAATAATGTAGCCACACTTTTAATTCATACAAACACCTAAATTGAATTGTAGTCTTTGTGCATGGCCATCTTTCTTGACAACAACTCTAGGCCTTGGCTACATCCAGAAATGAGGGGCTGATAGGTCGGCTGTAAACAAGCATCAGTTTGAGCATTACGCAATCACTCAAATGGAAGAGCTTTCATGGATCATGGTCTTTTATTTCCGATCAGCAGCATTTGCTCCAGAGAGCTGAAATTCCAGAGACTAGACACACCCAGACAGCTGAATTCACTGAGTGTGACAGGGGGACAGATGGATTTGGGATGGTGAATAGCCTACACACGCTTAGGCTGCACACACTCGGTGCTAAAACGGCAGTCAAAATGAGAAGCTCTTTTGTCAGGGCAAAAGGAACAACCGTAGGCTTTTCATCGCCTGGATGTCTGCTCCCCTCTTGTAGAGGCTCATAACACCATTACCCTGCATAAACCCCGGTTTGAATGACATCATAGCCTTTAGGGACTGAAGTATGTCATGAGTGTGTCTAAAGTGGCCGTGCAGAATGCCAGAAGTCATGTGGAGGCAGGCTGCGGGCTGCTCGGGCGAGAGCCGACTGGCTGGATGATCTCTATCTGATTCATCTGAGTAGAGATGACAGCATTCCTCCGATCTGAGATAGGATGAGCCAGATATTGAAAGGGTTGTTTAAGTGGAAGGAGAGGGTTGATATTCACTGCCGTAAAGAGCTCCTCCTACAGTAACACATTTAGTTTAAGGAGGCTGAAATTGTGTAATTTACAAAGGAACTTGCATGGCTGGCACAGAGAAATCAGATAAAATGTGAATTAATTAACAATTACATTCTTCAATTCTGAAAAGGTTTTATGGCTTATTTAGAATTAACACAAAATAATACAAGACATATAAAAGATATAAGGGACACAAAATACATTCTATCAGGCAGAACTCTATTTCACTGAAAACAATACATATATATACACATATATACTGTATATACTGTATATACATATGTAATTTAATTAATTAATTATAACAAATTTACAATTAAAATTAATTAATGTATATATATATTAATTATAATTGTAAATTTGTTATAATAAATAAATTAAATATATTATTATAATTTCTTATAATTGTTATATATACAGTATAAATTATACAATTATAATAATTTAAGAATAACTATCTTGTGATATTTGTCAATTCAGAACAATAAGGCTCAATTAACACATGATAGCAATTTCCCTTTGTGAATAATGATCACACAAGTTATCTACAAAGAAAACATTGTCAATGCAGTCTGGTTTCAAATCTAACTGTGTCCAGTTTTTTGCAAACAAACTGATGATTAAATGATCTCTAAATAAACTGATAATGTAATCAGCCCCTCTGCTCTTCCTGCTGGAGGATCCCCATGGGACCACTGGCCTTGCATTTATCGACCAATCGGCTCGTGTGAGAGGAAAAACACGACAGCAGGCTCGAGCGGAGGGGCGCGCGTCGCGCAGGGCTGGCACGCGCAGAGAAGACATAGCTGCGACACTGCTGGCGAGGCGAAGACGCGTCTACGGCCGAGAGGATGCAGTGAAGGAAGAAGCCTCAATTTCCCCGCTAATTTACGCCGGTGAGCCACGGCAACTATAAGAAAATATCGACGAAAATGAGCGTGGTCAAGGCTGGGCACGACGGCAGGGTCGACGGCGGGAGAGGCAGCCACATCGACGGCAGCGGCGGCGGCGGCGGCGGCTCCCGAGGCTCCAGCAGTGCGCTCAGCCTCCCAACAACAGCGGCGGCAGCAGCAGCAGCAGTCGGACCAAAGATGCCAGATACCAGCAACAGCTCCAGCAGCAGAGGCATCATGGTGGGTCGATGCTGAAACAACCATCACTCAACGAGCCCGCCGACGTCGTGCGACGGGCTCTGGACTTCAAGTGCCAAGGGACCCAGTGCTACAAAGATAAGAAGTACCGAGAGGCGATTGGCAAGTATCACCGCGCTCTGCTGGAGATAAAGGGGCTGTGTAGGGTGCTGGGGGATCCGGACACCACCTCCAAGCCCCCGTCCCCCCTCCTACCAACCATCAGCAAGTCCAGCACGCTGACAGATGAGCAGAAGGGGGCCATGGAGAATGCAGAGCTGGAGTGTTACAACAGCTTGGCCGGTAAGAGACGTTTCTCTCTCTCTCTTTCTCTCTCTCACACACACACGCACACACACACACTACACTATACTTATCTGCTGTCTGGGAATACTCCTGATCTCATGAATAATTCATAAGGAGTATGAGTCATTCTTAGGCTTACCCCACTATCTGCCTCACTTTTTTTGATGGCCACTTTATATTGATGGTATATTTCTTCACCCCTTTGGCAAATTCAGTCATTGTATTTGTTAAATAGCCATTAAAGAACTAACCCAAAAAATCCATTGTCTCTTGGTGCCAGACAGAACACACATTAGCACTTCTGCTGTATAATGAAATACAAACATTGGCTCATGCAGTTTTATATCAGTAACTTCTTTTTTTTCCCCCCTCTCTATCTTTTCCTCTTATCCCACTGTAGCCTGCCTGCTGCAAATGGAGCTGGTGAACTATGAACGGGTGAAGGAATACTGTCTGAAAGTGCTTCATAAGGAAGGGAAGAACTTCAAAGCTCTGTACCGATCCGGCGTTGCGTACTACCACCTAGGAGACTTCCAGAAGGCCCTGTACTACCTGAAGGAGTCACAAACAGGAACCATCAGGTCAGGACTGAGTGCTGTCTCAATGCTGTATGTCTTCCATGGCAAATGTGCACTGCAGATCAGACCACAGTAATACCCAATGTAATAGGGTTTTGCAGCCACCTTCTACTTCCACTCAACTACATTTCAGAGGGAAATACTGCACTTTCCACTGAATGTATTTACATTCATAGTAGGGCTGGGCGAAAGGGAGAAAATTATATATCACGATATTCTTGACCAGATACCTCAGTATCGATATTGCGGTAATATTCTAGGGTTGACAATTGGTCCTTTGACAAAATATCTTCACACTTAGATTTTAGATAAATAATCATAATAAATGTGGACATATTACTGATGATATGTGGTCTAGACCTACTCTATCTGATAAGTGTCTCGAGATAACTCTTGTTATAAATTGATTCTATAAATAAAATTGAATTGAATAATGTCTAAGTGGGGGAAAAGGTAAATATAAGAACAGTAACAACAGTCTGGTAAGTTCAGAAACTGACAACTTTACTGTAATGCCGCCTTTAAAACCAGGAAAAGACAACTCTTATGTCATATAACGATATTACAATATCCCAAATCTAAGATGATATCTAGTCTCATATCATAATATTGATATAATATCAATATTTTGCCCAGCCTTAATTTATAGTTAATGGTTACTTTACATGTTACACACACAAAATATGTGATCAACATAGAAAAGATGCATTATCATAGATTAAACTGCCCAACAGTAGGCTAAAATGAAATAGCTCAACCAAGCTGCAACATTAAAATGCTGCTTACATATTAATGCATCAGTAAAAAATGATCCAGTAATATATATGAAGAAACAACTTCAACAGAATTCATAGAAGGCAGCAGACATTTGTATTTGCTGTAGCAGGAAAAGCACACGTGTTACCTAACATTAATGATGGCTCTGTTCATGTGTGACAGTGACCCAGCATGCACAGCTTCCAAGTGGACCCTGAATTTGAAGCAGCTGATGGAATTTTTCCATTATTTATTTTATTATTTACACCTGTTTTTTTCCTGTCGTAACATGTCAAAATGGCCTAAAGACAAGCTGGCAGGGACCTGAGAAAAAGGGGCAGATATATATAATGTATATTTATGCTAGAAAGCTAATTAGGGCGTTGGTGGGTGTGGAAGTCAGGTAACGACTGACGTTGGGAAACACTGAGGACCATGCAGGACCTGAGAGGACTAGCAAGTGACTACAGGAAAAATGGTGTCAGGATATAAAACATTTGTACAGCTGATTCTCGTAATAGGTTAAATCCCTCATTGTTTCCGTTCAGTAACTAGCTTGCAGTGTTTATATCCTTTTAGATTAATTGAAAACCATTTGTGATGTGGTCTATCTCAGAGTGCTATAGTGCGTGTGTGTTTTTCCGATTGATCAACGAAAGACTAATCAGACGTTTCATTTACGAGATTTTTCCGGTGTCGCCGGAGGTTTCAGCCGGATGTCCATCATGTCCCGTAAATCCAGACAGCTAGCTAGACTATCTGTCCAATCTGAGTTTTCTGTTGCACGACTAAAACAACTTTTCAACACACACGTTTCACCAAAACAAGTTCCTTCCCGAGGCCACTTTACAGAGGCACCGAGACCTTCCTCCTCCGCTGCGCTGTGGAGGAAGGTCTGGCAAAGAGAACCTGGACAAATCAACATCAATTGTCAAATGTGAAGGTAGAATCAATCACTTTGAGGAATCATCTGTGATAAATTATTATAAACTCTAAGTTAATGCTATTTACTAGCTTCTGTTTTAAATGGCTCATCTCTTTGCATTGAGTAATTTGCTGTTGTCAAATAAATGTAAAATAACTGCAGTTTTGTTCATGTTTCACCTGATTGATAGCCTAATTGTTTGCCAGGTTAAACTGAACTGTGTATCTGTAAAAAAAACATTCATAGTGCCTGAAAAAACACTTCCAAAAAATATTTCCTGTAGCCACATTACCATGTCAATCACCGACTGCAGTTTACGTGGATGATTTATGAGCATATTGATGGACCTTTTCCTGTCTGAGCAGGAAATAAATCAGCCTTTTCCTGTCTTTGTTTTCCAGACACCAATGCCATCCGCTACATCCAGCTGACAGAGATGAAGATTCGCCGGAACGCTCAAAGGGAAAAGAAAGAGGCGACATAAGCACTGGCCGTGTGACGACTTCTCACCCGGCGTACGTCCCAGCCCTGCTGTGTGCCACCCAGACCTCACACACCATGGTTCAGAGGTCTTGGTGTGAAACGATATTTGTTTGCTTTTGCCTTGCACAGCATCCGGTTTCCAGTTATGTGATTGAACTTCATCGTTGCGTGCTTGAAGCATTTAAAAAAAAAAAAAAAAACCATTCATCAGTATCAGATTCTGAGTTTCTGTCTCCGAACCGATAAATGTATCTAGTATGAATCCATCCCAAGTGTTTTTTACCCATTACGAACAGATGCACTGCCAGTCCAAACATTGCACTTACAGGCCAACACTTGTGATAAGAGACAGGAGCAACAAGTTCCATAGTGAGTCCAGCATGTCTGCAGGCGAGTGGAACTGTAAAATAGCACGTGCCCTCGCTCAAGATGTCTCTCCAATGCCATGGAGTAAATGAGTAACAACCACCTACACCACCATACTTTGGTTTTGAAAGTACAAGAGAAACATTTTTCTATATCTCTCAATTTTATCTGAAGCAAAGGTGCTTTCATTGAGTAGGTTTCTAACTCACAATGTGTAGGCAAGAGCACATGCTCAGCACCTGCTAATAGCAGTATGAACGTAAGAGACATATCACAAAATGTAAATAGGCTACTTTATATAAATCATGAAAAATGTAATGGAGAGACAAGCAATGTGCTTATTGATGCCAAAACACTTCATTCACAGCAATTACTGTATGTTTACTGTAAAGGTATGCGTGTAACAAATGTGTCTATTGATTGGAGTATTTTTTGTTGTTGTGATGAAGCAGTGGATTTCCCTTTAATTTTTCATGTTCATTTTTCACCTGTGTTCCTCAAAAAAAGCTAAAATAGATCTATGGAAAAATGCTGATGAAAGCACATGTGTAAATAAATAAGTGAACCAAAGCTGATTGAAAGGATTTTAACTGAATTAAAGATATTTTACCCAGCAATATCCCAAAAAAAACCAGAAGGTTGTTGAACAAGATTTAGGTATTTCAGAATCCTTAAAGGTCTCATAACATGAAAACTTCCCTTTATGAGATTTTTAACATTAATATGAGTCCCCCCGGCCTGCCTATGGTCCCCCAGTGGCTAGAAATGGTGATAGGTGTAAACTTAGCCCTGGGTATCCTGCTCTGCCTTTGAGAAAATGAAAGCTCAAACGGGCCGAGCTGGAACCTTGCTCCTAATGAGGTCATAAGGAGCAAGGTTACCTCCCCTTTCTCACCTTTCTCTGCTTTGCCCGCCCAGAGAATTTGGCCCCCCCATGAATGTAAATGTGCTGTATTTATATAGCGCTTTAACAACTGCTCAAAGCGCTTTTACATCTACAGGAAACATTCACCATTCACACACATTCATACACTGTGGCCGGGGCTGCCGTACAAGGTGCCACCTGCTCATCAGATAAACATTCATACACATTCACACTCCGATGCGCAGCACCGGGGGTAACTCGGGGTTCAGTGTCTTGCCCAAGGACACTTCGACAATGACTGCAGGGGCAGGGATCGAACCACCAGGCAACCGCTCTACCACTGAGCCACAGCCGCCCCATTAGAGAGAGACATCATGGCTTTCAAACGAGCCAGAGTGGCAGTTGGTCAAGGTCACACCCCCAGCCTCCACCTTGCCGCTGCCCCCCCCCCCCCAAAAGCTACAGACTCATAATGGCACATAATAAGGAAAGCTCATTGTGGGACTGGCTCTAGTGGCTGGAATTCTGCACCAAGGCTGAATTTTGGGAAAGAGACGTGAGATACAGTATTAGGGGACCACTAAGGTCTGTATAAAAGAGACTTCAGATACAGTATTAGGGGACCACTAAGGTCTATATAAAAGAGACTTCAGATACAGTATTAGGGACCACTAAGGTCTATATAAAAGAGACTTCAGATACAGCATTAGGGGACCACTAAGGTCTAAATAAAAGAGACTTCAGATACAGTATTAGGGGACCACTAAGGTCTAAATAAAAGCATCCAAAGAGCACCATGTCATGAAACCTTTAAAGACTCTTCTAACCACCTGGATGAAAAAAATACTGTGTACACTGCAATAATAGAAAACACGAGTACCTGTTTCCAAAATTGCATTGTTGGTTCCTAATCCCAAAATAACATGGCAACCGACGAGTTACCTGGATAGGAAAGAGAGTTGCAAAATGGAATAAAACAATATTTATCAGGTAATCATCTTTCTGGGAAATGTATAGTTGTTACTACGACTTAACTTCATGAGAGGCACACATTTGGGACACCCAGCACCTAACAGCAGCCCCAGAGTTGTGTGGTGGAGCATTTGGAAGTCTTGCTAAACAACCCACAAAGTTTTTCAGATATTAAGCATCATGTGAATTAGCATTAGCTACATTCAAGTCACAATGGGAACTATCCAGAAAGATACCCAACAACATAAAAAACAAATGCTGTTTGCTGCTGAGCCAGTACATCCAGATATAGCTTTTTGGTTTTGTTTTTGGAAAACTGCGCTGCAGCGGAAAAACTGAAACATTAAATGAAAACAATGAGTTGAAAGATGATGAAACAGTGGGGAACTGCAGCCCTACTTATTGAAAAAAAAAATATATATATATATATATACAGTTTCTGACTGCTTTTATACCTATTAATTCGACAAGGAAAGACAGAGCCCTACAAAAGAAATGGTTGGATAGTATACCATGATTTTACTCAAATCAGTGTGTTCCAGTGCAAATACAAGTTAGTCAATAACAGTATTATTCGCAACCTGAACGAAGTCCATGAGCAACAGTAAGATCAGCTTATTCGTGGTAACATTTCATCAGACAGGTAATGACACTGTGGCTACATCGACAGAATTCTGGTTCAACGGGCATCCTTAGTGGAAATACTGTGTTTGTACATCGAGCATGATCACATTCTGCACAGTCCTCGGAGAAAAAGCATTCCCGTTCAAACACTCAGATAAAGACAGATCAGAAATCTCAGAGGACGCGGTCCTCCAGGCTGAGATTTCACTTTTGAAAATGAAATGAGAGAAACGGGCATTAAGACCACAGTAAGATGTTTCTATTTGTTAATAAGTAATCATTTGCTGTGACAGTTAATTGGCAGGAGTTCCCACCTCTGACAGCACCAGTAACCTGGCACTTCCTCTAATATTGTGAATTTTTTCTTGTCACGCAGATTGAAAAACAAGAAAGAAAAAAGGTGAAATGTATTTTAAATAAATATTCATAAAATGCAAAAAAACAAAAAAACAACCAATGTGCACAGACCAGTTTTCATGCATTTAGCTACGTTAAATAACTGGTTTTTATTATGGGATTTGGGGCTGCAACTAATACTTAGTTTCATCACTGATTCATTTGATTATTTTCTAAATTAAAAAACTTGTCAAATTGCTTTCCCCCCCGATGGATAACAGTCCAAAAGCTCCCAAAATTCAGTTTAATATCAGATAAGATAAAGAAAAGCAGCAATCTCTCACAATTGGGACGCTGGGACCAGGGAAGTTTGGTATTTTTACTTAAATTTATTTTTACAAAAAATATTGATTAATCATCTAATGTCAGCTTTAATTTTCTAGTTGGATTGAAACTACTTGCATCTTTGTTGAAGATGTTAAAAAAAACAACCTGAAACAGACAAATGAATATAAAACAAGTCAAATGTGGCTGAGTTTGAAGCCCCATTTACCTCTAAAAACATTCATGGACATTGTCAAAAATCAAGGCAAATATAATGCATTATAAAAAAAAATCAAATAAATGACTCCATAAATAAAATGAAATGAATCATCACAAATATAAATAATCCGGAATGAACTTCCACATGCCACCAGGGCCTGCTTCACCCACGCGCCACTCAACACTTACAGACTTTACATCCCTCATTCTATCTTGATCAATAATTTATGAGGCAGAACAGTTGCAGAGTAACACATACAAAGTTCCCTTTTTAGTTTGGAGAAGTGGTTCTCAACTGCTGGGTCGGGATCCAAACGAGCTGCCCTGACAGGGTCTCGAATGAAAATTGAACTCAATGGGGAATTAATGAGTTCTTAAATATTTGGTTGAGACCTCCCGACAGTGTTTCGGTTCCAATTCAAACCCGAGCAGCAGTGACTTTCTTCTTTATATTACAGTTCACCGTACAGGCCTGGAGACGGTGGCAGACATTTTTTGTACTAACACCGTTATAAAACCGCAGGTTACTAAATGCGAAGAAGTGCTCATAATATACAACAGCATCCCCTTGTCCCTGGGATATTACTGTGAACGTGTGATTGGTGAGGACAGGTGCTCAGTACAAAACAGGGATCCATCAGTCACTAGCACAGGAGCGTGAACTATACAGACGAGTTCAAATAACGCAATGCGCTTATCAGTAAATTACAAATAAGCGGAAACAGCGTGTTTTTGGGACGTATGGAAAAAAACAAACCTGAAGCTTTACATTCATGACGCTTTCAGAAAGTACACTTCATTAAATGCACAATCTTGAACACAAGCTTGAAATAAATACAAAGAAGCATGTAAAGCCTTATGGAACTGTTGATTCCATTCTGCTATAAAGCCATAAATCAGAGTATTCCTAAAGAAATCATTTACATGTTGAATGTGAAATGACAGGGTTTCTGGAAGTGAGAGAAATCAAGGAGACATGGTTATTCTTTCCCTCTAATGCGTTACCAACCACACCTGGGTCACTCTCCACGGGTTGTTTGAATGGTTTTAGATGCCATGTTTAAGGGTTATCGCAAATGGCATTGTCCGAAAGGTAAAATATTCACAGTAAATGTCTTCCTGTTATTTATTGACAACACTTTGGATAGGGAAAGGTGAGCCACCCCATTAAGTACTGATTAAAGCTAGAACAGATTCCTTTTGTCAGTACTAGTTGACCCAGACCTGCAAGAATCCATAGGCTTACTGCAGGGACAGTCCTTGTGTTGGACTGGTGAAGGGCTGTCTGAGGCTGAGTTAGGACCAGAATCCAGGTCTGTAGCGGTAAGGGGAGTCTTTGGGAAAGCTGATCTCCGGTCTGCAGAGAGGGACGGTTCCGTCCCGGCACTGCCCCTCGTCCAGCCGATCCAACAGGTTTTCCTTCTTGCGGGGGGAGTAGGGCGTCGGGGCCTCCATGGGGGTGGGCAGCACCGCCGGGTCTCTACCAAACTCTACAGTCGGAGGAGTCTCTGTGCTGGAGGTGTGGGCGGGGGACTCGCCGTTACCCAGGTTGTGTCCGTTTCCCCTGGGCCTCCCGTCTGCCCAAAACACATCGCAGCGCGCTCGTGGTGAAGGCCGAGGCCGGGCCACAAAGTCAAGGGTTTTAGGGCGTTCAGGAGCACAGCGACGTCGGGGAGTTGGAGGGAACACGAGATTCGGATCAGGGAGCCGGGGCACCTCAGGACAGTCGTCTTTTAAACCTCTGAAGCTACCTGTTGGGGAAAAAAAAAAGAAAAGAAGGGAAAATTAGAGAAAATCTGACATCATGTTTCCTGTGGTGAAATTTAGGTTTAATTAGGAACATTTACTCAAGTAGGATACTGCACTTAAGTACAAAAGGTACTTAAGTCTTCTTTTCATGCCACTTTCTACTTCTACTCCACCACATTTCAGAGAGAAATATTGTACTTTTTACTCCACTACATTCATCTGACAGCTTTAGTTACTAGTTATCTTACACATTTTTTTACCATAGATTTTGCACACAAAGCTCATGTAATTTATAAATTATTATGTTTTATTATAAGCTACCCAACAATATGACGGCCTACACGTTCAGCTGAAATGATTAGACCATTAAACACTTAGTTGGTTGACAGAACGGTTCGGATTGTTTCCAGTTTCTAAAAGGGGACGATTTTTCTGCTTGGAGTACTTTTACTTTTACAGTACAGTACATTTTCATGATGATACATACTTTTACTTAAGTAACATTTTTAATGCAGGACTTTTACTTGTAACAGAGTTTTTACAGTGTGGTATTAGTACTTTTATTTAAGTATAAAATCGGAATACTTCTTCCACCACTGGTATTTCCAGACTTTCATTTATTAGGTAAGATGGGTAAGACCAATATTTAGGGGGGTTGTTATCAGGCCAATATCTGGGATTTCCATTGACTTCTATTATAGACAGAATACCAGCTGAGATTAGTTGCATTGTTGTTTTTTAAGCAGGGCAGCAGTTTTCAGATTGCATTATGTGCATAATGATATCAGATTAGTAAACAGAATGTGCCTTTGGAACATTGGATGAATGGTTGTCGATAATAGGCAATGTAGCACTAAAGATCAGCCCCCCCCACTCAGATCAGCTGGTATTCTGTCTAGAATGGAGTGTATGGAAATTTGTAATTAACCCCAAACTTTTGACCGGTAGCATATGTCAGGTGTCAGCCAATAAAGAACACAATTTTTTTTTTAGCAGTATTAACGTTCAAAAACCTATAGTGGTAAAAACTCAAAATCCCATGAGAGTACATCTAGTTGGAATTAAAGAAGACACAAGACTTTACCTGTGTTCTCTAATGCAGTTCTTTCTATCAATGGCCCCAGGTTAGTAGAAGGGCAGCTCTTCTTGATGGCCCCATCTGATGGTGTTCTACGGAGGCTACGGGAGGAACTCGGGGCCGATGGGACATGTGTTGGTGTGAGAGACTGGCGGGGGTTACGTTTGAAGCTCTCGAGGTGGGTGTTGACCAGCGGGTTGATGGGGGATTGGACGGCCGGATGCTGTGAGAGAGGAGGCGGGAAGGGAAGCTGCTGGAGTGGCGAGGCGGGGCAGCAGGCCAACAACTCCTCGCTGTCAGGGCGCAGCAGTGAGCGGGTGGAGTTGCAGTCGGACACTGATGACAGGGACAGCAGCGTGTAAGTGGCGGGCAGGCCTCGCTCGGGCAGCGAGGGCGCCAAGGGTTTCAGCGGGCTTTCCCGCCGGAACAGTCTGCGAGTCTGGGGGCTGGTGCTCCGCCTCTGGCCCCCAGTTCTGTGGAAGAAACCCTCCCATCGGGATTTGATGCTCTCCTCCGGTGGGACCAGAGTTAGCAGGCTGCAACCCATCCCGACGGCTGCCAGCAGAGCTCCACAGCCCAGCAGGACCAGCTCAGACCGCCGGCCCCCACCGGGGCTCTTCCGGCATGGCGATGTTCCTGGGACCTGGCTGCTGGGGCAGTACTCATCTCCATCTCCATCCCCGTCAGCAGCAGCAGCAGCACCAGCTGGGTGGCCCTCCTTATGGAAGGGGATGCAGAGGTAGGACTGACCGGGAGCTGCTCCTGGCTCAGTAGTGAAGCAGCAGTCTTCATTTTCTAAAAACAGGATCATTCACATGTTTTGATTTTTAGTTTTCGGAATATTTTATTATCAAATTTTCAGTTTAATCCTCATGTTGTCCTTGGGTCAAATTGACCCGTTTTCCTATATCAATGTTCTTTTTTAACTACCCAATTGTAATTACCCAAAATAACATGATTGATTCCACACAACGCTCTTTGGCAAGTACACATCTCGACTTTCATTAATTTTGGGGTGTCTTCTTCAATTTTATAGCATTTGAAAAACAAAATGGAAGTAGGTGATCCATCAACATCCATTCCTATAATTTTAGTCTTAATAATTCTTAATTTCTGCTTTTCTAACTCAAACATTAGGTATAATTTCCTATAAATTAGGTTTATTGACCATAAATTCCAAAAATAACTGGAAAACAAAAGGGAACAAGTTAGTGTTACGTAGTGCAGAAAACGACAAAAAAAGTGACAAAAGTGTTGAAAAATGGGACAAAAGCATAAGAAAAAGTTAAAAACAGTGATTAAAAAGCATCAACGTAAGTGTTGATTTTCAATTCTGACGGGAAGACAACACAAGAGTTATTGAAACATAAAAAAACTTCTTCACTGACCGACCCACTTACAAACTAAGGAAGACCCTACTCAAAAGGAGTATGTGATATAAAAAAAAAATAAGGAAAAGAGAGGCAATGTAAAGAGAAAATACAGCTTCATGGTGAACCGTAGCATATCATTTCATATTAGGTCTGCTATATGAGTGGGCAAGGTTGCCAAATCTCGAGAAAGATGTTATATTAATTTCTATGAGTATACGTTATCCTTTCAAGTGGAATACATGTATTCATATCCCGAAGCCATCGAGCAATAGGGAGATGGATGGGACTTCCACATGATGAATCGTTGACATGCTAATATAAAACTGGATGTCTTATGAAGCATGTCAACTGAAGCATACACATAGATAACCAGAATGTGTAGATATATTCATTCACAGATGCAATAGTTCATGTTGCACAGTGGACAAGCCCTGCATTTCATATAACAATTGCCACATCGCCACTTGGATTCCATCCCTGCAAGTTTGTGTTGCCGAGTGTACATGATGCTTTTTTCAGGAACCAGCTTGTTTACGTGCTCACAGCGACACACAGTCACATCTGTGAGTTTCTCCGGTCAACCACAAAGGGTGTGTTGACGTGTTGGACTGGAAGTATCTCACTCACTCCATGTTTTCCCAGCCAGTGCGCCACTTCACTAACCTTTAGACTACACAGGGTTTCCGCTGGGTCTTAAAACTAACATTTCCGAAAATATTAGGCCTTAAAAAAAGACATGAATTAAAAAGTATTGTGTTCCGGGTCTTTAATCTTTTGGGGGTTTTAGCCTTTAATAGACAGGACAGCAGCAGACAGGAAAAGGGGTTAGAGAGGAGGAAGTCATGCAGCAGATCGCCACAGGTTGACCTCGAACCCTGAGCCGCCGCGTCGAGGACTGAGCCTCTACACATGGACCCCGCTCTACCAGGTGAGCTACCCAGGCGCTCTTTAATCATTTTAAACTGGTCTTAATTTCCTGCTACCCATGTGACGCTACCTCTAACGCTCATTAAAATGCTCCTGCAGTCCTTTAGAATGTGTCGATTTTTTTAATTCTGGGGTGTAAGATTATTACTACTTCTACTACTACTACTACTACTACTAATAATAATAATAATAATGTATACTTTATTTTTCCGCAAGGGGAAATTCCAATGTTTTCAGTCTGTTGTTATTACACACATTACACACAGGCCTGAATTTCACACACATGCTCAGGTCCTATATATGCACTAAATGGAGAGATGTCAGAGTGTGGGGCGGGGCTGCCCATGGAAAGTCGCCCCCAAGCAGTTGGGGGTTTGGTGCCTTGCTCAAGAGCACCTTGGCAGTGTCCAGGAGGTGAACTGGCACCTCTCCAGCTGCCAGTCCTCCACCATAAGTTGGTCCGTATGGGGACTTGAACCAGCGACCCTACCGTTCCCAATCCAACTCCTCTACTGACTGAGTAGCTCCTTTTGCTAGTCCAAATAGAATTTGCTGTGTTACGATTACAAATGAATGAGCTGTGTTGCTCTGGGTCCCCCACACGTTGACTAGATACCAGTCCTATGATGCGAATGAGGAGATCGGAGAATTGTCACAGATGATGATTTCGGACCCTGACATCTGATGGGGTTTTTATTTTTTTATGTTGCAATATAGGTCTAAATGTTCTTAAAAAAAGGTCTAAAACATTTGCCTTGGTAAAAACCTGCAGAATACTTATACATACATACATACTGTATGCCAGACAACATAGACGCATTAAGATAAGATAAGATAAGATAAGATAAGATAAGATAAGATAAGATAAGATAAGACAAGTCGTGCTCACCCATCTCCACCAGGCTGGGCACGCCAGGCACTGCGGGACTGTGTCTGGGGGATCTGCGGAGGTTCGGGGCGCTGCACGACCGCTGCCTGCTGCCTTCATGGGGAGGCTTCACACTGCCAGGTAGAAAGGATGAAGATGGATTTGGTTTGGTAAAAGTAACTAGCATGCTATCTTTAAGTGAACTACAGCGTGGAAATAGATCGATATTGTATCGATATCGGGATATGAGACTATACTGTACAGTATATCGTCTTAGATTTTGGATAATGTTTTTTTATTTAATACAGGGACAGTGCATATTAATGGACATTTCTGTCAATACGCCAGAGTTAGCCAAAAGGCTATTTTTTATCTGCAGTCCCTAGACAGATTGTAACAAGTCACCCTAAAAAAGTAAAATTACATATTTACATAACAACTTAACAATTACAATATGTTATACATTGAGTAAAAATTATTAAAGTTAAATATAAGAAAAGTTAAGTTAAATATACACTAGGAACCAGGCTGACCAACAATCAGACAAAGACATAAACACATGCACACATATGTAATATTGTAATATGACATAGGAGTTGTGTTTTCCTGGTTTTACCCACAGTCATTATATCCACAATACTGATGATTATTTATCAAAAATCTCATTGTGTTAATATTTTGTGAAAGCACTGTCAAAGTGCCAACACTATAATATCGTTGCGGTATCGATATCGAGGTATTTGGTCAAAAACATCGTGATATTTGATTTTCTCCGTATCGCCCAGCCCTAATGTGAATTGACCTATTATATCAAAACATCAACTGAAAACATTAAGATTATCTGGAGAAAGTGGGTAAAGACTATATACATATATATTGCTTTCATCTGTGTGTTACCCTGGTAACGTAAACACCTTGGATACGATGCTGCGACTGTGGTAATTTGACATTACTGAAACATATTCGGTTACATTTTCCTTTAGGTATCATAAGAGTGACATTAGAGCCCGACCGATACATGGGCGGGCCAATATTATCGGCCGATATACATTTTATTTATCAGAACTTTAATATATTTTGAATGAAACAAATTATTATCATATTATTTTAGTGAGAACTCCTAAATAACTACAAATAACTAATGTTAGGGAAATCTGGTTATGTTTTCCGGATTTTTTAAATATAATATATATATATATATATATATATATATATATATATATATATATAATAACCAAATATTTGTACCGGTATCTGCCTTTAAATCCAGTCGGGCTCTATGTGACATCCATAAGAGTGACATGACACTGCCATGAACCTGTCATAAACATTATAAACAAGTCACAAAGTTTATGACATAACCCTTCTTTTAGTGTCATGACAGTGTCATATCACTCTTATGTACGTAGATACCTTCAAATAAAGTGTTCCCACTTATTCTATTGAAATGTACTGTATGTGACTTGTGAATGAATGTGATTTGATTACTTTACAAGATGTACAGTCCAGCGAGGTGCAATGACTGATGGGTAATCTTTTAAAGGTTCCTTTTTTGGGCTTTTCCGCCTTTAATGGACAGGACAGCTAGGTGAGAAGGGGGGGGGGGTAAGACTTGCAAGAAATTGTTATAGGTCAGACTCTGGACCCTCTGTGTCGAGGCATAAACCTCTTTGTATATGTGCGCCTGGTCTACCCACTAATCCAACCCGGCCACAACAGATAGGTGATCTTGCTTGTCAACTTCCGGTGAAGTGATGAACCGTTCTTCAGTTGTCTACTGTCTTCCTTAACATGGCTGAAACCCCTGTGCAGTCCACTTGGCAGAGAACTTCCAGGCGACCGTCCCTATTTCTAGACTCACCTGGCATCAGCGCTGTGCTCTCTGTATGGGCCACATCCGCGGGACCTGCCCTTTTTCCTGGAGCCCTTCCTCTCACCCTCCTCTTCATCCTGCTGAAAACCTGAGCTGCGACCCAAGGCTGTATAGCCCTCCCGTGGAGTGACTGCAAAACAATACAAAAAGGAAAAAAAGAAGACTTTACGAGAATGGATATCAAGGGCAAACATTAAAGGTCCAGTGTGTAACGTGTTTAGTTGTTCATTATCAAAATTGGTGTTGCCTGTTCTTGTCCTTTTTCATGAATATTTACCACCAACATCAATTCCAAGTACTCCTACTGGCTTGAGATTTTACATTTTCATTTGCATGAACTAGGGTAGATGCTCCATATTCATGCTCCATCTTGAGATACATTAGATGGTAAGGGACATACAGGACATACTGCTCCGCTTTTTGCGATTTCGCCGTCACATGATGAACTCAAGGGTGCTGCTGATCAGCTAACGGGTATCATCGCTTTCCGGGCAAATTTGAAGAAGAAAACTCGTATTCAAAATCCAAATTTCAGGAACAGGACTCTTCTTCTTCGCCCAGAAAAAGAATATTGAAAAGAGCAAAAGACCGGCTAATTGAAGCGTGAAGGCTACCATAGCTGTGATACGTACTTTGAACTGTGTGGCGCTAGACAGTGGATTGTGATATATGATCTCAACGCTAGATGGGAGAAATTCCCACACGTTGGAACTTTAAATAGTTTGTAATGAATATATAGTGAAATGAGAAAACCTTGGAGAATACACATTCTGTGGACTGTGGTATTAATGATGAATTCAGTTGAAATCCCATGTTTAACATAAGATTGTGATGGTGCGTGCTTACGTTGGATGGCTCTCAGGCGAGGCAGCATCGGAGGACTGCTCGGAGGACTGGAGCTGCTGTTGAGCAAACTCCTCCGCCGATCATGGGAGGGAGACGCCTGCACTGTGATTTTGTGCTGAAAATCTAAATTAGGGTTTCAAAGAAAACACATTAACTTCGGAGAAAATCTTGATATAAAACATACTGTTGACATACAATATCCCAACTCTAACTTAATATAAAACCAACTATTGACTTACAATATCCCAACTCTAACTTAATATAAAACCAACTATTGACTTACAATATCCCAACTCTAACTTGACTCATATAAAAACATACTGTTGACTTACAATATCCCAACTCTAACTTGATATAAAACATACTGTTGATTTACAATATCCCAACTCCAACTTGATATAAAACATACTGTTGATTTACAATATCCCAACTCTAACTTGATATAAAACATACTGTTGATTTACAATATCCCAACTCCAACTTGATATAAAACATACTGTTGATTTACAATATCCCAACTCTAACTTGATATAAAACATACTGTTGATTTACAATATCCCAACTCCAACTTGATATAAAACATACTGTTGATTTACAATATCCCAACTCTAACTTGACTCAATTGGAAACTGTGGACACACACTGTGCAGACTGTCTGCGGTACCTGAAGGCAAGCTGATCCTGTTCCCGTCCTTGAGTTTAAGGCGGTTGCGGCGGAACTTGCCCTGCCTGCTCTCCACGTGAGGCTTCTCCTGGTAGAGCTGGTGAATGATGATGTTGAGCTCCCGCTCCAGGATGTGGATCTCCCGCTCAGCTAGCTCCTGCTCGCGCCTCCTTAGCGCCTCCTCTTGGCATTTCTGCTGCAGCGCAGCTTGTGTCAGCTCCTCCTCCCACGATCGCAGCTCCTGAGCCAACAAAAAGAAGAAGAGGTGAAGGAAAACCTGTAAAACGGCCAAATGTGGAGGACGTTTTTCAGATACTTAAGTAAGATTACAAATACCACACTGTAAAAAATACTTTGTTACAGTAAAAGTAAAAGTCTTGCATTGAAAATGTTACTTAAGTTAAAGTATGTAAATTCGATTTCGTGTTTCTCACACCCTCCCAAGCCACCTCAAAAAATTCCTTCATGTGTTCACATGAACTGTGGGTTGTCTTGTGCATCATGTGTTATGTTGTTATGTACTGTTTACCATGTTGCTGTCTGCATAAATCCTTTTCAGAGGGCGTGTGGTGGCGCTTTAAATAGCTGCGGCCCGCAGGCTCTATCTAAACTGCATTTTGTTGCACTGTACCTGTACATGTGTAATGACAATAAAGTTGAATCTAATCTAATCTAAATATAATCATAAAAATGTACTTAAATTATTAAAAGTAAAACTCAGAAAAATCCTCCCATTTTAGAAACTGAAAACGATCCAAACAGTTCTGTCAGTCAACTAAGTGTTTAATCATTTTCCCTTCATTTATAAACTGCATGTATTTTGTGCTACTTTGTACAGTAACTAAAGTCAAGGCAAGTCATTTTATTTGTATAGCACATTTAAACAAACACTAGTTGACCCAAAGGGCTTTACAGGTAGGGCATGGAAGGCAGAATCAGTATGCCTTAAAGATACTTAGACAAGTGTGCAAGATTACATAAATATAGTTAAAGTCAAATAATGAAACAGAATTTGCAAATACAAAAAGATAAGAAAAAGCTGAGTTTGGTTCAGCTCTGAAACCTAAAATATTTTCAAGGGGAGTTAAAAGCAGGAGAGTAAAAATGCGTCTGTGTAGTGAATGTGACATACATAATTCACTATGTTGCTAAGTGTGGCTCCACACACCTTTTGATTAGACATGTAGTTTACGGCCCTTAGTCACAGCATGTAATGATAACTGTTCGGGGAGCACGGCCCCTTTAAATGTTGGGAATGCGTGATGACGTTGGACGTTATGGGGCTGCCATTAGGCGCAGCTCCTTATTCTGTTTTTATGTTTTTTCCTGTGGAATAAACGAGCCATGCATTCGTGTGCTCAATGTGAGAAATTGTCTCTTGCATCTTGCTGCAATTTCCGCAGATTAAATTTAAAACTGGCAATTGTATTGTATAAGGGGATTCCAGAATTTGGGGGTCTGCAACAGAAAGTTGTAGGATGCATGTAATGGAGTAAAAAGTAGAATATTTCTCTCTGAAATGTAGAAAGTAGAAAGTGGCATGAAAAGTAAAGTACCTCAACATCTGTACTTAAGTATAATACTTGAGTAAATGTGCTTAGTTACATTTCACCCCTGAAAACAGCTGCATTGAACTCCCAACCTTCACCTTCCTAATATAAACAGATTCCAGAATGCACGTCATTAGAGACGAGCCTAGACTCAACCTTCAGACCTCTGGTCTTTACCTTCTCCTTGGTCCTCAGCTGATCAAACATTTCCTGGATCTCCACTTTCCAGTCATCTTGCAGAGAGTGGAAGGACTCTGCTGGCATCTCAAAAAAGCCTGACTCCTCGATGGCCGTCAGCTGGTCCAGAATAATAGTGAACTGCGGCCGGGAGTGAGGGTCTGGGCTCCAGCATTCTGTGGCACAAGAGGGGGAAAAACAAGGGCTTATTTTGCCACAGCAAAAAATGATTGTGACCCTTCAAATGGTTCCAGAAAGTGATCAACCTTTCAGTTTTTTTAATGCTACTCAGTTATATTTCAGAGGCTTTTCCTGGTGCAGTGGATACACTCACTAATTGAATACTAATTATTAAATAATAAATGTTCAATGGTATCTTTCTAGCACATAACCTGACACTTATCTTTGCTTGTGGCTCTCCATTACACAATGTATGCATACAGTTAAGACAATTTTGATCTAATCTTGAGGTTAATGCTTCGTTTTGAGCACACACGTACCTTCCATAAGACGTGCAAAGGGCTCGGGACAGGTCAAGGGAACCGGCAGAGCCAGCTTGTTCATTGCCACCCCGTAAGCCACTGCGAGACAATCGATACCCCGGAATGGAACTTCTCCTGTCAGCAGCTCCCACAACAGCACGCCATAACTTTAGCGTTAAAAAAAAAGGGGAAAAGAAAAACAATTTAGATATACCGTACGTACACCCTCATAAATGTGCTTTTTCATGTTTCATGCTACGATAATCTCCTTAGATAAGGGGCTTGGTGTTAAGTGTAAAAACACCTATTGCACAATAACAATGTGGGTCTGAAGATAAATGTGTGTATGAATAGATGAATGTCAAGCGCAATGTTTTCTGGATAACAGTCTACAGCAAAGCTTGCTGCTTGAATTAAAATCAAAAACGGATTAAAATGGCATTATTTTACACTTTTGTGTGAATACCAAGGTGAGAGAAAGTCTCAACAGAGCAGTGCAGCCGATCCATGTGACTAATGTTGAAAACACACTGATGCACTGTGAGTAAATGATAGGGGTGGGGGAAAAATCAATACAGCATAGTATCGCAATATTTTCAGGGGCAATGCTGTATCAATACACAGGCGCCAAGTATGGATCTATTATTACATATGTGTTGATCAGTTTGTCTGCTTGACAATTGCAGCAATAAAATTGAATTAATATGAACAAAATGAGGAATGTATCTATTTAGATAAAACAGATGTTGACAAAGTTTCCTTTAGGGGACATCATTTGAAATTGGGAAAAATTAGAAGTTAGAAGAAATGATGATATAATACTGGGAGGTGTCTTGTGATTCCCACCCCTAGGGAATGACCAGCAACAAATCAAATAAACCAGGAAAAAGAGGGTTAGGATAAGAGAGTTACAAACTATTTATAGTAACCTAGTCTACTGCTTCCGTTATAAATCCATGAACCCAATTCTAGCAAATGTGATCAACATATCAGCCAGGGATCAAACAGTACAATCAGACGGCCCAAAGGAAACCATTGATATGATTGAGGATTTTCATTTGACCCATTTTTATTCTGCACTAGCGTATAAACATCGATTAGGGAGAGTAAGTCCCCTCCCTGGTCAGCGCTCCTGAGGACATCTGCCTTCCTATCATTACTGTTATAATGCATGCTGCCTGTTCTCGGCTCACACCCTAATCCTGTTTAAGAGGGAAACCCCACATTCAGTCAGGAATGGCTGAGCTGCACATTAACACATGCTAACGGTACGCCATGTGTAATGACAACACCACAGATTGTTGTTTTTATTGGAGAAAAAAAGTGAGAATTACGACACATGGCGTTAAAGCAACACTGCACTGTGAAAATGAATCACACATAAATGACAACCTTAAATTAGATATTCCCATATGCTAGGTCATGTTTGCCTTCTGAGGCTAATGATTATTTCCGGCCTTGATCTGCTGATTACCCTCCATTCAGTCCATGAATCATTAGATCTATAACAAAAGGTCTCAGAGCCCCCAGTGATGTCTCGCTTAGTACGACCAGCAGTCCAAACCCCAATGTTATTCCATTTACTAGAATGTTATACAACCTAAAACAGAAACTTTGTCTTTTTGCTTAACCCTTGTGTTGTCTTCCCATCGACCAAAATGGACCTGGCTTGGTTTGCCTGTGATAAAGCATGAAGTAGCCTGTCAATTATTCCCCATTTCTGTCTTATTACGTCTTCTTATAACAACTTGATTTCAACTGATTACCATTAGCCTGCTCGTTTTACACTTCTGTTTGAAAAGTATGGTCATTGCACCTCATGATGCCAAATCTTTGGGTAAAATTAGTCAATATTCTAGTATTAGTAAATAGTAAGATCAAAGGAACATATGTTTATGCTTATCGCAGATTTTGACCCAGGTAGACCATGAAAGTAGTGATCAACATTACTTATTTTAGTGTTGCATGTTATTTTTGGGGACATTTGGTTGAAAGAAAACTATATTTCTGGTATAAAAACCTCAAAAAAAAAACAGGTCAAATTTGACCCAAGGACAACACAAGGGTTAAAATATGACTTGGCAACATGATAATTGATGAATCTTTTGTTGATTGACTACCGTAACCAGTTCACTAATCACTAACATGTTGGATCTACTGAAAGATTGCACAGAGCCAATTTACACCTCAACATTTGTATGCATAAAAACATTTTGTCATCTATAAATTAATCAATTTCATTCTTTATATTGTTTTTTTCTAATTCTTATTTGTACTCTTATTACCTCCGCTGAGGAGGTGATGTTTTGTGTTTGGTTTTTTACATTGTCAGCATTATTACGGAATAACTCCTGGCCCGGTTTTCATTAAACTTGGTGGAAGGGTGTAGCATGGGCTAAGGAAGAACCCTTTCAAATTTCAAGCGGATCTGACACACGGGCTGGATACACAAGTTACTTTTGTATGTTCTTAGTGAGAGTTGGTGAGGGTGCACGTTCCGAGTGCCTGTCTATTTCAATTCAATTCAATTCAATTTTATTTATAGTATCAATTCATAACAAGAGTTATCTCAAGACACTTTACAGATAGAGTAGGTCTAGACCACACTCCAGAATTTACAAGGACCCAACAGTTCTAGTAGTTTCCTCCAGAGCAAGCAACAGTGCGACAGTGGCGAGGAAAAACTTCCTTTTAGGCAGAAACCTCGGTCAGACCCAGACTCTTGGTAGGCGGCGTCTGACGGGCCGGTTGGGGTTAGAATGAAGAGTGGCAATAACAAAAATTCTAGTCTAGTTTTCATTATTTACTTTACGTGCATTTCATTGTCCATTTTGTATAAGCCTGTGACGAATATGTCTTGAATAGAAAAAGGTTAAATATTACAATAAATATGCAGTGCTATTTCACACAGAATTGAATCAGACTGTGTGAAATATTTTAAAGAAGAGAGACAAGATGCCCTGTGGTGACCTTTGGACTACATCAAGCCAGTGTTATATTTTTAGTGTTATGTACTCTATATCTAGTGTAGTACTCATCTCATAATACACAACAATCTGTTCTTTTTCCCATGTGTTAGTCTGTTCTTTGTTACTATGGCAACTTCTGCCAGAGCTGAACCTTCTCCTGGTGCTTGGTGGATAAACTGCCCCCCCCCCCAGTTCTACCAGCTGGTGCAGTCTGTTTGCTGCATAAACCTTCCCTTCCTCTGCCCACCTCCACACGTCGCTACCCTTGGAGAACGTAGACGAACGGATGACTTCGGGAGCCATCCAGGCGTAGGTGCCGGCGGCGCTCATCTTGGTGGTGCGGTGCCACTCTCGAGCCAGTCCAAAGTCTGTGATCTTCAGAGTCTTGTTGCTGAGGTCTTCCATCTCAACCCTCTCGAGGATCAGGACTGGAGTGGTCGCCCATGGTGGGGCGGGAGGTGATGAGGGGATTTCGGTTGTAGGACAGGGGAAGATGGTTGGAGGATGTGGGGGAGGGGGGAATACGTGCAGATTGGCAAGTGGGGTTGACGGTAAAGTAAAAAAAAAGGTTTCAGGTAATCATCACAGGTTGGGAGGGGACGCAGCAGGAGGAGGATTAGATTCGACGATAAAACACAATGCATGTTGAAACGCAAAACATGGTGGAGGAACAAATCAGGGGGCGGTTGGTTGGAGGAAATGATGAAAGGATTGGAGGGATAAAGGCAGAGTAGAGAGAAAGAGAGAACAAACAGATAAAGGGAGAAACAGTGAGCCAATACAACAGAAGAAAGCGCAGATGAAAAACACAGACTTTGATTAATGCTAATGATCTCACTGCATATTTTACAACACTAAAAACACTAATTAAAAAACACCACAGTTAAACTACAGAAGCAGCCGTTACAATACACCCATTCGCTCTGATAGGCTCTAAAAACCAACCCATTGCAACATGCAGAAAGCAGTGCTCCTCCTAACCACATGCTCTCTCTCTCTTTCCCCCCCTTCAGCTCCACAATGCCAGGCCATCTGCTGTGGCTGTGCCCAGTAGAGAGGGTGTGTCTGCAGGCTGCGGTGCACATTAAGCACCCCTTCATCTGCTGCTCATGTGGCTCTAATGCTACAGTGGCACTTTCCGTAGAAACTCAAACCCAAACATATGGCTAAAGTAAATCCTGCTCCTGTGTCGAGGTAGAACATGAAACAAACGTTTCCCCCTGAGGCCAATCACGCTCCAGAAGTGTGCTTTTGATGAGAGCGTCTACCACATGGCATGGTATGTGCAAGGGGGGGCGGCAGAGATAGTTGAAAGGTTGAAGGTACAAACAAATAAAACCATGTGGAAGTGATGGACTGCTATGACAAATGACAAATTACTGAGGGCCATACAAGTCAAAAAGGGTGCTATCAAACAAATTTTGTTATGGAAGCATGAATTACATTGTTATTTATTTCATGCGTTAGGGAACAATGGAGATTGGCCGGAGAAACGGAGGCCTCTGGGAACTAAACCCGGGACTAGGTGGCGATTAGGGCTGCACAATTCATCGCACTTGAATCGAAATAGCCGGGAGGAGGGGTGGGGGGGTGGTGGGGCAATATTTGTTAAAGGCAGCCCTAGTGAAGAGATTATTTCCCCACCCTGGTCTGAGAATGATTCAGGATCCCCCCCAGTCAGGGCTGGTTAATGTGGATTGGGAAAGGGAAGTATAGGGGGGGGGCCCCACGCGAGCCAACCCCAGAAACACAGATGAAGAAGGCTGGATGATGGATGGAATAATTACATAGGAGTATGGTGCAAGAGTCATAGTTTCCCACGTTCAGCAAAAGGTTTTTGGATGTTGCCTAAAAAAAAGTGACATTCAATAAGCATGTCACCCCATGCACGGGTGTCATATATTGATCACATGAAGTCAGGAAGAGGTGTACAGAGAGCACCTTATGTGGTGTACAACAGGCTTTTATATTAGGTAAAAAGTATTTAGTATTTATGTGGTATATAGTAACACGTGTCTACAGCCACACTAGCTGCTGCTATATCTAGCCACAGCAATGCTAACAGGGTGGTAACATACTTCCAATAACTATACTAACATGCTGATGGTTCCAATACATTGGGGTGTTGTTTGCGAGTGAGGGGACAGCAGATTGGTCGGAGAATCGGAGCAGCGGGTGCGGTATCGAAAAAAGAACTGAGCTGGAAGGCAAAGCTCTCGATCTACCGGTCAGTTTTTGTTCCTACCCCACAAACCAAAAGTATTGGACGGGTTCAAATTTTGACCCGATGCTGGTGCAAAATAATAAATGAAGGGATCACCACAGTAATGTAAAATAATCATGTGGGTGACATGAATGTGTGTACCAAATGAATTGCAAGTCATCCAAAAGTTGACATTTCACTGAAAACCCCAAATGTGAAATTCACGGGGATCACCAAAGTCATTAGGATTCATCCTCTGGGCATCATGCATATCTGTACAATATGTAACAACAATCCACCCAATAGTCTGGACCAGAGTGGTGGACTGACCGACTGGTGTCCTCCCTAGAACCACAACGCTAAAATGGCTGAAAATGAAACGGTGAAGTGGGTGGGTTTCTGGCTATGAGCCTTTGCAGAAATGCAAGAAAGAAATCTTGACGTGCGTGTCGATTTTACGGACCCAGCTTTATCGTATCGCCACCAACCACTCCATTACCACAGTGATGTGTCACAGGTTGAGGTGAGTGTGCCACAGCCTGACTGTAACCACTAATTAGTTACTCAAGGATCTGCTTGACAAGAAATTAAGGTCATGTGAAGTATTCCTTTTTTGTAAAGGTCCCATGGCATGAAATGTTCACTTTATGAGGTTTTTAACATTAATATGAGTCCCCCAGCCTGCCTATGGTCCCCCAGTGGCTAGACATGGTGATAGGTGTAAACCGAGCCCTGGGTATCCTGCTCTGCCTTTGAGAAAATGAAAGCTCAGATGGGCCAATCTGGAATCTTTCTCCTTAGTGCTGCAGGCCGGAGTCAAACCCGGGTCGCTGCAAAGGCCTGCATGGGGCGCACGCTCTTTCTGGGTGAGCCAGAGGTCGCCCCATGTGGAGTATTCTTAAACTGATACATATCAAACAGATGTGAAATATATACTACTCATTTAATTCTATATAATGCACATAGAATCTAAATTTGGGCTCAGATGAAAGAAAGTAAGGAAAAACTATGGATTAGACACTTGTTTGGATTCAATGTAAAAGTGAAAGAGCAGACTGGCATGCTGCACTGTGAAGAGGACCGGGGTTTTCCACAGAGAGCCCAGGATGGCAACTGGCTAGACTGACTTAACACTTTAAAGCAGCCTATTGGAAGTGAAGCGCCTGAGCTGATCACCAGTTTAAGGGCCAATGGCAGGAAAGAAGCTGCCTCTATGTGTTGCCGGAGCCTCCAATGGGGAGGAGGCTGGGGCCGAGCACTGGGCAAATCCTCAGTAATAGGCTTGGGATTTAGGGGATCCAGTTGGGTGAAATGCAAGATTACAACTGCTCCACAAACACACTGTCCATGCATAACACTTTTGCTTTCTGCTCTCTTTTTTCTGGACAGTGCTTCTCACTGCACGGTGTGAGAAAGGATGGAATAAACATGGTGTGGATTAATTATATCTGAAAGGTGCATTAAGTCCCACAGACAAAATGAAAAGGTATCAGTTGAAAAAAACTTTTCCTCTTAAGAAAAGAAATTACTGCTAAATATCCATAATTATTTTACACTCCGTTACAGGATATGTGTATATGTTTTGCCACAAGCTTGATGAAACTGCACTTTTTCGATTCCCTGTCAAATTGATAAAGTTTCACTTTAAAACTGCGTAAAAGCAGACTAAAGATTGAGGCTGTAAAATAATCAGTATTCATATTCATCAGTTTGTAGTTTCATTTGACAAAAATATTGAATGGTACAGAAGTTGCTGGAACCCACATTGGTGTTTCAAAGTTGCTTGCTTATGTCTGACTAAAAACCCAGCGTCAAAACACTAAAATATTTTAGAATTTGTTAAAGTGATTTGGCACGTTTGTTGTCATGTTTAAGCCAAGAAAAAATGTCAAACCTCTAGCTCCAGCTTCTCAAATGTGAGTTTTTCAATAATTGTAAACTCAATATCTTTGAGTTTTGGACTGTTGGTCGGACAGAAGAAGCACTGTGGAGACGTCACCTTGGGCTTTAGGAAATTGTAATGGGAATTGTTTCACTGTTCTCCAGTCTTTTTTTTTTTTTTAGATGTAATTCAGAGACCACATAGTATATCAAAACAGCTGCAGCCCTACATGCAATTCTTATGAAAATGATCATCAACACTGGAGATAAATAATATTCTGTGTAATTGTGCTTAGTCTCCTGAATGTACCTTTAATGTGTTAATATGCTTCTGTAAAGCACTTTAAGTTGCCTTGTGTATGAACGGTGCTATACAAATAATCTGCCCTTGCCTTGCCTTGCATAAATTAATATTGTGGGATATCACAAAACAAAACTAGGTCTGCAGAAACAAGCATGGGATGGCAATAGAAAGGGACTCTTACTGTTGCTGGACTTGAGGTCCCGGTGAATAATGGGGACGATGGCCTGGCTGTGGAGGTAGAGGATGCCCCGGGCGATCTGCACGGCCCAGTCCACCAGCGTGCACGGAGGGATGCGTTTCCCTGCGAGGGCCCGGTTGAGGGGGCCGCCCCGGGCGTACTCCATGACCAGGCACAGGTTGGGCTCCTGCAGACACACGCCCAGCAGACCCATGATGTTGGGATGGTTGAGCATGGCGAAGAGTTTGGCCTCCTGACGCACGCTCTCCAGAGTCTGCGCCGGATCCTCGTCGGGGTCCCGTCGTGCTGCCTTCACTGCCACCTCGGAGCCCCGCCACACTGCACGGTAGACTTTTCCAAAACCGCCCACCCCGATGATTTCCTCCAGGGTCAGCTCGAAGAAATCAATCTCCAGGACTGAGGAGACACGCGGGAAGACAGGCCAAAGAGGACATTAGGGAAAGAAAAAAACAGTATTAGGGGTGCATGATATGAAGAAAATATGTGATAACGTTGTTGAAGATCGGAATAACAATATTTTGCATACAATAAATAGACAGATATTAAAGTGTACTCAGTTTTGCCTTTCTGCAGCTTTTAGTGTTCTGCAAAAATACAACAAGCTGCGTGTTGAATTCAAAACAAAAGAAAGGAAATCATTATTTTATTGAACAAACTGAACATCGATCTAAAAAGACGTCACTGAAAAAAAAGAACGAGTTTTCTACTGATGTTATCCTTCAACCAACACAAAAAATGTCTCAGTGTGTTTTGGGAAATGTTGCAGCCTTTCGCAATGTCTTTATTGTAAGTGGATATCGTGGTGAATATATAAAAAACATATATTGTTAATCCCTAACCCATATCCCCCCCCCAAAAATGATTACACTCCTGACACAGTATTGATCTTAATGTCAATTCCATATTGTTACCCTTCCTAGGACATTACAACGGCCCGGGTCAGGCTGACACTTTTGCTAACACCTCAAAGTGCCTCAAAACCGGGTCACTGAGTGGAAGGATGCTTTCACTAAGCCAGCCTGCTGCCCCACATACAGGATGCGGTGGAACTACCCCTCCTGCTATTACACAAGGCTGATCATCTGTCCTTAAATCTGGCTGGGATGAAAGGAGAAGGAAGGAAGTAGGGCTGTCTTTGACTATAGACATTCTTAGCGCACTCACACTCCCATGACGTGGTCGACTAACCGATAAGTTGGTTTAAATCGACAGATGTGAAAAACTGAGTTTCTCCACAGAGAACCGTGCGAAAGCACCACTTTAACTCTTGGGTTCACCAGAGATGTGCTTATAATTTTCTTGGAAAAAGGCCATTCAGCATAAAAAAAAACAATCAACTAAAGATATCTTAGTAGACTAAGACCAAAGCGACCAATTAATCGACTACGAGGGGTCAGCCCTAGAAGAAAGAAATAAGGAAGGATGGGTAGAAAGAAGATGGTCCTTTAAGAGTTTTAATGAAAGGTGTGTGTGTGATGTTGTGAACAAGAGTCTTTGCATCAAGTTGTGGATCCGTAGTCAGCAGACTAACCCTGATGAATATTTCAGGTGGGCCGGTATGTGAAAGTAGGCCAGCCGCTGCCGAGGATGAAGAGATGAACGCCACCAGACCCAGCTGAGGAGGTGTGGTCCAGCCAAACAAACCACACTGATGGGAACTGTATGGCCTTTAAAACTTAAAATAAACTTAAAAGCTGATATTGTTTAACGTTGCAGAGCATCCTCTTCCCACCGCATATACGCGGGTGTGTTCACTTTGGGCCCCACAGCGCACTATTAGGTGCTTTTAATTCTGCTTACTGTCTCCATCTGAGGCCTTGGCGGCACATTTAGCTGCAGAAGCATTTCCTCTACAAGCACAATTTCTTTCTCTCTTGCAGCACAACCTTGGTGCAAGCATTGGGCCTACCAGTCATTTTTGCTTGTACATTTTTTTCTTCAAAATATTGTTGCCAAAAATGCACACTAAGGGCCATGTTTAGGTGTGGGATATTGGAGATTTCTACAAATTTGACATATTACTAGAGGTTTTACATTAATGTTGTAACAATGTGCCTTATTTTCATTTCAATAACTCCATGTCAAACTAATCAATGTGCCCCAGTTTGTTACTGCTACTGTAACATATGAACAAATTATAGTTTTATTAAAGATCATGAGCATATCATGACAATACATTTCCTCGGAGAGCACAACAAAAGCTATCCTGTAGCCTATACACTATCTAATGATGATATTGCACAGTAACGGACTTGCATGTGCAGTTAAATATTCTTTCTGCTGAGGATGCATTGGTGCCAACACTACCAGTCCCTGTGACAGTGAATGCGTATCAAGACAATGCAATTACCTTAGAGATGGTAACAGAGCTTTACTTAATATCTGGAATATTGCACATGCAGTATATGACTTGCTTTTCTCCTGATGATGCGTTGTAATTTGAGGCAGGCTGCATCAGCTGGCTGTCTGTCTGTTCGCCAGTCAGTGTGCTAAATCATGGTCCTGAAGCTGAGAGTGAGGATGTCTGGGCCAGCCGGTTTCTAGGCCAACCGGGGGGCACTGCGCCTACCGTGACACAGCACTCTCAACGTGGGGTTTCTCTGGCCTTCTAACAACAGCCATTGTAATGTGCTCTGTTTTAGTGATAGCACCCTGATTCCATTAGGCCAGAGAGAAGCACAATGGGATACTCACGGTGCAGAGGAGGCACTGAGTACTGCTGCTCCGAGGTGTCCCGGATTTCCTCCGGAATGCCATTCCCGTTGCTCACATAATTAGATGGGAAAATGCCAACCCGGTCTGCTATCATACCGGTCCACCAGCCCTCGTCCCCCGACACCAGGGAATCTTTGGACAGGACCTCCACCAAGTCCCCCTTTCGCAGGCTGAGCTCGTCGTCCGCAGTCGCTTCATAGTCGAACACGGCCGTCCAGAAGCCCGAGGCTGCGCGCACCGCATCCGGCGCGGCGCTGGTGCCATTCTCCGGTCTCGGCCAGCGAAACACATCTGCCTCGGCTTCTTCCGACGAGGGGACGCACGCATTGGGACTCAAACTATCATCCAAAGCGGGTTTGAAGACATCCATGGACGCAGTGATCCATAGGGGCGACCTGGATCACTGCAGGCGCATCCACCTGACGAAAGGCTGCGTCTGGCTGCTCGGAGCGCCCTGCGTCTGCACCCCGCACACAACACAACACACACACACACACACACACACACACACAGCTAAATAGCGGCTAATCCCGCACACAAACACTGCAGGGACCAAGGAGCGCCATTGTGATTGGGATTCTGCAGCATCGTCTTTCAGTCCCCGCTGTCTGCTATCAATCCCCCAGCTCCAGACAGCTCCAGCCTGGTGCTTTCCAACGCTCAACCCTGCACCCAGTCAACGCCGTCACTCATCGGACGCAGTAGTCTTTATTTTAAGCCAATTTTGCCAACGTGCGAACCATAGCCGGTTTCCTATTGGTGCACAGAGACGTCAACAACAGTTTATCTCCCACCCTTCTCTCAGCGTCAAATGCACGGTCGCTCTTCTTCTCACAGCGTGCACCTGCTCCATGCCAATTCCAGTAAACACACACAAGGAAGCGTTTGCTTTTTCTTCAAATTCGTCTCCTTTATTAAGTTATTGACCCCCTTCAAAAAAAAACAAAAAAAAAACAAAAAACATAACAAAATACTCAACTAATGTTAAATTCCATGCAAAATTCCCTGAAATAAAAACAGAATCCATAACAAGGAGTAAAAAACAGTCAACATGACAAACAGTCAAATTAACAAGCCATGTCCAATCCAACCTATTCCATGTGCGTGATGTGATGAGAGAGGATAGTGTGCGTGGTGTGTGTGTGTGTGTGTGTTTGTGTATGTGTGTGTGTGTGTTAAAAGTCAACAAAAGTCCCTCCATGGTTTAGAAACAGATTCTTAAAAAGGATTCTTTCTTTTTTACTCAACTAAATTCCAACCTGTTCATGGAACAACACAAGGAAATAAAGCTTAAATAGATATGTGGTAAGACATCAGGAATACACTGTAGCTCTGAGGACAGCTCCCCCCCCAGTCCAGTTAGACGTACTGTACACACAGTGGAGGATGCAATAACAGTGTTTCACATGTTCAGTCTGCAAAATGATCGATGAGCCCAAGAGCACGAGTGACAAATCCAACCAAGACTCCACTGACCCTTCAGTCCACTTCCCGACACATCTGGCGTTTGTATTTATATTTATAGATACAGGATATCATCTAGGGTGTCACACAGAGGTGTTAACGCAACAAAATATATATATTTGGGAAGATTGTGACAGACAAGTTGAAGGGTTCGGAAGCCTATTTCTGCCAGTAGAAGAACTAAAAGTAGATGAGAAGTTAACACAAATATGCTTATGGCAAGGTAACATTTTAACTTACTATATTAAAAGGATGAAATAGGCAATTACAATGATGAGATAAGTCAAATATGTTGATTAGTAAGCCAATATTTTTGTGAACTTAGTCAGAATTATGAAATAGTAAGTCAAAGCTATGAGATAGTGAAACAGACATTTGACTTTAAGATATTAGAAATGATAAGATAGTAAGATAAATAAGTAAAATATGAGCTAATAAGTCCAAACTTTTGACTGCTAAGTCCAAACTTTGAAACAGGAAGTCAAAAGTACGATACAAAGTCAAAATTGTAGCTCACTAAGCAAAAATTATGAGATAGTAAGTCAAAACCTTGAGTTACTATCTCATATTTTTGACCTTTTTTTTCATGACTTATCATCTATATATCTTTCTTTTTCTTTTTCAGGCAGAAATGTACTTTCATACCTGAGACAGCTGTGAGTTGGTTTTGCTTTTGATTTGATTTCTACTTTGAACATTTATATCATTTTTAAAAGTCTAACTTATTTTTCATCAGGCAACAAATATAGACTTTAGTAATCTTGTGAGCGTGAGAGATTAAGACAATGGGTGTATTAAAGTGGGAAAAACGGAACCCCTTGATTATCAATTAAGCTTTAATGTACCTAAAAATGCCAGAATAAACTACAAATATTAACAAAAACATGCATCTAAAGTTACTTTCTTGCAGCTAGCAGGACCATTGCCTCAGAGCTGGTTTTAAGAACGTCTCAAATCTAAATTTAGAATACTTTGCAGTTTTCAAATTGTAAACAAAGGAGTTCCTCTGCAGCCTCTTGGCAACTTTAATAGAATTATGAAAAACATACATAACCAACCACCCACGGCAGGCAAAATATGGTCTGTCTTAACACCATCAGGAGGCTTTGCTAGATATTGTTGCAAATATGCAGTGAAGTACAACCGACAGACATGGAGAGCATTGATAGAAAGATCTGAGATAACAGACAGAGGACTGGTTTCCGAGAAATAGAGTAAAAGCATCTGCAAGATGAATGTACAAAATAATCCCTTTACTTGGCATCTGGATTGGACAGAAAAGGGACATTGTTCCAAATAAACAGCTTTCATTTCATCAATGCCTAGAACCCTGTGTCATAAAAAGAAATCCACACCTCCATGCGTCCAGTGTGGGACGACACACTTGTGCTTTTTCACGGCATCATATTTAAAAAGTAGCACGAACTGCAGTATTGTTTTGTGAAACCTCTGGTGACACCAATGTTGGAGATTTTTTTAATCAGGATTTTTTTTTTTTTTTTTGTGGAAACCTTTCAAAACCATAATCTACAGGTCTGCTTTTCTTCACTCCTGAAACGTTAACTGGGTGACAGTGACAATATGATACATAGTCGGATTCAATGACACACAATCAGGTTTTCTTAGGACCAGGAAAGCTGCTTTTAAAAGAAAAGAAAAAAACGGGTTGATTTTAAAACACCGTCAGCTTTGGAAATTTGCTTTTTTTATTTTGACATCTCATTGCAGGCCAGGAAAAAAGAAAAAAAACATACCCATCCATTAAAATGTGCCCCTTTTCCATTAAAACACATCAAGTTAACAGTATTCACCTAATCAATGAAGCTTTCCTCGGTGTCTCACAACTTCATCAACCAATTCCTATTCCTATACGGTGACATTCCACTTCTATCCCTCAGGCTAGGCTCAGGTGAAGGATTATTATTTTTCATCTTTTACAGAACTAACACTTGTATTTTTAAGACAAAATAACAGAACCAATCTAGAGTCCCGCCCTTGTGAAGAAGAACAGCCCCGCCTGTGCACACGAGTGCGAATAGGACGCACAGCTTGGCAACATGCACAGCACACAAACACACACACACACACACACACACACACACACACACACACTGGCCGACGTTCAGCTCAACACATCCCGGCAGATAGAAATCAACAACACAACCAAATGAGCAATACAAATTGCCACGAAAGGCAAAGATAAATAAGAACACTGGCAATTCCCTTGACATCATGAGGGATAGAATACCTGCTGAACTCAAGACTGAAAATATTTCCTGTTGCAGGATTTGAACAAGAGAAAGGGTGACAAAGTGAGCCCCCCAAAAATCAAATAATAAAAAACTTCACACTTCTGGTTTAGATGACGCGACTGCAGACCACCTGTACTGTAGATGAGATGTTAGGGTCGTGTTGACATGCTTTCCCCACCAGGACACCCTGTACCGTGACTATGTAAACATACAAGATTATGTACATAATGTGGGGTTTGTGTTACCTCTGAATGGGACAGTCAGCCTAACTGCCCCCCCCTTGTGCAGCAGTGGACCCATCGCTCTACTCTGAATGTGTGTGTGTTTATATGTAAGAGAGATAAAGACGGAGTGAGGTGAGCAGGTGTGGTCCAGGGCCAGAAAAAGAGCATCCGATTCAGCCACGAGACATATTTACAACACTGCTCACCACAGAGGAAGAACACTGAGGAAGAGGAAGTGGAGGAGGAGAGAAGCAGAAGAAGGGATGACCACAGGGACTGGGGATTGACATCCCCCTCGTGGAAATAATGTCACTGCCACTTACTGTCACTCTATTAACTTCATTTTACTTTCTTCTTTATTTTTTTTTTAAACAGATGTTGCATCCCACCTCTTTGGTAATCTCATGGGGGATTTTTCAAAATTAGCCAAGAATTGACTGCTTATATACTAGCATACACTTTTATGCAAATTAAGTAATAAACATATTTTCTTCTGCTTCTTGGGATTTTCAAATGTGTTTTTTGTTGTTTTTTTTCCTCTAGTTTTTAGAAATGAAGCACCAGTCGTGTGTAAAACAGCATTCAGTATCAACATCAGGCTATACTTTCAATTCTAGAGCTATCTGCTGCTCTGACACCCACACCTGCTTCTCCACTGAAGAGTTTCAATCCAAAATGAGCAACACTGAAACTACTCTTTACATAATGACCAAAACTAAAAAAAAACATGTAATTTATGAGTCATTTTATAATGCGCTGCCAAACAAAACACGTAGAAATACACATTGAACTACTGAAATCACCTTGAAATGAATGATTTTACTTTGTTAAAGCTGTTTTACCAGTAATTCATATTTGTAATGGATGGAATTATCTGTAATGTGAGACGTGTCACTCACACTCAGTTACAAACCCAACTCTGCAGTTCCCCTCGGATAAAGTATAAAGTGGTTAGCAATGCTAGCTAACGCCACTCTATGCTACCTTCGCAAACAAAGTTAGCATCTAGGTTGTGCGCAACGCGGGAGTATTTAGCAGCTAGAGAGCCAGATATTTCCCTTTAGGAGTTGTTGGAGAACAAAGCAGAGCTTAAACATGAGTGAATATTAGATTATATTCATCAGGTGTTCAAACACACGACTCAAAATGAATGCTAACGCTGCTCATGGTCTGCTAGAAGTGTAAATAAGCAGCTGTTTGCTAACACATTCACCAACTTTGTGACAGTAAAACGTCTGGATTTTGTTCCATAAGTTTGAAAACCTGCTTCAGAATCACATTAAAATGTGTAGTTTTAGCATTGGAACATGACCTAGCTCATCAGTAGGCCTATTTTGCGTTCTGTTTCATGTTGCATTTAGTGGTATTTAACATACTTTTTCCATGGAAGAAAGTTAGGAAAATGCTAAAGCTAATAGCAATGCCATGGTAAATGTCCGGAGGATCGACAGCCTTTTACATGCTAGCAAGTTAATTGTTTCATTTTGTTAAAATTGTGAAGGCTTGAAATCAGTATGCTCATTTATAATAAAAAAAAAAAGTGTAACCCAGAAACATGATTAACTTCTTCATATAATATTTTACAGAGTGAAAGAAACCCTAAATGTTGTGCTAGTGGAACAGCAGCTAGCAGCTAGCGGAATCAGGGCTTTCTGTAAGGTTATAATATAGCAACTGTTGTGTTTTCAGCTCGTACTGCTGCCTCAAAGTGGCCACAAATCTGATAATGCAGCTTTAAAGGTCCAGTGTGTAATGTTTTTAGTTGTTCATTATCAAAATCTGTGTAGCCTGTTTACAAACTTGTCTTTTTTCATGAATATTGACCACCACCATCACTTCTAAGTACTCCTATTGGCTTGAAATTTTACATTTCCACTTGCATGAACTGGGGCAGATGTGTTGATATATGTTGGCCGGTAAGGGCCATACAGGATATACTGCTCCTCCTTTTGCGTTTTCGCTCTGTCACAAGATAGACTCACAGGTGCTGCTAATCTGCTAATGGATATCTTCGTAAGCATAACATTTCACAATTAATAAAAATTAAACAAACGGACCGGATCATTGGAGGCAAAGCTGGATGAAGACGTGGATGACATCTTAGCTTTTTGAAGCGTGAAGGCTACGGCAGCTGTACTGCGTTACTAGGCTGCGTGGCGCAAGAGTGTCGATTGCGATATATGATCTCAATGCTAGATGGGAGAAATTCCCACACATTGGACCTTTAAAAATGGCTACGCACCATTTTAGGAAGAAACTCTTCAGTCGTTCAGCTGAGCAAAGAGCTCGTCGGTGTGGGAAGCTGCAGCAGACCCCTCTCCGTCCACAGGCACTCTGTTCAGTCCATAGTGACACCTTTAATATTGGCCTTTTGCACAAGTACAAGTAGAAGTCTCCATAAATAGAACTATACAGCAAAGTGCGGAAGGAACAGTACAAAAATACCTCTGAATTTACCTCTGCAGCAACACTGTGTTTTTTTTTCTTCTGATTTCTGATTGAAAAGGTGAAAACTGGAGTGAGACCAAGATATCAGTAAATAAATAACATACAATGTCATACTTTTACCTAGGCAAGATACATAACTCTTAGAAATGTGAAGACATCGTTCTAGTAGATACTTTGACCCCCCCCCCTCCCCTCCCGCTTAGCCACAGCAATCCTCTGTTAGAGCAGAAGGTGACCACATTTAAACAAATATTCAAAATATACAGAAAATATGGAAATATATTATATATATAGATACTTATAGAGTTTGGAAGTAATGTTCAGGGCAGTTTGACCATGTTCCCTGTGTCCACCTCTTCCTCCGCGCCTGTTTGAATGGTGATTTGTCTGCCAGTATGAACTGTCACTGTCCTTCTTCTTCTTCTTCTTCTTCTTCTTCTTCTTCTTCTTCTTCATTGTATGATTTCTGAGAACTCTGCAGTGCTCCTTAGGAAACTATGCAAATTAAAAATAAATACTATGAATCCATCCCACTGTCACTCAACAAAATATTCCCATTTACGATAATTTTCTTTTGCTATTCCTTAACCTAGATCAGAAAATAGGTCTTTTATTCCTCTTTATGTGTGTGTGTGTGTTTTTTAACTTTTTTTTGTTTTATTAATTTTTTGCATTTTTATCCACAAAATACATTTTTTTGAAAAAGTCATTCTCGTCAGATGTTGAGAAAAATATAGACCTCTGATTAACTCAACTCTCTCCGGATATAAGACTGCAGTCTCTTCCGTTAGAATGCAGGAGCGCCCCGGCACCTCGGTGGTAATCCAATCCCAACTGTAAGCACACTGGCACGGGCTCAGGATGGCTCTCCTGTTGCTGGGGCCAACAGGCCTGTCGGCACTAGAGGGCAGGATACTCACCTCCGAGCGTCCTCACAGAAGGGGTTGAGAGAGAGAGAGAGAGAGAGAGAAAGAGAGAGAGAGAGGGAGGTGTCTCTGATAACCCTGGGTCTACCTCTCCTGTCCTTTCACACCATTAAACCAAGACTGACCCAAATTCCTCAGTGGGAATTCACGCTTTTACCTCTGAAGTTGTACTTTAAACCCCTGTATGTTCGTATTCTCGCCCGCTGAAGTCTTCTCCCTTTAGAAGCCCTCTATATGACAGTAGGCCTCCAGACTGCAGAAGAGGATGTAGAGGAACCAGAGGCCGAAAAGGAAGGCTGACGTGGCCAGTCTGTGTCCCCGGGGCCCGCCCAGTTCTCCTCCGATGTGGGCCCGGCGCCGGTAGAGCAGCACCGACACGGCCAGGAAGGCGAAGATGGTGAAGAGAGTGACAGAGAAGGCCAGCGAGCCGGCTTCCACTACAAACGGCTTCCCTTTCATGTGCCAGTAGATAGCCGCCACCGACCAGGCCAAGCCGATTCCCAGGAAGACGTTGACGGCGTTGCTGCCGGTCACGTTCCCGATGGAGGCGTCTGCATAGGTGTCCTGGACTGCTGAGACCTTACTGGCGAAGGTGTCTGCAGAGAGAGAAGTCGTTTCATTTTGATCCACAGAAAGACATGACATCACCTTTTCCAAATGGAATTCTGCACACAAACTGCTGAAACGTTGGCAGAAAGGCTGTCGTTCACAGCTGATAGAAAAACTGGTTTACAGGGTCTTTACACATCACCATACTCTAGTCTAAGTCATTGTACTAGTGCATTAGCCGTTCAAAATACTTGTAGTCTTCTCCAGAACCATTGTGCCACAGAGGACTTAACATGCAACCACACTGTACAGTCTACTGACTTTGTGTTCTTCTTCTTCTTCTTCTTCAAGGGAAAATATTGCACTCGTACATTATCCTGACAGAGAACGTTGCAGATTCAGAATTTACTCACAAAATATCACAATTACCGGGGAAGACTCTGGACACGTGGCGGTGCATCGCTGACTCAGTGAGGTCCGGGCTCTAACTTGGGCAGATGTTTGGTCCCTTGTCTTGTGTGTGTGTGTGTGTGTGTGGTGTGTGTGTGTGTGTGTGTCTGTTTATACATGTGTTTGGTGTGTGTCTGTTTCTACGTGTGTTGTTTTGTCTTCTCTTCTTCCCATCTTTCCTTTGTTTAATTATTATTATTTCTTTTATTTTTTTTATTTTTTTTGTTGGCCCTGGGACGTGTTCTTCGTCTCAGTGTATTGTTTGTAATTGTTTGTCACTGTTTATTTCTTAAACATACAAATGATTCATGACATCATTGGCTGATGGCGGTGTGCCATGCGCCACCCATCCCATAGATTTTTCTTAAATTAAAAAGAAAATTATTTTGGATTTGTGACTGCTTGTCCTATTTTCACTATATGGGAGAGATCCCCACCCTGCCCTAAAATGTAACACAAGGGTTAAGTAAATTTTACTAAACCCTTGTGTTGTCTTCCTTTCAGAAAATCAACACTTTTTTTGATGTTTTGAATGTGTTTTTTTTTATGTTTTCAAAACTACGTAACACTCACTTATTAACTTTAGTTTTCCAGTTATTTTTGGACTTTATGGTCAATAAACCTCATTTATAGGAAATTAAACCTAATGTTTGAGTTAGAAAAGCAGAAATTAGGAATTATTTAGACTAAAAATAAAAGAATGGATGTTGATGGATAATCACAGACTGGAATATTTCAACTTTTACTCAATACTATTTCAAAACCGCTTCAACTTGTTTTTCAAATGCTATAAAATTTAAAAAGACACCCCAAAATTAATGAAAGTAGAGATGTGTACTTGCCAAAGAGGGTTGTGTGGAATCAATCATGTTATTTGGGGGAATTAAAAAGAACAGTGATATAGGAAAACGGGTCAATTTGACCCGAGGACAACATGAGGGTTAAAGTACTACTTATTACCTTTACTTTACTTATTTTTCAGATAGGTAATTTCACTTGTACTTGAGTAAGATACTCACATTGGTTTTACAAAGATCCAGAAGAGCTAGCGTAATGTTTTTTTCTAAACCTTAATTGTGCGGTTGTTAAGTTTCATTGAGTTTATTAATATCCAATAGCCAATGCGAGTTCAGGAAACCAAGGGTGAAGTAGACTGGATCAACAGCTTATTAGATAAAGACAACAGACACGCACATACAGAGATTCCCCGATTTATAGTTATAGATCATTGTTTCATGAAATGTAGACTACAACTCCCACAATTTCAGTTTCCTTTCACCCCATTCCCCCCAGATCATTCAGTTTACTGAAGATGATAAAAAAGCTGGAGGCAAATCTTTCATTTTCTGCCAAATCCATCTGTCGCTCAAAATATGAACTGCACTATGAAGGCCAGTAGACGCCGGCAATCTTCTCTGTATTCATCTTGTTTGTTTATAATATCTTTTCCCCCCAAAATGAATGCAGTGATGAATTATTAATGCTGCACACAGGACCTTTAATAACAAATATGCTGACAGAGTCAAAGTTTTTGGTGACACATTGTTCCTGTCAGATGAAAATGTCAGTTTGGGGAAAATAGGAAAATCAGCCATCTTGATGACAAAGCATGTTTTGCTGTTTGAATGAGTCTCGAAAGCTCATAAAAGAAGCTTATAATCCATCAACGGACATAAAAAAAACATGAATATACAAAACTTCAGAGAAGAGATTTTTGACAATGTCATGTCCTTTTTTCTCACCTGGGACAGATGTGCCGAGTGCCACAAACACCACAGCAGTGACTGAGTCCTTGAGGCCGATGGTGCAGCCGAAGTGAGACGCCAGGTCGCCGATGATGGCCGTGAGCAGGCCGATGATGATGATGGAGATGAAGAAACAGGCCCAGCCGTTCAGATAGTCTGTGGGAGGAACGCAAGCAAACAGGACCTTCCAGAAGACGGTGAGGAAGTGCATGACGTAGTCGAAACAGGACGGCAGCCGCTCTTCCCCTGTGTCATCTTCATCCTCATCTGCTCGGATGGGTGGGGTTGGAGGGGAGGCATGACAGGACAGAGCGGAGAAGCAGAGAGGGTACCAAGAGGTAGCAGAATATGTGGGCAAAGATAAAGAGAAGGGAAGTAACCATTTAGAGAAGAGGCAGACAGCCAAGACACAGGGTGAGATAGAAGATGAAACAAGCAAAAGCGAATATGACAGGGAAAGAAAACAGAAAGACAGATGATGAAGCACAAAGAGCCAGAGTAGAGTTGGAAAACATTGGCGAGATAAAGGATAGATAAAGGAGATAAGGGATGACAGAGAGGGAAGGGAAGAGAACAACATTCTCTTAAAATGGCACAATGGCTTATTCTTCAGTGTGAGACATCATATCGCGTAAGCCTGAGGTTACTGTGTACATGTCAACTGTAAATGTGCTACAAATACATTAAATAGATGGGGATAAAGTATGTACATGCACTTGGCTTTTGCTTTAGTTAGGTTACAGACTTTAGTTTACACTTTAATATTCCTACCTCTTTTAATAATGCAGGGATCATAACCTGATTTCTACTGAAGTACTTTCTTTTAGTACTATTAACTCACTCTGTGGGTTAAAAACTTGGCTTTTAGGCTCTAGGCTTTCGCCATAGTTCATGGGTATCCTCCCAAATCCAATACAAATTACTCATTCTGCAGATTTGTAGTGTGCTCGCACTGGAGAAGTGACACAATGAAATATATGCTCAAAGCAGACAGCATTCCATAATAACCAAGGTCGATTTTAGAGAGTTCTGTTTATTATACATGACATTATAGGCTCACAATGCAGTGCAAAAAGGAGCTGGAGGAGCTGCTCCCAGCTAGAAAAAATAGATATGGGTAGTGGTGATCAAGTTCCAGAAACATTAAATCTTAGGCAACACATTCTGAAATTTAATTGGCAGTGACAGTCAGAGACAAGGTTGCAGTTTGAGTCATCATGATAATAATAATATAATTTACTGTAAGTATAACATAGTGAAGTGATTTTTTGTACACTGTCAATACAGTATCGATGACTAAGTATGGAATGTGCTGTATAAATAAGCGTGCAGCAAGGATTTGGGACGTGTTCTCAGTTTATTTTGGCCTCCTGGCTGAGATCACACATTGTGAAATTTGCAGCAATTTGGTGGGACTGGTTGGCATGGTGACCAACACCGACTGACAAGTATAGTATTTAATGGGCTAATCATTTCAGATGGACGTATAGACTGTTTTTTTTAAGTTGGTTTAATTTATAATAAAACTTGTGTTTTATAATCTATACATGTATTGTTTTTCAGGGATGAGCGAGTACAGCACTATCTGTATCTGTATCTGTTTACTACATGAATTATCTGTATCCGTATCTGTACTCGGACTGGGCGGGGCCTAACCCGGAAGTGGTCAGATTTGACCCGGAAGTGGGTCTGGTTGTCTTGGAATGGGCGGGGCTTTAACCGGTATGTTATTTTAAGCATGCAATTGATATGGGTTGATCAGAAATTGTTATATTTATTGCTGATTAGAAAACTATTTCCGTGACAGCATCAGCATTGAGCTTCATGGTGTTGTCATGGTAACAAACAAACTATATAGGCCTACAGTATATAACAAGTTTGCAACAATAAATACAGCAATGGGCTTGCAATTATTAAGTAAAATGTAATGAACAAGAGTTTTCATACTCAACAATATGACTTTATTCTTTAACTTTAATTTTTCTATGATTAGGTGGATCATTTATTATTTTTGGTTCTTTTTTATTTTCACACTCACAGACACACACACTCAATTGTGAGTGTGTGGTGTCTGTGAGTGAGTAAGAGATACAGAGAGAGGAGAGAGAGAGAGAGAGAGAGAGGAGAGAGAGGAGAGGAGAGAGAGAGAGAGAGATGAGGGCGAGGGGTTGGAATGTGTTTGTGTGTGTAACTTAATTTGTAATATTATTCATTTATACCGCAACTACCTTTTATTTTTTATTATAAAACACAGCAAGAAAGTTTCAGACACTCAACAAAACTGGTTAGAGCCAGCAGGCAGTTTAAAAAAAAAAAAAACTCTGACGGCAGATATGCAACGCGAGTCGCATTCTACCAAGCACTATGTCTGAACAAACCCCACGGTTACCAGAAGTCTCCTGGTTACTAGGTACTAGTTCAAACCGAAGTATAAAACAAACCTGAAGCTGAAGAAACCCTAAATGTTAACGGGAAAGCCCCGCGGACCCGACGGAGAGAGAGCTGTTCACTTCTCCGTGTCCTGAGTGCGTGTGAGCGGAGCGGCACACAGCAACACAAGAAATCTGTGTGTGTAGGGAGGGGCGCTGGGACTAGCCCAGGGGTCGGCAACCCAAAATGTTGAAAGAGCCATATTGGACCAAAAAACAAAAAACAAATATGTCTGGAGCCGCAAAAAAATAAAAGCCTTATAGAAGCCTTATAATGAAGGCAACACATGCTGCATGTATTTATGATAGCTATATTAGCCTAATATCAAAATGACTAAGTTAACCACAAATACATTATAAGCCTTCATGATTAAATGTTTATTTTTACTAAAGTGCATCCTGTAGAGAATGACGCACCACGTGACTACTCTGTTGTGCGATGTCGCCTCCAGTTTAACTTCATTACAATATTAAGGAATTATGTTTCATTGCTTTGGTGAAATTAAAGAAATGCAATAAGGAAATCAGATTTTTGATGTCTATTTTGAGGATTCGACAAAACAACAAAACGGAAAGTGCCTAACGTGCCCTTATCGGGGAAAAGAGTGTATCAAAACGCAGCCTAATTTTTAAAAAAAAAACATAAACCTTTTAAAAAAAGGAAAGTATTTTAAAATAAAATTAATCATTTCCAGTTGAGTCTGTGAAAATGCCAAGAAAGCGTGTAAGAGTAAACGAAGCAGCGTCCTTTCCCTTTTTTGAACGCAACCAACGCAGTACGCTGGGACCTAGTCTTTCCCAAAATTATGACAAAAATCGATATCATTTAAAAAACAGCCATTGTACAAAAAATGTGCCTATGACAGGACGTGTTTACCGTTTATGTGATTCTGTTTTCGGACACAGGGTCAGTTTAAATGGGATGTGAGAGAACTTAATTTACGCAGGACTGCAACCCTTAAATTGTGAGGGGGTGCGAATTTTTTGTAGTTCATTTTTGAGAATATTGCTCCACAGGTATCCCGGTTTTTTTAAAAAACGCCACCTCCCCTGCACCCTATGTTTGAAACGTGTGGCAGGTATGAGAAATCTGTGACAGAAAGTTAAATTTTAATATTTATTCTAACTTTTTACAGCATGAAAAACGAAAAAGTTTGTGTCATGTTTGTTTTTACAAAACCATATTAAAAAAATTTTTTTATCCCCATCTTTTCCCTTTCAAAATTTTTGAAAAAAGCTTAGGGAGCCCCGGGGCGGAGAAGGCCGAGGGTCTAGAGCCGCGGGTTTCGACCCCCCGGGCTAGCCTATCCAGGAAAAAAGTGAGGGGGGGGGCGCGGGACTAGCCATCACGAAAGGTAGGGGAGGGGCGCTGGGACTAGTGTCACAGAAAATGTAGGGGAGGGGCGGGCCCCAGCCTATACGAAAAGTGTAGGGGGGGGGCGGGGGGACAGATCCAGAAAGGTAGGGGAGGGGCGCTGGGACTAGCCGTAAGATAAGTAGGGGAGGGGTGCTGGGATAGTATACAGAAAAAGGGAGGGGGGGGTGGGGACAGCCTATAAGAATAGTGTAAGGGAGGGGGTGGGGGCTAGCCAACAGAATAGTGTAGGGGAGGGGCGCTGGGATAGCATACAAAAAGTGAGGGGGGGGGGCGCGGGACTAGCCTATAAGTAATAGGGAGGGGGTGGGATGCCACACAGAATAGGGAAGGGAGGGCGTTTGACTGACGGACGCCTATCACAGAACGGGGAACAGTCAATGGAGACTTTCATTTAATCCCAGTCGATATTGCCGCATTACCGGGATAAAAACTTGTACTCGGAAAAAAGGCTTTATCCCTAAAGGTATTTTCAGCCGGGTACCGGATCTCCTATGTTTTTATTCTATTTTTTTGGCTTTTTCCCCTTTCTTTTGATAGGCCAAAATAGGCGGGGAAAGACATGCAAAAAATTTGGGCAAAGGTCAGATTTTGAAACCCCTTTACCTCTGCGGATATGGGGGCCAGCGGGACCCTGATCCCAAAACCCGCCACTTTGGGGGTATGGGTGCAAAAATCTTAAAGTTGAAATTTAACTAAAGCGGGCAATAATGGGGGCTGGAGTTTAAAAAATAACCCCAAAATTTCTCTCGGGAAAGAGCGGAAAATGAAAATTAGAAAAATGGGCAAAAAGAAAAGGGTCATATTTTTTTTTTAAGGACGTACTTGAGCAGAAGACAAAAAAGGTTTTGGGCTAAATTAAAAGAAGGTTAAGTTTAAAAAATAAAATGAAAGGGGGGGGGGGCGCCTCGTGTTTCCCAGCCCCTCACAAGACGGAGGGGACAAGGGGCGGGGTTTAAAACGGGGGGCCAAGTGAGTGCCTGTCCTTTTTTGAAAAGGAGGACATGAAAAAAAAAAAGAGCATGCTGGATTAAAATTTCCGCACCAAAAGTGCGAAGGAAGGCCTTTGGGGGGTTGGCTTTCCCGGGGGGGGGAATGCAGGGAAAAAGACGGGAAACCCAATGCCGGGGCCCTTGTGCTTGGGTGTCGTCGGGAAAAAATGGATGGCTTTTATATCGACATGAAATATTTTCCCGAGCGTAACAAAATTTCTTTTTGGGGGGAATTTAAAAATTAAAAAGGGTTTTGCCCGGCTTTTCCCCGAAACGGGATTTTTTAAAGGGTGAGGGCGGGGGGAGCCCGTATTTTGGGGGAGACGGGCTCCGGTGTGCCGGGGAGATCAGATGATTGATACCCCCTCATTTTAAAAAGGGGAGAGGGAGAAAGGGATCAAACTTTTCATCTAACCCTCAGCAAGGAAAAGCGATTTGCTTTTCCTTAAAAAATTTTTCCTTTAAAGAGCCTCCAAAATTGGGGGAATATAAAAACCTTTCATGAAAGAAATTTTATGAAATTTCGGGTTTTTTTAAGGGACGAGTTTTACTATTTCCTATCGGGGAAAAAAATTTGCACTAAATTTTAATATGAATAAAAGGGGTTTTTAAAACCCTTTTTTAATTTTTGTAAATGAAAGGGCCCGTTTTTCCTTGCCGCCCTGTTCAGGAGGGAATGGGTTTGGGGAAAAAAAATGAGTATGTTGGGACCCTGCTTTTATATCAAAAGGTTTTTCTTCTTCTGTTTTTTTATTTTGGGGGCTAGTAAAAAAAAAAAAATACTTTTGACTTTTCAAAGGGAAAAAAGAATTAATTTTATTGTGTGATGGGAACTTTTTAAAAAGGGAAAATAAAACTGTTTTTTTTCTTTAAAAAGGGGCTCTAAAATGAGGGCCACGTTTTTAAGGGAAAAACCCTTTGGGTTTTTCAAATCAGAAAAAAATCCCCCCCTATTGCTAGCTGCCTGTTCCCCCCGAAACACTGTAAAAAAACTTCCCCCCTAACTGCTAGTGGGTCCCCCGAAACAATGTTTAAAAAAAATCTACCACTTATGGGGTTTGCTTTCCTGTCCCAAAAACCCCACGTTAAAAAAATCTCCCTTTTACATCTGCTAGCTTTCCTCCCCCCGAAACACTGTAAAAAAAAAATTCCTAAATATTGCTAGCTGCCCCGTCCTCAGGGAAACACTGAAAAAAAAACCCCTCATAACTGCTAGCTGCCCGTCCCAGAACACACTTTTTTTAAAAAACTTCCCACCCTCTGCTAGCTGCCTGTTCCCCCCGGAAAACACTGAAAAAAAACTCCCCACTTTTGTGTTTGCCGGGCCGGGCCCCTGAAACCTGTTTAAAAAAAATCTCCTCACCCATCTGCTAGCTGGGCCGTCCCCAGAAAAAACGTAAAAAAAATATCCTATTGCAGCCTGGGCCCGTCCCCCGAACAATGTAAAAAAATTCCCCACCAAGGGTTAGCTGCCTGTCCCTAACCCAAATGTAAAAAACATTTTCCCACTACTGCTAGCTGCCTGTCCCCAGAAACACACTGTAAAAAAAAAAATTCCCCATATTTCTAGCTGCCTGTCCCGAACACACTGTAAAAAAATTTTCCCCACTACTGCTAGCTGCCCGTCCCCGAACAACTTTTGGGAAAAAAAATTCCTCACAAAATTTTAGTGCCCCCGGCCCCCGAACACCCCGGGAAAAAAATTTTCACCATATGCTAGCGGCCCGTCCCCAGAACACACCCGGGGGAAAAAATTTTTGGGCTCATGGGGTTTTTTTTTGCCTTTTTGATTTTTTTATATTTTTTTGGAAAAATGTTTTTTCCCCCTTGTACTGAGCACTTTGGGTTTTCAATTTAAAAAGTAAAGGGCATTTGTAAAAAAAGTTTTTTTTTATTATTTGATTATTTTATTATTATTATTAAAAAAAACATTCCCCCACTATTGCCCGGGCCCCTCCCCAGAACAACCCGGGAAAAAAACTCTCTCATTCTTGGGAGGGCCCGCAAAAAAACGCCAACAAAAAAAAATGGCCCCCCGCCAAAAAAAGCATACAACCAAAAGGTTTCCAGCGTTCCAAACCCCAAAAAAGACAAGAAGGAGTTGGGGGGGGGGGGGTTTTGAGTGCAGAAGAACAGAAGGCAAAGGGGGGGGGGGACGGGATAGGGGGCGGGGGGGCAAACTAGGGCCATTTGTTGAAAAACCTTGGGAAAGCAAAAAAGAACAATGCAGAACAATGTAGGGAGTTTGGAGGGGTGAGAAAATCCCGGGCCCCGGGAAAGCTGTGGGGAAAAAGCCAAGCCGGAGGAGACAAGGAATGGGCAGATGATGATCTGTTTTTACAGATTGACTCTGCCTCCGCCTCCCTCTTCACACCCCCAGCCCTCTTTCACAACTCCCCTGGCCTTTCCTCCTCCCCCCTCCCCTCCTCAGCCTGCCCCCTTTCAACGACCCGCACGCAATAAACCCCACCAGCCCGCTCCTCCCCCCTACTCCCGTCATCAGTTCACCACCCCCTCTCCCCCTCCCTGAGACCTACCTCCTACCATCCAACCCCCCAGTCATCCTCCACCCACTTCCCCATAACAGATGATCGGGTGAGAAGTCAACTGAAGAAGCTCAAGGAAAGGGAAAGGGGCCCCGGGCCCGGACGGCATCAGCCCAAGTCTCCTCAGGGACTGTGCTGACCAGCTCGTGGTGTGTTCAGGCACTTATTCAACTGAGCTGAGCCTGGAAAAGGGGTCCAGCCCTGTGGAAGACTCCGTGTGGTCCCGGTACCAAAGTCACCGCGACCCAGGAGCCAAACCATTCAGGCCTGTTGCCCGATTTCTCACCGATGAAGACCATGGAGAGGATCATCCTGCGTCACCTGCGACCCTGGTGGGCACACAGCTGGACCCCCTGCAGTTGCTTACCAGCCTGGGATTGGAGTGGACGACGCAGTGATCTACCTGCTGCACAGATCGCTGCTTCACCTGGAGGACAGCGGGAGCACTGTGAGAGTCATGTTCTTCGCTTCTCCAGTGCTTTTTAACACCATCCAGCCTTCGCTCCTCAGAGTGAAGATGGGAGTGCCGGAGGGGACCAACATCTGGCGCATGGACTACGGACTCCCTCACCAACAGACCACAGAAATGTGAGGTCCATCACTGTGTGTCTGACGTGGTGCACTGCGCACAGGTGCCCCTAGGGTCCCGGTGCCTCCCCCTTCCTTTTCACCTCTACACCTCGGACTTCACACACAACACCACCCACGCCACATCCAAAAGTTCTCTGGATGACACAGCCGTTGTTGTTGTGTCTCTGAGGGGAACGATCTGGAATACAGGTCGGTTATCAAGGACTTTGTCAGTGGTGTGAGCTCAACCGCTTCAGCTTAACACCAGCAAGACAAAGGAGATGATAGTCGATTCAGGAGGAAAACATCCCCTTCTCACGGTGAGCATCCAGGGATTGGCCCTTGATGTAGTGGAGAGTACAAATTCCTGGGTGTTCACCTAAACAAAAACTGAACTGGATGTTAACACCCAGCACTCTACAAGAAGGGCCAGAGTCGCCTCCATTGCGGAGGAACTCAGGTCCTTGGGTGTGGGACCCCTTTCCCCAGGACTTCTATGACTCTGTGGTGGCCTCTGCCATCCCTACGTGTGGTCTGTGGAGGGGGGCAGCTCGGACCGGGACAGGAGCAGACTCAATAGACGATCCGGAGAGCGAGCTCTGTCCTGGACTGTCCTCTGGACCCATAGAGGAAGTAGGGAGAGGAGGATGTTAGCCAAGTGACATCCCTCATGGACACACCTCTCACCCCTACATGACACTGTGGGTCCCTGAGCAGCTCCTTCAGCAGCAGACTGATACACCCCGGTGTAAGAAGGAGAGGTACCGAAAGGGCCTTCATCCCGGCCGCTGTCAGACCTACAACACCTGCTCTACCTGATAGTGTTGTAGTTTTGTTTCCTGTTTCTCCCCTTACATCACACACTTTCTGTTATCTTTAATATTGGTATTTTTATTATTTTATTCCCAAATACTTACTTTTCAAAAATTATGGTCTCAGGTTTAAAATAAAATTTAATTATGCTACCGACTCTTGCTTCTTTGCCCCTAATTACACATTCAACTTAACTTAATTTTAACGTCACTTACACCGCAATATTGTTTCTCTTATTTATGGCAAAACCCCACTTTAAAATCTTTTGTTTGACGGCATTTTACTTACTCGTTACCATATTTTCATGGGCTATTCTTGCCTGTATTTCTTGCCTTGTATTTCTTGCCTTGTATTTCTTTTTGTGCTTACTGTTTGTGTGTTATTGTTTTTTTTTTCTGTTTTTGCTGTTGCTGCTATCTGCTACTTTTAACGACAGAATTTCCCGTCGTGGGATAAATAAAGTATAATCTAATCTAATCAATCTAAACTAATCTAATCTAAGAAGTTTAAAGTCACCAAACATCTCTCAGAGCACCCTTTTAAATGAACAGCTTCGGAGTCATTGGAATGGTTAATAACTTTTTAGAGTTGAAGGTTAATTTTTTTAAAGATTGTTTTGGGGGCATTTTAGGCCCTTATTGGTGGGCCCTGCTTTACCAACGGGGCTATCTGGGCGCCCAGCAGAACCCCCCCCCCCTTGCAACTTTCGGCCAGCGAGCCGCCGGCCTCAACGTCGGGAAGTATCGTGTGATTTCAGGTCTCGCGCTGTAACGAATTGCTTCACGGCACTGCTCACATACGCCCATTCAGGAACCGGCTAACAAGGTAGCGATGGAGTTTTTCACACACATCGTTATGGCAGCGGCAAAAAAGAAGCAGAAACCTAGGGAAGCATTGTCGGAGGAAAAAAAAAAAGAGGAAACGGCAGACTGACCGAGGGAGGGGTAAGAAACAAGTAGACACAGGCGCTGTCAAATATCTATTCCAAAGCTGTAGGGAGGGGGGGGGTTCTATGGAGAAACCTGCCAGCAAAAAGCGTGAAAACAGCGAAGAAATGGCCAAAACTGCATTTTGGCCCTTTAATATTAACAAGAGCATAAACAATGTTTGAGAATATGTAAATAACAAGACAGGGCAGCGTGACCATCGTGAAGCTGCTCTTTCACATGGCTCTTTGTAGTTTTTCTTATTTAAAGCTAATGTACCTGCACTTACTACTGTTGTCTGGAGTTTGCAGCTTCAGGGTTGAAAGCACTTAATTGGAAGTCACTTTGGATAAAAGCGACAGCTAAATGGCATGTAGTGTGATGTAATGAATGGAGAGCAGGCCAGAGTCCGAGGACCGCAGGTTTCAGGGTGGGGTCTATGGATGGAGGAGGTCGGAGTAGGTACAGTGGGCCCAGGGCATGGAGGGATTTGTAGGTGAGAAGGAGGATTTTGTATGTGTTGCGGGACTTGATTGGAAGACCGATGGTGGACGAGGGTTTGGGGTGATGTGCTGCCAGGTTTTGGTGCGGGTGAGGACCCTGGCGGCAGAGTTTTGGTCATGCCTGTCTGGGGTTTTGCTTTTGATGTCCAGTGTGTGCATCCTCCCAGAGTCAGAGCAGAAAATGTTTGCAATCCTTTTATTTAACTGTACCTGCACTGACTGTAATGGCCTCCATGAACTGGTCTCTCCAGGAGTTGGTTCCCACCACCAGGGCCAGGTTGGTCTTCTTGATCAGCTTGTCCACTGTGCTCTGTGTGATAAAATGCCCAGACAGAAAAGAATGAAATCCCTCCGTTACTGTTAACTCCAGATGTAAATCCTTTTTTTCATTCGTCCAATAAATTGCTTTTATTTGAGGTCCCTTATAATCGGACTGAGCGTGGCAAAAGTGCTTTTTAGTCGGCCCTCCACATTCCTGTAATGCACAAAGCATCTTAAAATTGGTGTCTTCCCCATTAATCAGTCAATTTAAAAAGCTTTCATAAATACTTCTATTTTTCTTCTTGTGTTTGTTTTACCTGATTGTTTAAAAGTTGTATCTGTTGTAATTTAAATGTTATTGTAATTATTATTTTAATGTAATTTGCTTAAATGCATGTGTGCACTCAGCCCCATTGAAAAGGAGGGTCTCCCTCAATGGGCCCTGAGGAAAAAAAAAGAAGCTTTTTAAAATCTTTTTAGAATCTTTTTTAAAATGTAAACGATTTATGTTCAGAGGCTGCGTTGACAAACGTGAGGAGAAATGCACGAGCTTCGCCACATGATGGCAGTGGCATCAAGGACCAGGCAGCAGGAAGCTCTGATGGATGCATGATGAAACCAGAAACTAATACGTTATATATTTTGGTTGAGGAGGTTAGAGGATGCATATAAACCGTATCTCCTCCAGAAAAGCATGTGTGTGGGTTGGAAGAAGAGCAACTGCTTAAATCAGAGTTCTATAGCTGTTATTTCAGGCAAGGTGGCAGCTGAATTAGTTGGAATGATCTGTTATGTGTTTGATTGCATGGAAAACACTGCAGTAATACACGGGCACATCGGGCTCATTTGCTCTGTTTGAAGAGTAACCTTTCCCACCTTAAACTCGTACGATTCCTCAATAATGACTTCCAGCTTGGAGTGTTCCCCCAGCACTGGTTTTCCCATCTCCGCGATCCGCCTGGCTTCCTCCTCGTCTGATGTCATCTTTCTGTCTGGTACATCTGAGCGGAGAGGGCGAGACGGAGCAGAATAAATCACAATTAGAAAGATGCCAGTCAAAATAAGAGGATTCAGCTGATTAGCATGGTGTGTTGTACTTCACAGCATACAAAAAAAAACCATCAGAAGTTTGCATCATGGGTAACAGTTTGTGTAAAAACTGTAAGATTTATTGTAGTAATGCCTACTAAACAGCTCTTTCTGAAAGCTTTCTCTGTGACAAGGTTCTTGGTGGCGGTCCAACTTTGCAATGTAAAGGTTAGACAAACTTGAATGCTTGACCAGTCTGGCACAAAACACTGCAAAGGTAAATATTTAGTGCAGATCTCTATTTTTTTTTTACCATTTCCTATTATGCTATTTTTAACCAAAAGTGTTGGAGTTTCAATTCCCCCACATTCCTTAGTTTAAGTCTAAAATCCGGACATTGTGTTCATGTAAGCCGATTTCTATTATTTTGTTTTATTACTTTAGTTTCTATTGAATTTTGAACAACTGAACAGTCACCTCAATTTGTGTATATAAATATGGAAAACACTCAACAACAAAAAACTAAAACAAATGGACAAACAAAAATGGAAACAGGTCCCGTGAAGAAAGATAGAAATATAATGTATACATTTCAAGTTGCTGCTTTATCCCCTAATGAGTCCAAGCTGTGTAAAATGTTCATTTCTGCCATCTTTTGGCATATAAATCTTCTCTTAAAAAGGTCCCATGGCATGAAAATGTCCCTTTATGAGTGTTTTTTTTTACGTTAATATGAGTCCCCCCAGCCTGCCTATGGTTCCCCAGTGGCTACAATGGTGATAGGTGTAAAATGAAAAGCTCAGATGGGCTGATTTGACTTCCGATACAGTATTAGGGGACCACTAAGGCCTATATAAAAGAGACTTCAGATACAGTATTAGGGGACCACTAAGGCCTATATAAAAGAGACTTCAGATACAGTATTAGGGGACCACTAAGGTCTATATAAAAGAGACTTCCGATACAGTATTAGGGGACCACTAAGGCCTATATAAAAGAGACTTCAGATACAGTATTAGGGGACCACTAAGGTCTATATAAAGAGACTTCCGATACAGTATAGGGGACCACTAAGGTTCTATATAAAGAGACTTTGATACAGTATTAGGGGACCACTAAGGTCTATATAAAAGAGACTTCCGCTACAGTATTAGGGGACCACTAAGGCCTATATAAAAGAGACTTCCGATACAGTATTAGGGGACCACTAAGGTCTATAAAAAGAGACTTCAGATACAGTATTAGGGGACCACTAAGGTCTATAAAAAAGAGACTTCAGATACAGTATTAGGGGACCACTAAGGTCTATATAAAAGAGACTTCAGATACAGTATTAGGGGACCACTAAGGTCTATATAAAAGAGACTTCACATTCTGCGGTGCCATGTTCATCTGCTACGTCCTGCTGTGCCTTGTAATGCCGCACAGTGCCCTGCTATGCTATGAACTACTACAAAGAACTGCTACAAACTACTATTTTTATCTATTTTTGTTATTTCCGCTAACCCCAACCGGTCGTCAGACGCCGCCTACCAAGAGCCTGGGTCTGTCCCAGGTTTCTTCCAAAAGGGAAGTTTTTCCTCGCCACTGTCGCACTGTTGCTTGCTCTGGAGGAAACTGCTAGAACTGTTGGGTCCTTGTAAATTCTGGAGTGTGGTCTAGACCTACTCTATCTGTAAAGTGTCTTGAGATAACTCTTGTTATGAATTGATACTATAAATAAAATTGAATTGAATTGAATAGATACAGTATTAGGGGACCACTAAGGGGTATATAAAAGATACTTCAGATACAGTATTAGGGGACCACTAAGGTCTATATAAAAGAGACTTCAGATACAGTATTAGGGGACCATTAAGGTCTATATAAAAGAGACTTCAGATACAGTATTAGGGGACCACTAAGGTCTTTATAAAAGAGACTTCAGATACAGTATTAGGGGACCACTAAGGTCTATATAAAAGAGACTTCAGATACAGTATTAGGGGACCACTAAGGTCTTTATAAAAGAGACTTCAGATACAGTATTAGGGGAACACTAAGGTCTATATAAAAGAGACTTCAGATACAGTATTAGAGGACCACTAAGGTCTATATAAAAGAGACTTCAGATACAGTATTAGGGGACCACTAAGGTCTATATGAAAGAGACTTCAGATACAGTATAGGGGACCACTAAGGTCTATATAAAAGAGACTTCAGATACAGTATTAGGGGACCACTAAGGTCTATATAAAAGAGACTTCAGATACAGTATTAGGGACCACTAAGGTCTACATGAAAGAGACTTCAGATACAGTATTAGGGGACCACTAAGGGGTATATAAAAGATACTTCAGATACAGTATTAGGGGACCACTAAGGTCTATATAAAAGAGACTTCAGATACAGTATAGGGGACCATAAGGTCTATATAAAAGAGACTTCAGATACAGTATTAGGGGACCACTAAGGTCTTTATAAAAGAGACTCAGATACAGTATTAGGGGACCACTAAGGTCTATATAAAAGAGACTTCAGATACAGTATAGGGGACCACTAAGGTCTTTATAAAAGAGACTTCAGATACAGTATTGGGGGAACACTAAGGTCTATATAAAGAGACTTCAGATACAGTATTAGAGGACCACTAAGGTCTATATAAAAGAGACTTCAGATACAGTATTAGGGGACCACTAAGGTCTATATGAAAGAGACTTCAGATACAGTATAGGGACCACTAAGGTCTATATAAAAGAGACTTCAGATACAGTATTAGGGGACCACTAAGGTCTATATAAAGAGACTTCAGATCAGTATTAGGGGACCACTAAGGTCTACATGAAAGAGACTTCAGATACAGTATTAGGGGACCACTAAGGTCTATATAAAAGAGACTTCAGATACAGTATTAGGGGACCACTAAGGTCTATATAAAGAGACTTCAGAAAGCAGATAGTGAGGAGATGTTTTTTACAGTGTGTTCTGGGGACAGGCAGCTAGCAGATAGGGTGGAGATGTTTGCTGTATGTGACAACAAATGTAGCCTAAAACACACGTGACATCGCTTAGAGCACCTTTAATCAAAGCTAGTTTACTATAGGCAAACAATGTCATCATTCTTAATCTCACCATGGCTACATACTATAGTATATGTAGAAAATAAGTTATTGTGGTTTGACAAAACAAACCATGACTCAATGTCCACTTATTTGCTTTTTTTCCAGAGCCTTCAACTGTATCGCAAAGTCTATTTAATTAAAAGCTCCAGAAAATGAGCTATTGAGTAGACTTGTCAAACTATTTCCAGGACCTAGAAGAAGAAGAAGACATGCCTTTATCTATCCCACGAGGGGAAATTCACAATTTTCACTCTTGTTAGTAGAGTTGCACACACATTAAACACAGGCCTGATTTACACATGTTTAGAACCTATACGTGCTCTACACACTAATGGACAGATGTCAGAGTGTGGGGGCTCTCCTGGCAGGAGCGCTCGAGCAGTTGGGGGTTTGATGCCTTGCTCAAGGGCACCTTGGTAGTGCCCAGGAGGTGAACTGGCACCTCTCCAGCTATCAATAAATCTTCGGTCTGTACAGGTTGCCAACCCAACTCCCTGAGCTACTACCACCACCTTTTGTGAACCCCCACTGAACTTTTGTGTGAACGTTTTTTTTCAGTGTGGTTTGGGTGAACTGGCCCTTTAAATGCCACATCATCACAAATCTCCATCATGAGGTTTAACAATCAGGATGTAAAGTGCTGATTGTAAGACTGAGCTGAAGCAGCAATAACAAATCAAGTACTTTCAAGGCCTTCCATTCAATGCCTGTACTTAACAAGGCATTATCTTATGTTTTTTTTTTGTTTTTTTTCAACCTATCTGCCTATCAGATGTGTCCTGGGTGGCTCTGCTGTAGAGAGGAGAAGCCACAATGCTTCACAGAGCTCCTGAGTGCATTGCACACTACAAAGAGCGCCATTACATCAATTCTGTGCTGTCAAACTCTATCAAGAAGGAGCGGCTTTGCATCCAAAGGCCTCTCATCCCGCTCTGTGTGTGGCACCCCCACTGAGCCACCTGGTGCAGAGACCTTGTCATCTTTTATATGAGCACCAAGTCCCAGCCTTCTGCTCTTTGCTGACAACACGCTCACCATTAAATATTAACATTGCCATTAAAGATCACAGCTCGGTCCTCCTGATAGGAGGGCGTGTCGGCAAGCACACACACATACCGAGGCATGCATAATATACCTGCGCATGAGTTCCTGCGCATGCACTCACACACACACAGTCTCACACACACACACACCACACACCACACACACACACACACACACACACACACACACACACACACACACATTAAAGCTACATCAAATTACACATCCGAGAAAGTGTGTACCCTCAAGTCCTGACAGGATTTCTTTAGCTCGTGTTTAAAAAATTGATTACCCTGCCATCCCCCTGCTCTGTGCTGCACCGTCTACATGACACAATTTCTTTGACAAGGAAGGGGAAAAAATAATAACACAATCCCACACATCAAGTTTCTAATTTTGGAAATGCAGTTCATTGTTTTATTTATTTACTTTTTAAATCTAGACGTTATCAGGTGTTTGTATCTTCTTCTTGACTGGAGAACATGATTTATGGCTTTAGGATGAATTAATCCGCTGATTAGTGTGAAAATCCATCAATAAGTGTGGGAGAGAGCAGCAAAAGAGCATGTTGTTTGTTTGTAAGATTGACAGTAGAACACACACCCACACACCCACACACCCACACCACCACACACACACACACACACACAGACACACACACACACCACACACAACACACCAAGTCGATGGTTAGTGGAGATGCTTAGAGCAGGAATGGAGCGCTTACCGTCTGCTAACAACAGGGCTGTGAGGGAGAGAAGAGAGGGAAGAGGAGGAGGGGAAGGAGGAAGACATGGAGAAAACATACAGGATGAGCAGTGGAAATGGAAAAAAACATGCATAAGGAGGAAAACGGGTTGATAAGGAGGAGAGAAATGTGATGGCCTCAGAAAACGGGCTGGCCATTGACCCCGCGGTGGAATATATATAGCACTGTTCGTTCAACTGGCTGAGGGAGAGGAGGAATATGGGATTTTGTATTTTTTTTATGGGCACAAAGGGAGGATCGAGGTTTATTAAGGGGAAAAATGTCCGATACAAATCAACCAAATGGCCAGATATTTTGTGACATCATCTCCAGCTATGAGCATAACATTAACTCAAACTTTGTATTACTCCCAGCTGACACCCTTATTAACCTCTATTAAACAAGTTCAGTATGAAATAGTGGTCGGGCCAATATATGTATTTGCCAGAACTTGGCCTTTCGTTATTAATAATAACATTTTATATTTCCCATGCATTGCGTCACATTATCATAATATAAAAAACACAAAAAAAAGCTAATAATGCTTGAATTGGATTAAATTAAGCTCTAAACTTTAAAGATCAAGTAGGAGTATTAAAAATAGATTCAACGATGAATCATTTAAAAGATGGCAGAGATTAGGAAAATTCATAGATATAAAAGAAGAAGAATTAGCAAGGTAACAATTAGGTTACAGCTTTTTTTTAAATATAAAACGTATTTTTAGCATCTACCTAAATTGTGAAACTAAATTGTAAATTGGTTTTTCTTCCAGATTCCAGCTGTGTAAAAAACTAATGAATGTGAATGAACGTCTTCTTTACAAGAACACAACAGTTGTTGTATGTATACTTATGAGAGTGCCAGTTTTGCCACTGTCAACATGGCGGGGGTGTGGATGACAAGATTTTTCTGACAGCTTGAGTTGGAAGAGTGGGGGTGGGGGGGTTCCTTCAACCTGACATGAATAGCTGCCAGTCAGCCTGAAAGCCTTGCTAGTTGTTAGAGATTTTTAGTTTCTCACACAGGCCTAATTGATGCTCCAGAGGCATTTCTTTTCTGTAGATACAGAATCTTGATAATTATTAAAATATCAGATTCACAAATAGATATCTGCTAGATATTAGCTATTGGGCGCTTCAATTAAAAGAAAACGGGTGATATTAGCGTTCAAAATATTCTTATTGTGAGAAGAAAAGTTGTTCATCAGGACTCATTTCACTAGGACCTATCATATCACATATTTGTAATTCACAGTTTTTGAAACTCTTCCAATACACAGCACGAAAGAACATCATGCAATGCAAAATGAAGTCTTAACACAAAGTAAATCATTGAAGAACGGAACAAACTCAACAAATGTTGGCACATTGACGTAGCTAAAAGAAATAAAATTGAGAAAGAAACATTGGAAGAGCAATTCAACTAAAACGGCCATGCTTCATATAAATGAAACCTTTGATACACCTTTTTTTTTTTTAGGAGGGACCTGTCTCGGACCTGGGACGGCTGGAAAGAGTCTGTGGTTTATGCAACCATTCTCCAATGCTTTTGTGTTTTATCTTACTAATATTGGACTTGCTACATTATTATTGGAACTTTTAAAATGTCGTTGTAGGGCGCCCGGATAGCTCAGTTGGTAGACTGGGCCCTGGATCGACTCCGACCTGCGGCCCTCTGCTGCATGTCATTCCCCCTCTCTCCCCTTTCATGTCTACAGCTGTCCTGTTGAATAAAGGCCTAAAAATGCCCCCCAAAAAATGTAATTGTAAAATATGAGTTTCCATGTATTTTTTATTATTATTATAAAGCAGGTCAAGATGCTATTGAAATACTGTTAAAGTACAGCCGGCATTCAGGAGCGAGCTGTCAGGACTTCCGTACTGTTGTGATGTCACAACTATACTGTATATACACGTAGACAGTGTTGTTACAGTCATTCCCTGGCTGCAATGACGGAGCAGAGACACCAAGGCCTGGAAACGCTGACCAATCAGAGGAGACTGGGCTTTTTTGAGAGGGTTATATAGAAATCTGAAAATACAAGCGTGAACCTTAAAATGAGCATGATATGGGACCTTTAACATTCTATACTTTTAGAATAGTGCCAATGTTGAATTTATGGCTGTGGCAATTTTCAGTTAATTCAAAAAAAAAATAAGGATGCTACTTTTGCCCATTTTTGCCATCCAAGGAGGGGGGGGGGAATCTTGTTTTAAATTTCCCCTGTGAGGTTTCTTCCAGTTTGTCTTACTGTATGTCCTACGGCTTTTTAAAGAAGGTCTATTTACTGGAGCAGTCTGAGGTTTTGATTAAAAGATGTACTTCAGCGAGGGAACAGATTTGTATTCACCCACTCAGATCTGGTATTCTGACAATCCATCATGGACGAGGCTGCAAATCATCTTGCTCCAACCAACCACAAAAACCATCCGCACAATATAAAATAAACTATGCTGATGATGAAGGTGCCTCATGCAGATGCTCAGAAACTATCCTGCCCCTTCCTTAGCCTGCCTGATTGTTTATCTGCATGCTGTATACGCAGAGCTGATCAGTGACACAACGCAACTCGCTCCAATGCCCACGGCAAAGTGTAAACCATAACTAAATGATGATTAAGAATAAAAAGAGGCTCAAAAAGTCATCCAGTGAGGCAGATAATTACATGACAGGATACGCCATAAGTGGATGAAGAGAGAGGAGAAAGCCTTTCCGTGCCTTTTAGCCTCTGGAGATTCACGTTGACAAGTCTCCCTTTTGACGTCTTTATCATAATTTCTCCTTACATTCATAAAACAAGGACACAATGTTCACGCTCTTAAAGGGATCAGAGGCTCGGAAGGACAAAACAAAGCTGCTTATATCTTCCATGAATGGTCCGGCTCTTTCTGAAACCTCCTTCAACCAAGACATGATACCAATTAACCTGTTTGTGTTCGGAGGCAGCTTATCAACTTCCTAAATCAAATACACTCCACAGTTAATCATCATTAGTAGCAAAGTGCATTAATTGCTGTGGGCGACTTGCTTCATTATCATTAGTACTAGCCGAGCCGTGCTGAAGCCAAGTGTGGTATAAAACCCAGCTGTGGTGAGTCTGAGTGTCCGTACCCCAGTCAGTGATAGCAGCGTGACATTTAGTAAAGGGAGTGGCAAACACACACATTCAGATAAATAGATACAAACCGCACAAACAGGAACAGATGACGTCAAAGCACACAGGCACATAAAATACAGATGCACAAACACAAACTAACACGCACAGAAAACTAAGGCCGCTACTAACGAGGAATTAGGGCTGGGCGATATGGAGAAAATCAAACATCATGATATTCTTGACCAGATACCTCAATGACGATACCGGGAGGACATTGTAGGGTTGACTATTGGTGCTTTCACAAAATGTTACTTACACAATGAGATTTTTGATAAATAATCATCAGAAATGATATCACGACTTAGTGGGTAAAGGTTAATAATAGAACCGCTAGAATAGTCTGGTAAGTTCAGAGAATGACAATACTGCAAATCAATGCAGCCTGTAAACACTTATGCCATAATACGATATTACAATATCCAAAATCTAAGACAATATCTCATATCGCGACATTGATACAACATCGCTATATCGCCCAGCCCTATGATGAATCTGTTAACAATTCTTATGATTAATCAACTAATGATTTAGTCTGTAAAATGTCATTAATGGAATATTGAAAAGTGCCCATAACACTATCTTAAAGACAAATCTTAGAATTGCTTTCTATGAGAACCTTTTTGTGGGACAAGTTAACTGCAACTCCCAGGGTTCATCCAATCACAGAGCTTAAAATCCTTTTATGTGCACCCTTGATTGCAACCTGAAGCTAAGAGTCAATAATCAAACGTTTTACATTAGCTACTGCTCCGATTCAAGCCTCTGACAGGTTTTTTATCCCAGCAACTGTGGCCAAGGCTCATGGGTAATGTAGTACTTTGAGCTGCCCGCTGTGCCAAACGGATAAACAAAACATGACTATTAAAACTGGAGGTCATAACATCAACATATGTGATCAGTACATCCAAGAGAGCGTGTTCATAAACACCAAGGATACCGTTATAAAGAACAAATTTAAAGGGGAATATATAAATGTGGAAAACACTTCCAGAACCCATCGCAACTCCTTAACCTTATACGCCCATAAAAGGTAGCAGTGTGCCACCAAAAGTCAGGGCAAAAAAAAAGCAATATTATTAGTTATTAGTATTAATAATATTATTTCAGCACAGAAAAGCAACAGACATGCATATAAACACAGATGTAAACTTGCAGACGGATAAAGACTTGCACATACACACAGCCAAACATGATGCTAATAAAGGAACACACACACTAACAGAGGTGTTTCAAACACACACTCATAGTACCAATTGTGCACACAATCCAGAAGGTTGTCATTGTGCCAGCAGTACAATTGCGACAGGGAAGAATAACCAAAGGGATGTAATTGGAGGGGGGTAGGAGTGCGTGTGTGTGACGGTTAGGGTGGGGTGTCTGTGTTTAACCGTTGTCATCATCAGCGTGTTCTCCGGCGCACTCGGCCGAATCAGATCTGTCTCGTTACAAAAGACTGAATCCTTCTCCGGCTCTCACAAACAGCAGGGCTCTGAGTCACAGCGTCGATACAGCTGCTAATGCACGCCTTCTCTCTCCTCAGCTCATTAAGACAGAATCATCATTTGACTTATCAGGGCTATTCTGGTTCGCAGAGGCCGGAGGTGGATATGCGCCTGGAGCTGCATGTGTGGATGGGTGGAGGGAGGACAAGGTGTGCAGAAGAAGAAAAAATCTGGTATATGTAGGAAGAAAGGAACGGGGGAAGATGGCTGAATGAATTTATGGAGCACAAGAGGGATAGAAACAAGGGCTGATGGAGGGATTGCTGCAGGAAGAAGAGGAGGAATGGGGGGCAATGATGGTAAAAGGAAAGTGGAAAAAACACTAATGGAGTATGGAAGAGGTATTGGATTGTGGCGATTGGAAAAAGGAATAGAAGGATGAAAAGAGTGGTAGATACAAGGAGGAGAGGAAGGACAGTGATGCAGGGATTGATGAATGGCTATTGTTTGAAAGGAGGAGTGGACGGGTAGGGCGTACCCATCAGGTACAGACGAACGGAGAATGAAGGAAAGGCGAATGGATAAATTGGTGAATGGATTTATGGACTGATGGAGGGACTGTCAGAAACGAGAGAGGAAGAAGAAGCAAGACTGTAGGAGGAATATTAAAGATGGTGTGTGGAGTAATGGAGGGATGGAGGGATGGAGAGTGGAGCGTTGGATATATGGAGGGATAGAAGAATAGGAACATGGATGGATGATTGACAGAGGTGGGAGGATTTGGGGATCGGTGGAGGTATAGGAGAGGATAAATTAGGGAGATGGAGCAATAATGAGATGGGAGAAGGAAGGAGTTTGACATATGGAGGAATGGTAACTTTTATCGTGCTCTGGACAAGTGCTTCACACATTCCCGGCTGCTCTCATTCACTGTTCCTATGGATACCTACGAAAGGTGTGGCGCTAATTAACACGTATATACTGTAACCCGTGTACTCTTGAGCCTGGACGTGGGGGTTGGGTTGGATAGGTGAGTCAAACAAACACAGGAATTTCACCCCAAAGACCACTGTTCGTTTCAGCGTTGAGTTATTTTACTTTTGTTATTAATTTACGTACTTAAAGGAGAATTCCGGTCAATTCCAACACATCGCTCTGTTGTCTGTAAATGAGGAGTGCAGTCAGTAGATAGAAAAATGAAACCAATCGGTGCTGCCTACACCGTGTAATCCTCCTGCTAGAGTTAGCACCCAACAGGCTTAAATAGAGCGAGTTTTAAATGTGTTTTTAGTCTCTAAACATGTTCAAAAGGTCATTAAAAGTGCCTACCCATGTGCAGTGATTCCTTCTGAGGGAACACAGTGACTCTGACAACAGTAGAAAGTTGAGTTAATCCATACCTCTGTTTATTTCCTGTTTCCCGGTGAAGTCCACACTAGTCGATTGTTGAATTCATACAATCCAATATTCCAAAATGTATTTTTTCCACTCAGTGTCCTCGTTATGTCCTTTAGTAATGACTATGTAGAAACAGGCTGTGACCTGACACCACAGGTCAGGTCACAGCCTGACACAACCTGAGACAACTTGCCCTGTTTAAGCCTGTTGGGTGCTAACGCTAGCAGGAGGATAACACGGTGTAGGCAGCACCGATTGGTTTCATTTTCCTCTCTACTGACAGCACTCCACATTTACAGACAACAGAGCTACGTGTTGGAATCGACCGGAATTCTCCTTTAACTAACGGCATGTACATGAGTTAAGTAAAAAATGTACTTATTTAACCCAAACCACGATCTTTTACTTAACCTAACCATGTCGTTTTTGCAGGCTTGCGTAGGCCTACAGATGGCCCCTTCTGCTTGACATAAAACTCAAGCATAACTTCCTATGCACAGTTGTATCAGGACACGTTGTACATTCACACACCTTTTGGCAGCAGAGCTACCATGGAAGGAAGAAGTGTGGCGTTCATTGTCTTGCCCAAGGACACTTTGCTACAGTACATGATGGCAGAAGAATGGGCAACATGGTCCACCACCTGAGCCACATCCAAAACAGTGATGGAGTAGAAAAATGGATGAATGAATGAATTGATGGGCAGGAGGATGGAGGGTTGAAAGGAAAAACACATGGAAGCTTGTGAGGATTGGAACGGATGAAGGGACTAGTAGCTATAGGTTAGGAGTCGGGTTGGTGAGTAGACATGGAGGGATGACTGATGTTTGACTACAACTGTCCAATCATGGGGCTTCCTTATAAAGACACTATCTACTGTTCTGAGTCATCATTCTTGATAAGACACACACATACACACACACACACACACACACACACACACACACACCACACACACACACAGGGGCGTAGCACAAAATTCTGGGCCCTGTAGAAAGGTATTTTCCATGGGCCCCTCCCCGCATCCACAGCTATTCATGTTAGCATCTTTTTGGGCCCTCCTCACATCAGGGCCCTGGGTACTCAGTCCCCTTTTTCCACCCAAGTCTGACACCCCTACCCCTGCGCGCACACACACACACCACACACACACACACACACACACACACACACACACACACACGAGAATATTTATACCCATATTGTACATCCACCTACAGACGTATCGGCCCACAGACTGTGAGTGAAAACATGCTGCAGACAATCAGAGTTCCTCCTGCAGCTCAGAGCGATGTGTTAAATAATAACGGTTCAAGATTGCAGCTGAGCGACCACGTCGCCGGTCTGCGCCGCTACTCAACTCGCACCAGACACACACTGTCGGAGAGCAACGAGATGACAAAGACAGATGCTTCAGCTGCCTTTTATTATCTTTCAATATGCAGACTGTGTAACGCGTCCATCATCTTGTTATGCTCTATCCATGTTTCTGACGGCATGGAATCGGAAGGAGTCAAAATGCTGAGTACACGCCATACTTCATCTTCTGAGGCAGCGCTGCCAGACTGAATGGACTGATAATTTAACTGAATGCTGGATGATTTCACTCGAGCATCCTGATGGAGGTCTTTCACGGATGAAAAGTCATGTTTTTTAATCTTGCTGAGCTAATTAAAGCCGCTATGTGTAGCATTTTGACATCAATAAATCTTTTAACACATTCATCTTGAGATATTAGGGTGATTACTGTAAACAAATACAATCATTGGCAAGAAAATTGGCACCGTCTACCAGTCACAAGGCTGTGTTTTTTATATTTAATTCAGCCTGTAATCGCGGTTTGCTTTACAGTGCAAAGCCGGGAAAGGTCACTGACTCTTCCAGAACAAATGGAGCTAAAGCTTGATCCCTTTTTATCCTCAGTAAAGTACCTTTCAAAAACACATTTTGATATTGCATAACATTACAGACAGAGCAGTTAAATATGGATTTTGTCCTTATCTGACCACATGTTGCATGTCTCTTGAATGGTTTGTTGTATTGGGAAACATAGGCCTACCTACATGCTTTCTTGTCGAGAGTTACAGTAGATGAAAAGATTGGTGCCTGTCTGTTAGCTACAGAGAACAGCCAGTTAGCTTAGCTTAGCACAATCACTGAAAACAGGAGAAAACAGTTAGCCAGGAAGTTACTGTCCTGGCCAATTTCCCTACACAACCCCTTGTCAAAACAATTTTTTTAATTTCCATTTCTGTATAAATTAACCCCCCCCCCCCAATCCAGTCTTAATGCTAAAATAAGCCAACTGGATACTGCCTGTAGTTCCATATTTACAGTACAGACATGAGAGTGGTTTCAATCTTTAAATCTAACTCTCGCTAAGAAAGTCTTTTCCAAAAATAAACTCTTCCTTTAAGAAGGACATGTGAAAATAAAAATGTACCAAAAGAAACAGATTCCCTTTTAGGTTCCATATTTTGTTTAATCTGTATGACTGGAGACGTCTGGTTGGGAAAGCCTACAAACCCCAGACAGCCTGCCTCTGGACGCACTGGAGACGCTCCTAATCAGCCCATATGCTGCATTTCACATGGGACACTTTCTCATATTAACAAGAGTCTTGTTCCTTTAGCTATTTTTGTCTGAGTCTCTGTTGGTTCTTCCTCCACGGCCTTTTGTTCCACTCTGAATCTCTCCCTTTATCCCTTCCCAGCCTCTGTCTCCTTTCTTTATCTCTAATTACCCCTCTCTACACCCCACTATCTCTCACACATCTTTCTACTTCTCCACTCATCCCTTGATTTTCTGTATTTTCCGGTTTCATTCCCTAATGTTTGTCTCTCTCTCTCTCCCTTTCCCTTTGTTTGCTGTCATCTCTCTGCAACTATTAATACCAAGTATAAAATGTCCAAGCATACTGAGCAGCTAAATGTAATGTTGTCCTTGAACCGGTGGCCTGACACACATTATTTGAGGTAGATCAACCAACAAATGTACTTTTGGATTGTTTTGTTTAAAGGCACACTCCACCGTTTGTTGAAATAGGGCTTATCATGCTCTCCCCTAGCTGTAGATAGGTGGGGCCAACGCATTTTTTTTTAAATCTCAGTGCATGCATTGTTTTAGTTCGGTGCATCTGGACTGGTGGTTAGGGGCATCTGGTAAGGATGCCTCCTGGGCGCCTCCCTAGGCAGGTGTTCCAGGCACGTCCAGCTGGGAGGAGGCCTCGGGGAAGACCCAGGACTAGGTGGAGGGGTTATATCTCCAACCTGGCCTGGGAACGCCTCGGGATCCCCCAGTCGGAGCTGGTTAACCCTTGTATGGTCTTCACTTTCGTGACCCTCTCGTATCCCTCGGGTCAAACTGACCCGTGACTTATTTGGGGTTTAAAAAAGAATTCTGAAACAAAATTTTACTTCATAATTTATTAACAAATATTGTCTTTATCTCAATTTCAAACAATTGAGATAACATATATGTTTAGGGAATGCAATCAGTCTCTACTAGAACACAATTAAAAATGGAAGTGGGATTCGTTTTTTGGCATAAAGTAATAATTCATGTTAAAAATCCACTATGGAAAAAACACAAGTGGTCATATCCAGAATCATTTTCTGAATAGAGTCAGGAATACATGTTTATCACAGAAAATAAGGTAAGGTCAGTAATTTTGAGGTAGATATAATGTACTGGAAGAAATGTAATGTACTATTTGTCTTCTTGTAAAAATTTGAAATGAATGACTGGATGTATGAATACCATACGAGGGGTAAGGTGGCTCAGGAAAGGGAAGTTTGGGTTCCCCTGCTGAAGCTGCTGCCCCCGCAACCCATTACCGGATAAGCGGACAAAGATGGACACCAGCAGCGCCGCCGCTGGTTAGCTTAGCGTGGTGAGTGGAATCCTATGTTGCTGGTTAGCCGGTTGTGAGTAAAAGTGAACCTAATTACTTCTTGTGGCTTGCTATTCACAACGAGTACCAATAGCAATGCAGATTAAGACTTGACAGTTTCCTAGGCAGATATTGATTTGGGACTACATTGGGTGGACGCACAGCCAAAGCACTGCTATATGGCGCAGAGATATCACGCAGCAACTCTGTGTGAGTACAGGTCTAATATGGGTCGATCTATCCCGTAAAATAATCATGTGTCATATTTACAGTGATAACTTACTCTGTGGACAGCTGTTTATTGGGTCCAGACTTTATCACATCAAAAAAAGTCGAGGACTACAGGATGTTTCACATCCTCGGGCTGTGGAGTTATCGCAAACTCCTACGCAGCTCTTCTTCTGAAAACTCTGGTTCGTAGAGGTATGCTTGTGGATCTTGACTGTCTGAGAAGTCATCCTCTTCTCTCACAAAAACTGCCATGTTCATTGCCATTCACTGTCTTCTGTAGGAAAAATAGCCAGCTATGCATGTCGGGTATGTTGACGGAAGTTTGGGGGTTTAAGGTGCTGTGTGATCTTTGGCTGTGCTTCCACCCAATATAGTCCCAAGTCAATATCTGCCTAGGAAAACGTCTGGTCTTTTTAAAATAATTTTTGGGCATTTGTAGGCCTTTATTGGCAGGACAGCTGAAGACATGAAAGGGGAATGACATGCAGCAAAGGGCCGCAGGTCGGAATCAAATCCGGGCCCGCTGCGTCGAGGAGTAAACCTCTATATATGCGTGCCCGCTCTACCAACTTAGCTATCCGGGTGCCTGGAAATGGTCTAGTCTTGATCTGCATTGCTATTTGTACTTGTTAAGAATATGCGGGCCACAAGAAGTAATTAGGTTGTTGTTTTTTGTTGGCTCACTTTTACTCACAACATGCTAACCGGCAACATAGGTTTCCATTCACTACGCTAAGCTAACTAGCGATGGTGCTGCAGGTGTTGCACCAGACTAAAACAATGCATGCACTGAGACAAAAAACTGCGTTGGCCCCCCTATCTACAGCTAGCGGAGACCGTGATAAGCCATACTTCAACAAAAGGTGGCGTGTTCCTTTAAAGAAATGTAATTATCCCAGGATATGTACAACAAATTAGCATTAAATGATACTTGGGACTTCCTTTTCCATACATACAGATATACAATGAACTGATAGAAAGAAACAAAATTGGGATGTGCAATCTGACCAAGGTTTGTAGAGGTAGGAATGAGCTGATTATTTTTTGTCATTGAGTAAAAATCTATTGAGGTAAATAGGACATATTTCTATACCTACCCACCTGCATCTTTTCTTTTTTTTCCACATCCCTTGCTGTCTTTCAGACGCTTTACTCCCCTCTTCTCTCTTTCGTCATATTTCTCTCCTGTCTGTCTTTATGCATCTCTCCCTCCCTGCTTGCCTGTGTCAGTCTGTCTTTTGTCTCTCCTCCTCTCCGGGATTCGTCCAGTCTAGATGTCACGCTGTGCGGATCAAGTGCAGACGAGCTCCCTCTACTTGTTAAAAGTCTGTTTATTCTGCAGCCGTATCAGCATCACTGTTGTGTTAGCAGCAGGCAATTACAGAACAGATTACCAGCCCTGATAATGTCATCAGACCAGGCCTTACACACAAATATCCACACAGTGAACGCACGCGCACACACACACACACACACACACACACACACACACACACACACACACACACACACACACACACACACACACACACACACACACAGAGGTAAAGACTCCAGCAGGGGGGCGCTGTGCTGAGTTCACCAGGGACTGAAGTGTCTCACGGTGGCTCGGTGTGATGTATTGTAGCCACTGTGCTGACATCATTGATGTAACCCTGAGCACTGATTAACAGCCCCGCCCGGCCCAGGGCGCACAGACAGAGCCACGGCCGCCCTCCGAGTTGTCTCATCGGCTTCTCACAGAGGCGAAGCCCCAAGGATCCTTCTGAAGCCCTCAATATCCACTTATCATACGCAACATTAAGAACTTCAACATTACTATCCATTTCTTTTCCACAGAGAGCCGCAGTGGAAGTTATTTTTTTTTGTTTTACTTTCATGTCTTATCCTCTGGGTACGAGACAGCCTGCATATGAATATTTTATCATGTGTATTTAAAGAATTTTGTTCCTAAATGGGACATCCTCCAGAATGGCTGTTCCCACACAATTAAAACAAATGATTAAGCAATGTAAGTCTTTTGTTGACACAATAGTAACCACTTGTAAGACTTGACCATTTGCAGTTTACTCTGGAAATATTGAACAATGACCTTAATGGAAATGAATATATTCATTCATTCATTCATCCTTTTACCCACTTATTGTTGTCATATGGAAAGATTATGACAAAACAATCCCTTGCACAGACATGTAAAAGCCCACTACCCCTCCAAAAATACCCAGACATGAGATCCACACTGACACTCCTCTGAAATATTACAGAAAACCATCAAAGAAAGCCTTAAAGCGGATCTACTCTGCTTTTCTCTCTTATATCTCTTCACTAAGCTCTATGCTAACATCAGTATGCCAACATGCTTACACTTACCAGTAGTTGCTTTGCACTATTAGCACTAAACACAAAGAAGCCTACAGCTGAAGCAGATGGGAATGATATTGGTTTTGAAGGTAGGCTATTTGTTCTTACACAAAAAGGCATTCACGACATAAAGAAAAAAGGCAACCCACCAGTGAAAAACAGGTCTAAAACTATTGAAATGAGCAAAAGACCGGCTTTTTGAACCGTGAAGGCTACCGTAGCTGTGATACGTACTTTGAACTGCGTGGTGTGTGAGAGTTGATTGTGATATATGATCTCAACGCTAGATGGGAAAAATTCCCACACATTTGGACCTTTAAGTGTTTTGGATGAATTTAGATTTATTTTATTACCTCTCTATACTGTATAATAGTTTTTATTGTTAGCGGTGGAGTCTACTATGCTGGACTCAAATTGCCTTCATGACAGGCTGTTCTCATGAACCATTTGTACATATAGTTAGGAAATGTAAAACACAGGGCTTTTAATAGGTTAAGGCTAAAACACAAGATTTTTAACCAGGAAACGTGTGTTCATTTTCTGGGAGTACAACTTAACAGGACCGGTGTTTAGGGTTAGTTTAAATCCAACCAACAATCTTTTTTTCTAATCTTAACTATTGGTTTTTGTGCCTAAACTTAACTGCTGTCTCCGCATGACGGTCAACTTTTGTTGGCTAAGCTCATCTGCAACAGCCTCTGAACATGACTCCAGTAAAATGCTGCTAAACCCAACTGTCGTGACACAACACAAATTGGTGTACGTTTTTGTACAATGTCATAGAAACCCGTACATTAGAATGCGTTTCACATGAGTGATACGTGGGTAATGAGGCTTGCATGTAATCCAGTGTAACTTGATTGACAAATTTGATCAGGACATTACTACTTTTAGCTGCGCTCGGTGACTTTCCAACAACAAATGTGAACTGTCACTTCATAGTGAGGCTCTGGCCTGTCATCGGTAGTCCCATTCAGTAACAAACTAATCTGGTCAAAATTAAATCAGATCATCACAGGGTGCTGTCCGGCATGAAAGAGATGGAGTTTCACGGCTGGACGAAAGAGCACCTGACTTGGACCTCCTCAGAGCGCTAGTAGTGTCAGTGTGGAACAAAGTTGTTCTCAGGGGGAGGGGTTGGAGAAGGTCGTTACCGACATGGACATTAATGAGAGCCCACATAGAAGGTTAGTGCCCCAGCTGGCCCTCGTCTATGCGTTAAGACGTGCCTGACACTGTGCCAGCTCAGGGCGGCTCATCCATAGCTGTACGCTGAGAACAGCCCCCCCCCCCCACCTCTAAGGAACAATTACTGCTCTTCCAGCTCCTCATCACAGATGACGAGGGCTTTCAGAGTGACTCTCCGGCTCATTGTCTCTTTGGTTGACTGTGTCTGTCTTTCTCCACCTCTCTGTCTTTTTTTTAATGCCTAGACCATATATGTTGCCCACTCCTACCTCAGTCTCTATAGCCATCCTCCTCCTCCTCCTCCTCATCTTTCTCCTTCCCCACTTTCCCTCGCTGCCTCTCCCAGCTCCAAATTCAACAGTTCAATTTAAATCCATTTCACCTAAGCCCCTGACAGCACCGTGTGGCATCCATGGAAACTGTTACTAGACAACAATCTCGCTGTGACTCTGCATCCGTGTCGAGGCCACCGGGGGCTGGGAGATGCACTAAAGGCTTTGCTGTGCAGCGTTGATGTGAAAACGCTTATGCCATTTGCTAAGTGACCGGGTTGCGTCCTTCAACTGCGAACCCCAATCTGGGACAGAAAGAGATCGCAACATAAATCACATCAGGCTGGCGGAATGAAACGCATTTGTTTAAAAGCAGCATCATGGCGAACTGAAGCAGAGGGATCGATCTAATTTGATAACAATACGCCAACCTTCTATTGTCATTCCCTGTGCACGGCTGCCCCTGTGACCATCCTATCTGCTGAAACCATGAACATGATGCTAAGGAAATGTGGCTAACAATGCAGCAGTAGTAGTAGAAATGGCTGAAGTAGCCCTACTTAATGGCTCTGTCCTTGAAGAAAGAGTAAAGACACAGTAAATCACCAACACGTCATTTCAAATCCTACACTCACTACTGTACAACAGCACAGCAATCTCAGAGAGGAAAGTTAGCTCTGACCTCCCCAGGAGGCGGTGCTGTAAGTGTACTCTGCAGTTCCACTATTGTTTTAATTTATGGAAAGTTGGGCAAACAATGTGCGTAAAGATAAAGATGCACAACAATGTTGTAATCACAATCAGGGATAATTAAAGGGACCGTTCGTGCAGCGCTTCCCACAATAACACTGCATCACTGAATTACCATTTAATTGCATGTTGATACAATCAATGCTGCTTTGACAGTAAGCTCGGCGCTAGCAAAGAGGGAGCAGCATCCCCCTTTGCATTTCTTCTCTGTATGAATTGTTACAAGACGTCTGCCTTTTAAAATAAGCAACTACTCATGCAAAATGATTGTTGCAAGAGCAACACACATAATATTGTTGAGGTCATAAGCCATCTGAAAAACATTTCTGCTTTTTTCAGCAATAGCCATTTCATGTATATATACATTCTGCAATTACCGCTCTAGTAATAGTAGTTTTCATTGTTAGAGCCAGCCATTCTTGTGCTGGATTCAAATAGCCTTCATATGCACAAAGGATTCAAAGGCATGCACGTAATTCTGCATAACTTTATCCAGGGGCGGACTGGCCATCAGGAGATTTCCCGAACGGCCAGTCCGGTCCATCACGGTTCGAACTGGCCGGAGGTCATATTACTAATTTAATTTAAGATGTCAGTTACAGTTGTAGGTATTATACCAGGTGACAGTACGGCCCACAGCCGTGACATGGGCTGGCCTGGCTCTCACATCCACAGAGAGAGCAAAACTGAGCTCTGGCCCGGCCGTCAGAATGGGACAATTTAATATTGTCAATTTAGAGGGGGGACGTGAGCGGGCGAACGACCCTTCCCAACTTGGACCGCTCCTTACTTTGTTAAATCTGATTGGCTCAGCCTGACCCTCGACCAGGAAACTTACTTCTCTGAAGTTATGATCACAGAGAAAACCTAAAAATGTCTTGTGTGGTGAAAATGAAAAAGTAATGGCCGGCATTGAGAAGTTGAGGTTAAAAGGAAGTATAGTCAGAGCAAGTGGCTGCAAAATGAATCGACCTTTTCCGTAGTGGAAAGGCCAAGGTTAATACCGCTGTCCGTAAGAGCACTGACGAGGCAAGAGCAGAAATTAAGAGAAGATCCACTATTGCCTTAAATGTAATAGCCTGCGGAATTAGACATCTTTGTTACTTTTCCATGATTAGTTATTGGTAATTGTATAAGTAACTGATGTCATTTCCCTGTAGATGTAGCTCTGCAGTCAGCAAACTGATGCGGCAGGAGTGCAACACATCCTGAGTTGAAGGTCTTTAGCAACATCAGATTCCCTTTGTACCATAAAGGCTGGATACATTTTTATTGTTTCACATCTGTATTACATTATGTAGTATTATATATAGTAGTATATAAAATTACTTCCATAAAATTCTATGTGCTCTTTTCACTCGCTCTCATAAAAGGCTGCTCCATCCCAATGTCCCTGGCTGAACTTTTGTCCCAGTACACCCCTGACTTTTTGGCATTGCTATGAAACCCTCATCTTAAAGTTCCCTCTCTTTACACTGTATCACAGCTGTATTAAGTTATTGCTAATGCTAAGAACGGAACATCCTACTGCTGCTTCACACTAAAAGAGTCCAACTAGCAAAACACCAAGGGGACTTTTATTGTGAAGAATTCCCATATAATGCAATTTATTTGCAACTGCAGTTAGCGCCGCTGGCTATTGTTCATCAAAAATCCCTCTACGAAATATAATTTTCTGCATATGCAATTTGCAGTTTTTAAATTTAAGCCACGAAACAAGATAGCGCAGCCACTGTGACCTATGGGCTGGGCTCCTCCAACTCTTTAGCAGGCTAACCAACTTTACTGTGTCCTGCTATTGTGTGGAAAACTGCTCGCTCTGTGTGTAGCATGAAATCATAAGTACATGGGCCGATTATTCAAGTATAAAAAATGTTTAGGGGTGCCCTGGTAGTTCACCTGGTTGAGCGTGTGTCCCATGTACTAAGTGTGTCCCATGTATGTCATCCCCCTATCTCTTCCTTTACTTTATGTGTCCCATCAGTAAAGGCTGCATTGTAAACAGATATACCAGCTCCTCCTCCGTCAAGCATCTATACTTGCGGTTACCACGGGTGTCGCTAAATCAACCAGCACTGAAAGGATTACAACTTTAATAACTCAATTTCCCAACTTTTAAATGACTATTTTTCAATCAAAGGAAGTCCAGTAATGTAGAAAGTGCATATTAACACTTTATAACCTTCATTATCATGTCACACTCTGCCTCTGACATTCCTCCTCGTGACCCCAGAAAGAAGTGGAGCTTTAATGAAGTCGGGGTCTGTGAATGCATGAATAGCGCTGGGCTCCCATTTGAATTAAATCTATTCATCCGTGCCAGTGTGATTTCTCTGTGGTACTGAAGCAACCGAAGGCCCTCTGAGTCGTGACATTTGTGCCACGGCTGGCGGAGCAGGCGGGGAGGTGAACACCCATCTGCCTATATCCCTGACCACCAATTCCAAATCCAGTGCAATACGTCGGCTTTGACCGGACTGAGAAAGATAAGAGGTAAAAGAAAAGCATACAGTGAAAGTCCGATGTGTTTGTGGCAAGGTCTGCCGACATTTACACACGTTTCCTGACTCATTCACAAACAAACCCGCGTTCATTTCTCAGACTCACTTACTGAATCCTGCAGGTCACCTGTGACCCTCAGTCCCCGGGGCGTAGTTTACGATTACATAATAATCTTTACTTAAATCCATTTCTCGCATAGGGAATAGTATCAGTGTCACACCACTCTAATTTCGGAAGTCTCTTGACATATCAAGGTAATCCCTCTCAGATTTCTCTATTAATTGTGTCATCTGTATTCAAAGAGGGCCCTGTGCACTTTTAAAATAAGACAAGAATGGACCTGGAGACTTTGCTGACAACAGAGAAGGGATTTAAAAGATTTCAGACTGGGAGCAAAACTGCCATCCCCCCCCCCACCGAGGACTGACGCAAGTTCATGAGGCAGGTGTGCAATGCAGAACGCAGATCCCTGGTAATTAAGACGAGAGATAATGGTGCATCAGTGATATTCTAAGAGCTTGATCTCAAATATCAAGTTAGCGATTCAGAAACAGATTCCACGCAATACTCAACCCGCTGAATTGCATGTCCATCATCACTAACTGACTCAATTTGAAGAACTATTTACCGACTCCACCCTGAATGTTGTACCAATGTTGTGTGGTGCAGATATTTTGCATTAAAATATCAACACAAGCGTAAACAACAAATTAAGGCTTCATTCACATGTAATTCCAAATTGTGGCTCACAGTCATTTAATTCATGTTGATTCATATCTGAAGTCAAATCGGACACAAATTTTAACTAAGATAATGATCAAAAGACACACACACACACACGGAGCAACAATTTATTACGCCTATAGCTGCCTGTATATGTTTTAAACTTAATTTGATGGTATGAGCTTGAATAGGAATGTGTGACTGAATTTATGTGTCTGCCCAAGAGAAGAAAGAGACTGCTCCCCGCCCAGATAAAGTCCTGCACATACATACATACATACATACATACATACATACATATATACACACACACACACACATACATACATACATACATACATACATACATACATATACACACACACATACATACATACATACATAAATAACAACCTGTAAAAACACAACGTCCTTTGTATACTTTGGTTTTCGTAACGATTAAAGTAAGAAGATACAATGTGTTTAGGAACTTTAGAGGGGCTGGTAGGAGGACTTGGCAGGCTAGTTTTTCCTGTTTTTCCCTGTAATTGTAATTTCCCCTTGCTAGACTAATAAAGTGTACATTATCATTATTATCATTATCGTACCAGTGTTTGTGCTAAGCTACGCAGCTGCTGGCTATAGCTTCATATTTTACAGCAACATATGAGGGAAGAATTGATCCTTAATACCTTACTAACTTAACTTTCAGCAACAAAATGAAGAAGTATACTTCCTAAAAAACATACCACGTTTAAAAAAAAGGAAAAGTAAGGGCATTTATAGAGCGATTGTTGGCTGTGGCTTTATATTTACTGTAGAGATATAATATGGAGTGCATTTCCCAAAATGTCAAACTATATCTTTAAGTATCCAAATACCTCCTTTCACCTGCTTTAATCTGACATCTACGTGGTCCATATCAAACATGACGCTACGAAGAAGAACTTTATATTTACATTCCCATGAGTGGACCATTTAGTTGCAGGGTAAATATTGCTCAACTTTCGAGATATCTTCTCCAGAAGTCTTCAAAGTCAATCCACTGTCACCATCCATCCACCATCCTTTTTTTTTTTGCTCCTCCTAAACTGAGTTATGGTTACAAAACAGGGCGAGGTCTAAGGGTCACGTTCCTGAATCGCCTGCCAACAGGTGGCGAGGTCGCGGCTCCTGCGGGCAGCGACAGCTGTTCACCATCGCTCACTCACCAAGTTTCACCGCTTCTGCTGTCAGTTGCCGAAACAAAAGGGCAAAGCTCGGCGGTGCCTGTGGAAAACTGATGGTACCAGAGATTGCTAAAACGGCAGGTATTAGCAGATTAGTGGCTCCAGTGTGTCATTAGCTAAGGTAATAATGTATTGCTTTGTGGGAGGTTCTATTGCATAATGGTGCTTTTGATGGCAGAAGCCCTCATTAAACGGGGTCTATACTGAATAAAATGTAATTGAGACCCACATAAAATGTGCCATTTGATCCGCAAATTACATTTAACCCACAGATCTTTAAATGACCACTTCCTTCTTGCACTTCCTATCTGTCCTTGTGAAAGTGTCTCGGTCTCTGCAAACGTCTGTTAAAATGGTAGAAATAATCACTCTACATACCTTTCCCAGGGGACCTAAGGTAACAGATGTCCCTACATGCTGGTATTGATGTGGGAGGTTCCAATGTAAAATCAAGCAAATGGTAGTGTAATCCACCCCCCACAAACACTTATACAGTACAGTGTAACGGATACTACGCTAGAGGTCTCGCTTTTTATCGGAATCAGAACAGAAAAACAGAAAGAAAGGAACGCTACAGCGAGGCTGGATTTTCCTCCAGACCACCTGTCCTGTCCTCCAGACAAAGTGAAACTGACTGAGGTCAAAATGAGACTGAACAAATGAATCCAGTGTCTGTTGTGTTGTGCTGCTTCAGGCTTTTCTCATGAACCGTACATACATATAGCTACAAAAATGAATGCACTGTAATCCAGGTATTTATTGCTGTATGAACCATATTGAGTGCTGCTGTTTAAGTGTAAAAAGTACTTTATTGTCACATACATGTAGCGAAATTCATTCTCTGCATCCCTCAAGGGAGCAGTGGGCAGCCATTTACACTCAACCAACCTTGATCAAGGGCACTGGCTGGAGAACATGGTACATAGGGGGAAATCACAGTAACTTCACGCAAACATGGGGAGAACATCCAAACACAGCCATACAAACACAACCTGGATTCAAATCCAGAACTTTCTTGCTGTCCACAGTGTTACCCATTGGGCCACCATGCTGCCCAGCACTGTGGTCATAAAACACTGTGGTCATTAAACACTTTCAGGCTGGGGAGTGGAGGTCGAGTCCCGGGGGAAACATAAGACCTTCACACAGGAAATGCCTGTTTGTGTCGTGGGAGTACTACTCAAGAGAACCGGTGTTCTAATCCAAACCATAATCATTTGGAATTACGAGTGATGGTGAAGTTTTTGTACAATATCATATGATATTGTACATGAAAATGGGTTGGCTGCTTTACTGCCACATGTCTGCACTGTGAATTTTTTAAGAGGATTTAATTTATAAGCCGTATTTCACCTATATTATAATGTAAATCTGAGTTAACTGAACCCTTCCAACTACTCAAGTCAGGTCTCACAAAGCATGCAATCAGCTGGCTATGTTTCTATAGAAACTTAATTAGATAATTGATTGAACTCTCAGTTGTACATTCATTCAACTCATCAGGTCAAGTCAATTCATGTTTATGAATTCTGAAGTGGTTTGAAACTAGAAATTGTAGGTTCACATTAGTAAAACATACATTTAAGGTAATGACAAGTGATTAGTTGATTCCACTAAATTCTTCTTATCAGTTTTACAGTGTATAGGTATGTAAGCTCTTGATCTACCGGTCAGTTTTCGTTCCTACCCTCACCTATGGTCACTAAGGCTGGGGCATGACCGAAAGACTGAGATCCAGGGTACAAGCGGACGAAATGGGTTCCCTCAGGAGGGGGCCTGGTGTCTCCTTTAGAGATAGGGTGTGAAGTTCAGTAATCCGAGAGGAGCTCGGAGTAGAGTCGCTGCTCCTTCGCATTGAAAGGAGCCAGTTGAGGTGGTTCAGGCCTCTGGTAAGGATGCCTCCTGGGCGCCTCCCTAGGGAGGTGGTCCAAGCACGTCCAGCTCGGGGATGACCCTGGACTAGGTGGAGGGATTATATCTCCAACCTGGTCTGGGAACGCCTCGGGATCCCCCAGTCGGAGCTGGTTAATGTGGCTCGGGAAAGGGAAGTTTGGGGGGCAGCTGTTGGAGCTACTGCCCCCACGACCCGGCACCAGATAAGTGGACCAAGATGGATGGATGGATGGATGGATGGAGAGATGGATGGATGGATGACTGATGGATGGTATGTTTACTTCACATACAGTACACTCTACCTCCCTCTTGGGTTAATGTTAGATTTAGATTGCACAAACCATCAGCAGCTTCAATATGACCTACTGGCACATCCACTGGGGGATCCCCAGTGCCATCTGTAATGGCTGCTGGGGCTGGCGATAAGGAAAAGGCAGTCTTTATCTCAGCCCAATTAGGCAGCTAATTGATTCAATACCAGTCATTTAGAATTCCTCCAGGCTGGGGATTGAGCACTTCAGCCCTTTGAACAGACGTGAGAAGCCCAGAGGGGAGAGAGTGGGTTCGACCACACACAGCCTGCAGATTATAATCTGAATGGAAAGAACCTTAATGAGTTAAAAGATGACATAAGGGATCAATTTGGCTAGACATTTGAAATTCACTGATAGTCACAAATGTGTAATTGCCTCTTCACAAACCTATAGGGGTTAGCAATATGGTGATACGGCTGAGGTAGCCATTATTTTCACACGTCTGACTGAAGGTTCATTGTTGAGCCTATATATGGTCTGAAAATAGTGAAAAATGTCCTTCGCAACTTAGACACATGAAAGTAAGTTTGGAGACAACACAACAGACGTAACAGAAAATAATTGAGAAGCACTGTATTAGACCAATATGTTTGCAAACCAATCAGTAATATTATAGCAATATTGGCTCATTCTTGTATCAATGGGATGATGTTCCTTCATTTTATCTGATATTTAAATTGCTGGAGTATCTTAAAACAGACACTCCCATCATTTAACTCTCCAGGAAATGTATGGTTCCACTTTACTGGCAAATGGGTCTACAAATCCAACCAATTAATTTCTTAACAGATTATCGCACATTTTAGGTATTGAGATAAAGTATTTAAGTTATACTTGCAACCACAGGAGTGGTTGGATAGGGCCATTTGTTTCCCAGGGTGCTAATCCTACACCGCCTCTAGTTCTCCATTTCACTGTTCTCAGGGACCAAATAACACTTTCCCTTGACACGGAGACAACGCTGAAAGGAAGAGATTCATTTGAGGTCAAATTCGGGTTGGCTGCTAACAAAAGGACACTTAGCTTGACTTAGCATCCTTGACTTACCACAAAGGGCAGGTTCATGAAACTCACTCATAGAGAGATTTATGCAGCCCGTGAACCCGGAAAAAGGGAACGTAATGAGCTCTATGTTCAGGCGTGGCATGCTCCTGGTTCTAGCACGGTGGAGAAGGCAGGCATTATTCATAAGCTGATGAGTCGGAGGAGTAGGTTGTGTGGTTACTTCAGGTTTCATGTGGTTGTAACTGTAAAGCAAAGCTCAGAAGCATGCTTCTTTAAAATGTCATCAATATTTAATGCTGCGATACTGTGGTTTTACATGTAAAGCTCCTCTACACACACTTAGTCCTGCTCATGCAACGTAATATCAACAAGAGGCTGCATGAAATGACATAGATACCACCATACCATTAGAAATTTCATCTCGACAGCAGCAGCAGGATGCCAGGGCCAGTGATGATAGACCGTGTGAATTTATCCTCAAATGCAGCGGTATTCCCTAACGTTTTGACTTGTTGCACTTGTTTATGAGCTGTGAGAAATATGTTTTCCATTTGAATCATTTTTATGAGGCTGAATAGCTGCTAACACCACTACTTCTGCTCCTACTGCACTAGAACTACAACTACTGCTGCTTTATATAGCTAGATCGATAGATCGATCGATGTAGATAGATACAGTGGATTTAAAAAGTCTACACACCCCTGTTAAAATGGCAGGTTTTTGAGATATAAAAATGAGACAAAGATAAATCATGTCAGAACTTATTCCACCTTTAATGTGACCTGTAATGTGAACAATTCAAGTTCTAACATGATTTATCTTTGTCTACTTTTTTAACATCCCAAAAACCTGGCTTTTTAACAGGGGTGAGTAGCCTTTTTATACCCACTGTAGATAGATTAGAATAGTACTTATTATTATCATTGTACATGTACAACAAAATTGGATGCAGTCCTATCAGTGCAAAAAATCTGCAAAAGTGCAAACGGTGAATGAAAAAAGTTAGAAGAGCCTCTAAAAGTCAATGTAAAAATATATAAAAAAAGAAGACATAAAAACACAGACATGCCACACATACAAGACATTCCCTGCACGATTCATCCTTAAAACTCAAGTAGCGTTTCTGTGTTTGTGTTTTAATTGTCCTGAAACGTCTGCCCAAGTTAGTTAGCAAGTTAGTTAGTTTGCCAGAGGGCATTAGTTCAAACAGAGAATGTCCGGGGTGAGATGGCGCTTTTAGCACGCTCTGGGCTTTTTTGAGGCAACGGGAACTGTAAAGATCATCCAGGAAAGGAGAGGGGGAAGAGGGCAGCCAGTGATCTCCTGGGTGGTGGTGACGACCCTCTGGAGTGCCTGTCTATCTGCTGCTGTGCAGCCGGAAAAAAACACACACAGATCCAATAAGTCAGTATGCTCTCTATGGAGCAGCGGTAAAAAGACACTAGCAGTTTTTGGGTAAGGTGGTTCCTCCTGAGGATCCTCAGGAAGTAGAGTCTCTGCTGTGCCTTCTAGATAAATAGAGCAACATTTAATTTAGCGCCGGTGTTGTCGAAGTCTGTTTCCCTCTTGTTGAAATGTGCAGCACCCCCCTTGGTTCAGGTTTCGGCAGGAGGGAACAGATGTCAACAGGGAAACATAGTTAGATTTGTTGGTACAACTTTTACTTCTTCTGCTGCGACTTATAAAAGCTAAAAATAGTTTTTTGCTGCTACCTATGAGTCTGGAAGCAGTCAACTCAAATACAGTGAGGCTGCTGTATTTTAAAATTTGAGGTCTGCAGTTGTGTCTCTGACTGAATGAAGGGAAATCTACCTTAGCATAGAAGGTTCATTTCAGGAATTGTTACGCTGAAATTCCGACGGATTTCACTCTTTTCGGACGGACGTCCGTTACCTTCCGCTTCCTTTGTGTTGGTGTTTTAACTTCCGTTGGTTTTCTGAGGACTATGGTTACCTGGTCCTCAGATCTCTGCAGGTTAAATCCAGACAGCTAGCTACACTATCTGTCCAATCTGAGTTTTCTGTTGCACGTCTAAAACTATTTTTTAACGTACACACGTTCCACCAAAACAAGTTCCTTCCCGAGGATACTTTGCAGAGGCACCGTGGCTCTGTCCGGCCCTTAGACCATTGTGATTGGATTAAAGAAAATGCCAATAAACCAGAGCACGTTTTTCTCACATCCGGGAATGTTGTGTGGACTAGCCAGACCTTCCTCCTCAGCAGCGCTGTGGAGGAAGGTCTACACTCATTTCCAATGCCCCAAACCCGGCCATATACCTATTCTTATTCTACATGAGAATGTTACACTCACACAAATTGGTCCATATAAACTTCATCTGTCCTAGAGTTCAAGTGACTTTGGTTTAGAATCCTTCCACGGTATGACTCACGGCTCATTTGGAGGTAATGTGGGTGTGTGTGTGGGTGTGTGTGTGTTAGATGCAGAGGACTGGGAGATGGACCAAGCCAAGCTCAAACAGCAGCATGTGAAGTGCCCTTAGATGCCAGAAGAGCTCACTCTTAGCGAGGAGGCTGACGGGTGGCACATTTGCCCACGCTAGGCATGATTTGAATAGAAAGTGGCAGGATGGGAGATGGATTACCGCGGGGGGGACGGGGGGACGGGGACGGGGGAGAGGGGCATTATTCCAACAGCCACGCACGCATGCACAAACACACGGACACATGCAGACACACACGCATGATAATATAGAACATCCAGAGCACTCACTTTAGTGTTCTCATTCAGTTTTATGCGCACATGGAAGAAACACACGCACGAGCCCACACAACGATGTTAACACACCGCCGTATATGGAGGACGGCGCTGCTAATCACTGCTTTGGAGCACACTTTTTGCAGTGTCATATGAAGGTCCTCCACTTCCGAGTCTGCCCAGCACCCCCCTTGTCTCTTCCTCTAATCTACGGATTTTTGTTACACTTTAGAGCAGCTTGCTTTGCCCTCTTTCCCTTTTTCTCAATCTGTCCATTCTTAACATTTTTTTCAGCACAATGTGAATGTGTACTTCAGACCTCGCCATGACAATTTTCTGCCTCAGGAGGAAGACTCTCATCATTTATTTACTGCATCTTATTCTACTTAATATCCCTTACTCATAACAAACTAGAAAAATGAGTCCCTGGTAATTCAAGTCTTTTTCTAAGCCTTATTGCCAAACATTCACTACGTTCAGCTTTTCAAATGTAAGGATTTGCTGTTTACTGATTTACTATTATACTCTATATCCATCCATCCAGCCAACCATTCCATCATCTGTAAGGGCTTATCCTTTACAGGGTTGTGGAGGGCAGGAGCCAATCCCAGCTGACATTCACACTTACAATCACCTACGGGCATTTTAGAGTCAACAGTTAAAATAACCTGCATGTCTTTGGACTGTGGGAGGAAGCCAGAGAACCACGGGAGAAAACCCACGCTAGCCTTACACTATATATACACACAGTATATATATTATACCATTTTAAAAATAATTCTTGTTTTTTACTTTTGTTGATGCCATATCAGCAATGTGACGAACTTGCAATGGTAATTTCTCACCATACTACATTTTATCAATTGAAAAATGACTGATTGATTGATTTCTGAGCGTGGCCATTTTGCTTTTGCCCAACAGAGAGGTCAGAGGTCACAGATACGGAGAGTCAGGATGTAGGCCTAGTTTGGAATTCCGCCAAAGCCCAGCCACACGTTGTTTTTTTCCCATGGTCCACACTATCTATAACGGCCAAGATTACGTTGTTTGAGATCAAACTGCCTAGCAACAAGAAGACGAGCGGTTGCTAAGTTTACAACAAGACCTGACAGGTAGTGTGTTTGAGTTTTGGTGACCCCTCAATGGGATTTTTGTGACAAAAAGTCAAACTTTACAGCTAAAGATGGTGGACTGACAGAACAGCTTGAAGCAACACTAGATAACTTTTCCCGCTTTGGTCCCCTACAGGTTGCAAGCGGAATTGTCCTATTACATCTCATTGGAACTACAGGTCCGCTACCCAATCTGGCAAAATCGCATAGTGCTGTTTTTAGCCGGTAGAGAGCTGCAAAGCAAATGCAGAAGTGCCATTCACCCTGTAACGAGTTGATGAACCACGGTTTTGGAAACATTATTTTAAGGTCCAAACAGGTCTCTGGTGTTGCTTTAAGACATTGCTACATATTATGATTTCTGCAGGCTGTCTGTTTTGTTGCTATACTGAATAATATGCATGAGTAAAAAGAACATAGCGACCTTTACACTCAAAACCACGGCTGACGTTCACTGGTTTTGATGAGGTTGCATATCAGCCACCGCTAGGGGCATTGATTTATAACACGCTCCTGTGGGTCTTGTTAGAGAGTTAACAGTGCCTTGCAAAAGTATTCACCCCCTTGGCTTTTTACCTATTTGGTTAAAGCCTTTAGTGCAATGTTTTTTTCAATCTGAATTGTATGTGATGGATCAGAACACAATCGTCGAAGTTGGTGAGGAGAAATGAGAAAAAAAACATACATAAAACTATTGTTTAGAAATAAAAAACTGAAAATTGGCATGTGAGTACGCCAGTAGAAGTCACATACTGTGACTTCTGACAGATCATAGTGTCACATGATCTGTCAGTACATATACACACCTTTTTTGAAAGGCCCCAGAGGTTGCAACACCTAAGCAAGAGGCACCACTAACCAAACACTGCCATGAAGACAAAGGAACTCTCCAAACAAGTAAGGGACAATGTTGTTGAGAAGTGCAAGTCAGGGTTAGGTTATAACAAAAATATCCACATCTTTGATGATCCCCAGGAGCACAATCAAATCTATCCTAACCAAATGGAAAGAACATGGCATAACAGCAAACCTGCCAAGAGACGGCCATCCACCAAAACTCACCAACCGGGCAAGGAGGGCATTAATCAGAGAGGCAGCACAGAGACCTAAGGTACTATGTACAGACACTGGAGTATCGACAATAAGCAGTACGCTCCATAGAGTTGGGCTTCATGGCAGAATGGCCAGAAGAAAGCCTTTACTTTCAGCAAAAAACAAAATGACACATTTTGAGTTTACAAAAAGACATGTGGGAGACACCCAAAATGTATGGAGGAAGGTGCTCTGGTCTGATGGGACTAAAATTGAACTTTTCGGCTATCAAAGAAAACGCTATGTCTGGGACAAACCCAACACATCACATCACCCAAAGATGCCCACAGTGAGACATGGTGGTGGAGCGTCATGCGGTGGGGAGGTTTTCCAGCAGCTGGGACTGGGAAACTGGTCAGAGTTGAAGGAAAGATGGATGTTGCTAAAAACAGGGATGTTTTTGAGCAAAACCTGTACCACTCTGTGAATGATTTGAGGCTAGGATGGAGGTTCACCTTCCAGCAGGAAAATGATCCCAAATTGTATCAAATTGGGAATATTGTCATATTTGGAATAACATTGAAATATTGGTGTGCATATAAACATACTCAATGTCAGGGAAAATATTCCTCACTGTGTTTTTTGGTTTGGCGTACATCTAGGCGGGCCAAAATCTATTGTGAACCTAAAATGATAAACGGGCCGAATCTAAAGCTGCAAGGGTCTTGAGTTTGACATGTGTATTAGAGGGTAGGGAACAAACCCCCACATTCAATTCCTAAACAGCAAAAGGTTAGCCAATTTAACCATCCCCATCATTATACCAACAATTCCACAAGAATGAAAGTATAATACGTCCAAAAACATTTCCAGTACAAGAACAGAGGGAAATATGACTGTGCTGAAATATAAAAAGAAATCAAAATAAAGACACTGGTGGGAGGGACATTGTAGGATTTGGAGGACTTGTTGGGATATTTTTCCATAATGGAGCAGCCCTATCTTAGGCCCAGAGTCGCCAAAATAAAGTCCTGTAATGCCATGCACAGACTTGGAAGTGCCTCTGCAGCAGAGGAGCAGTAGCTGAGTGGCTTGCCTGGCCAGCTCACCAGAAGTGCTAATGGTATTGACCACTTCAGTGTAAGTTAGAGAAGGGCATTGCTGGAGCTGGCAGTAAACAACTCCAGACTGACAGGTCAGGGTGTGATTGCTTTCATTACTCACACACTGTCCAAAGTCAGACCCGCCAGTTTAGGATTGGCTCCCATCTGCCAGGTTCTGCTTAAGCATCATATTGTATGTTAGTTAGCTCATTTCATTTTATTTCCGTGCCATGCCAATCATTTGGCCCATCCCCACACGGGATTACGAGACACCACTATTTAACAGACATCTTCCAGTCTCGCATATACAATTCATGTAGAGGAATGCATAAACGACAGAAAAAGATAATGAAAAAACAGTACATATAAACAAATATCTATAGATCTCGGTAAAAAGTTGTTGTTTTTTCCGTCTTCTCCCAGGCTTTCTTAAGATAAGAGTTTAATTTATATGGGTCACATGTAACCAGCCCTCTCGGTCTTTGCGTCATCCATATTTACCCAATCAATCTCTGCTTTTATCTTACTAAACAAAAACAAAACAAAAAAAATCACGCTCTTCACAATGAAAAGGACAGCAGCAAACAAAATGGAACTCATCTGGAAAAGTTGCAATGAGTGATGCAACTGCTTGTAATACATAAAAAACATCAGAGCGTTCAAATGAGATCTGGGAAGTATTTTTGGGATTTCTATTTTGGTCATCTTTAATGGAGAAATAATAAGTAAAGAAAAAAAAAGAAAAGAAAAAAAAAGTTGCTTTTTGTTGCAAAGTACTGCTGATGGAAAGGCTGCGTAGGAAAATGGAGCACGGCTGTTGAATGTGAAAAAAAAAAAAAAAAAAAAAAGCCAGACAAAACAGACTCTCATAGAATATTCATCAATTCTGCTCCTCCGCTCCGGCTTTAATAAGGAGAAAAACAAACCCAATCAGCCCCATATCAGCGGTTATGAACAACAATATAATCGCCACATTATATATGAAAAGTGAGAAATTATCACATCATTCACATCCCTGCGAACCAGCAGCACCTACTATGGCAACAGGAGAATATATGTAACCCCTCTGCTAAACGCTGGCTTGAGTTTTCTCTAATTTCGAATCAAAGCAATTTCATCAGCACGAGCAGCCGAGCACATTCATAAAAGATGATCCTGCATGGGAAATAATAGGGAAAAGCTTTTTCATTACCTCCTCATCATATAAAGATCAAACATTTATTACCCTTGATCAAACATTCATTAGCTCCTGCATTGAAAAAAGAAAAAAGAAACAGTAAGTAGACATATCTTGTATTACTCGTCGTCAACACTGGCTGCCCTTTCATTAGCGGCACAGTTCTGTTGTCATCTTTATAGTATCGGAATGAGTAACATTTTAATCAGCCTGTGCGATAAATACACACAAATATGTCAACAAACAAGCAGGTAAAAAGGTGTATCGCCTTGTGACGCTCCAGGATGACAGAGTAAAGTAAAACAACTGGATATAGTTTAAAATCCAGTGTTCTTGATCTACATGGAGGAACACACAGACACACACAGACACACACACAGACACACACACAGACACACACACAGAGGTTCGGTTCGACTCTCCTTCCTCTGTCAGTGTATGACCCAAACAAAGCAGCTGTTTTGATCTCTTCAGAATAAACCTGGCCATTGGCATGTGTCATCCTTAGCTCCAGCTGTCGCTACCTGTCTTCATCTCTTCATCCCCCACCCCCCACCCCCCCGTCTAAGCAGATACCTCTCTTTTTCCTCCAATTCCTCTACACCTATTCTGTCTGGAACAGTCCCGAGTCGTGTCCGGTGCATTGGACTCAGCAATCCCGCTGCAGAGAATTTCGATGGCCGCAAGAAATGAAGAACGGCGCGTGTGTTTGCACTGTTTGGTTCTCTTTGTGACTTGATTTCCCTTTTTGATTGGACTTCAAATGTCTATTTACTTATGAAGATTTTCAAGGGTGAGTGGGGAGAGACTCCAGGCCCAATCAACCAGTAACCACTGTATATATGTTATCACAAAAGCAGGGAAATCTCCTCTTCATTACACATTAAGTCTGTGCAACGTCTGCTTGACAGCAGTTCCTGCAGCCACAAGTGGCAATTATATGAAACAATGTGTCTTCTGAAATGACTAGTGTGGATCAACATGTGCATCAGTACATTTCCAGGATAATTGCCTCACATCTGGCACCATCGGATGTTTGCCGGATGTCCCTTACCTTCTGCTCTCTGTGTGTTGCCGTTCTACAACTCTGTTCGTTCTGGCAAACAACAACAAACTTTAAGTTCATTTCTGTGAATGATTGTAAAGATTTATAAAGAATATGTTTACTAGAGCCCGACCGATTTTTAATACCAATACGAATATTTGGTTATTTAAAAATCCAATATGCCAATATGTCGGCCAATATGTATAAATATATATATATATATTTTTTAAATCCAGAAATGCGTAACAACACATAAACAGATTTCCCTAACATTAGTTATTTGTAGTTATTTATGAGTTCTCGCTAAAATAATATGATACTTTGTTTTATTGTCACAACAGACAGACGTTAAGACTAGAAAAGCACTATATAAATACAGCACATTTACATTTACATATACAGAACAGAGGAACATCAAAATATATTAAAGTTCTGATAAATAAAACGTATAAAACACAAACTTAAGATATGAAACTTAAAGTCCTTTGTACAAAAACACATTAACAAAAAAAAAAGAATCCGTGTTGCCAACAGGGATGTTGTAGAGCGCCCTCTGGTGGACAAACTATACAAACCCAACGCTCATAACATGGTTGACAATCCGTTTATATTTTTTAAATATTTTGTTGAATTTATATATTTTTTTAAATAGTCACAATAGTCAGTAAGTATTAAAAATTAAAGTTTTTTAAATCGTCCATTATAAATGCCAATACCGATAGATCGGGAAATACCTAACGTCGGCCCACTGATATATCGGTCGGGCTCTAGTGTTGATGAATGGGATGTACGGTATTGCTGTGGACCAAGTCCACACAGAGGTCCACTGGTAAGAGAAATGAGAAAAGAGCAAACCGCAAAAGACAGTTAACTTCATTTATTATAGCCTAGTATGTGGCGTTTTCTTATTCCGGGGTCCAAATGTTCCAAATGTTTTTTTGTGTTCCACCAAAACCCGTTTCTTCCTGAGACTATTTTGCAGAGACATCAGCTATGTTTCCATCCACACGTTTTTTTGTCCGAATTAAGTGATATCAAACAAAAAATGTCTTATGGAAACAGTCAAATTGGATGGAATATCATGGATATCGACTCAAAGTTAATACGTTTCTCATCGGATTTTCTCTTGATTGACATACGGCTTATGCAATAAACGCTGATGGAAACATTTGCTGAATAAATAATGAATTGTGATTAAGTTTTAGGTCATTTTATGGTCGCAACCCGCCACAAGACAAAGAAGTGTCGACAAAGACAGATGGAAGTGGACAAGTGCCCTGCTATGCCATGAACTACTACAAAGAACTACTACAAACTACTATTTTTTTTCTGTTTTTGTTATTGCCACTCTTCATTCTAACCCCAAGCGGCCCGTCAGACGCCGCCTACTAAGAGCCTGGGTCTGTCCCAGGTTTCGAAATGGCCGACAAAGGTTAGGACAAGCCGTGGGACGTCCTCCGGAGTAAATGGAAGGCACTCAAACAGGGAGACATGTCTCAAAAAAAAAGTCGTCTCTCAGCAGTGCCGGAGGGACTATAAAAGCCAAGTTGCATCTGCATCGTCATAGCAATGTGTTGATAGCGTGGTTTTGTTATTATAGCTTGATATGTCACCATCAGCTGGCACATGAGCACCATTACATCTTGCAATATTGAACATGTGTTGGTGGACTGTGCGATCCCTTTTAGAAAAACGTTGTTTGCAAAGGTTTGCTTGAATGTTGTGCAATTCAGTGCAAAAACGAATGGAAACACCTTAAAATGTGTAAATGTCTACCCTAACCCTAAAATCAATTAGATCGCAAAACAGCATGTGATGTCATTACGCACAGGTTTTTATTGGCTTTAGAGTCGTGGAAAAACACTTTCACCGGCTTTATGAGTTTTTTTAACTGAACTTCAGATTATTTAATTGACAAGTGGATGGAAACTTCTCCCAGAATGTATGTGTGGAGGAGCCAGACCTGTCTCCACAGCGTTGTGGCAGTGAGAGGCTAACATGAAATAGCAATGTATTTACTACTACTACTACTACTACTACTTCTTTTCTACTACTTTTGCAGGAACGCCATGACCCCATTCACACAGTTCCACATTCATACCTGGAAGCTACCCATACAACCACAATCTGCTCTGCTGGCCCTCAGCAGCTTTGAGGTTAAGGGCCTTGCTCAAAGGCACCTACCACAGTGGTGGTAAAATGGAGGGGGACAAGCACCTTCCCCACCCAGATTTTATCCTGTGGGTCTGGGGGATTGAACCGACGCGCAAGCTCTCTTCTCTAACCTTTATGTTTATCTGGGACATACTAACACACAGTAGAGCAGTAGCACTAGAGAGTAGAGTCAAAAAGTCCGAAAAATAACTTTCAGTTCCACAGCAGTATCTATCCAATCATATCTTCTACTTATTCAATACAATGGAATACATTTTAATTCAGAGTTTACTCACATTACAAACAGCCCCAAAGAGATGGGAGACAGCGTGTGTGTGTGTGTGTGTGTTCCTGTATGTAGACAATGTGTGTTTTTCAAAGAAAGACAATAAAAAATTTAAAAAAGGATCATAATAAAAGCAGTGGAGGAGTGTTTGGAGTGATGCAGCCGTGACTCATAAAGCCGTGCGTTGTGACTGCTCCTCATATGACTCTTACTCGGAGTAAACGGGGAGCCGGCCGGCGCCACCCAGGCAGCGTTGCCAGACCCAATAATGTAAACATAACAAGGTGTAGTGTTCGGAGGCAACAGCAGTGTGTGAGATTCTGCACCCTTTCGCACCAGCTTGTGAGCCTCTGCCGTCCCCTGGCCTTAAGCACGGTTAGATAACACTGCGTTAGATAACGGTGTGTGGGAACCTCAAGAAAATGCCTGTTGGCTTCTTTCAGCCGACATTAACGCCGACAAGCTGGAAACAAGGAAACAAAAACAAAACTCTTGATGAAAACTTACTCTGATTTGAATTCTTCCACGTCCTACTTTTATTTTTACATTCACCTTGCTGCTGCTGCAAAAAGCCTAAAGCCAAGCTTGGTGTGCAGAAGAATACAATCTAGCAGTGAGTAACATGGCCACGGCTAAAGAATACATGACCTTGATATGAGGTGCACACCAATCGCAATAAACAACGGCTAGTTTAGAAAGTTAGACTTTCTTAGAAACTATTCAATTCAAACAGTCCTGTGAGTTATACAGACTCATAGTGAAAAAGAAATCAATAATCTCATTTCACCAACAGCCGTTTGCTTGCATCTTTCCCCCCAAGCAGGCACAAGTTTAAAAAAAGCTACAAGAGTCTTTAGGTAAAACGTGTCGTTACATAAAGAGCCCGACCGAGGAATATTTGGTTATTTAAAAATGCGATATGCTGATCTATCGGCCGATATCTATTTAAAAAAAAATCTGGAAATGCGTTACAAAAACAAACAGATTACCCTAACATTAGTTATTTGTAGTTATGCATGAGTTCTCACTAAAATAATATGATAATAATTTGTTTTACTGTCACAACAGAACAGAGGAACATCAAAATATATTAAACTTCTGATAAATAAAATGTATAAAACACAAACTTAAGATATGAAACGGAAAGTCCTTTGAACAAAAACACAATATCAAAAAAAAAAAAATCAGTGTTGCCAACAGGGACGTTGTAGAGCGCCCTCTGGTGGACAAACTATACAACAGCAACACTCATAACATGGTTGACAGTCCGTTTTTATTTTTTAAATATTCATTAATCAGAATCATTTGTCATTATAAATGATTTTGATGAATATAAAATATATTAATATATATATATATATATATATATATATATATATATATATTTTAATCGGCCATTACAAATGCCAATACCGATAGATCGGGAAATGCCTAATATTGGCCCGCTGATATATTGGTTGGGCTCTAGTTACATAATAACTTTCTCCGTGGCCATGGTAAATGATATCAGCTCCTAGACTCCCTGTTCTCCTTTTTTATACAGATGACGTTGCTGTCTCGGGAGATTCATTATGACGGGGATATAGTGTTTGTGGTTTTGGTTTCAGGTGTAACATGAAGGCATGGCTGTGAGATAGAGTGTGTACACAGAGAGCGAGGCAGGCGGTGGACAGGCACCAGTGTCATGGAGCAGATACAGCAGTAGGGCCGGGTATGGTTCAAAACATTTCAATACCGGTACCGTGGCTTTGATACTGGTTCCTGAATACTATTTTTTCCCCCAATACTAATTTTTTAAAATCCATTTTAACAAAAATTTAATTACAATATTATCCACTATGGCACAAATCTTTCCCAGCTCCTACGACGTGAGCCCTGTCTTTGTGTGTTACGCAGAGTTTCTGCTGGGTGTCTCTACGACGTGTAACGTTAGACAGCCAATCAGCAGCATTATTGGATCTTGGTAGAAGCATGATGCATGCTTATTGGCTCACTCACGCTGATGAGATTTACCCCTCAGGTGTTTGAATTTGGTATTGGATGACGAGGCATTATTCTAAGGAGGAAATTCGGTCGGTACCTAAAAAGTATCGAGGTTTGGTACCCAGCCCCATGCAGCAGAGTGAAAGTACAGGTGAAGGACAAAGAAGAGACAAAGGGGGCCTGGGGAGAGACGGAGGCTACTAACAGTGAGAGAAAAGACACTGACAAAGGTGTGAGAACTAGAGATAGAGAAAGTGATGAGAGAGGAAGAAATAGATTCAGTACTGCACCTTTCTGCAGACTCATGTCTACCATGCGAGGCTCGGCCAGCTCCAGGAAGAAGTTCTTGTTTTTCTCATACTCCTCGTCGTCAATAATTTTCACGTGAACTAGTTTGCTGCAAGAGGGAGAATTACAGGGGAGGCGAACAGGAAGGGGTGTGACAGGAAAAAAGACAGAGAAGGAAGAAAGAGAGAGAGAGAGAGAGAGAGAGAAGGGGGGAGAGAAACAGAGAAAGGTTAATTTGCGATGGAGGGGCACAGGAAGTGCACTGTAAGTGGGATTAATAATCAGCATGGAAAAAAAGGTTGGGGGGGGGGGGTGAAAGGTCAGTTTGCTGTGGACCCGTCCTGTCCGTCACAGGCCCAACTCGACACACACACACACACACACACGTTCAAGCGAGCTCAATGGCTGCCACTGGTGTCATGACAACCACATTCATCTCGACGTCTCATACAGTGGAACTGAGTACAGGGGGGGGGGGGGGAAACACACTCCACAGCAGAGAGGATAAAAGAACACAGCCAAGTGAAAACAGGAGCGTGTAATCAATCAGGTTGTAAAATGTGTAAACGGACATTTCACAAGGGCAAGAAGGTGAGCGAACGATAAATGAAAGAAACTGTTGCTATCGAAATCGATTTTTATGGCTCGATGTTTCAGTCAGAACACTTTGAATGAGACGGCTGGCTGGACACTGCGAGGACTCTGTCCCTCCGCCTCTCCAGGCACACACACACACACACACACACACACACACACACACACACACACACACCACACACACACACACACCAGGCAGATAAGGAAGAAGCAGCAGCTTATTGCTGGGTTTATTGCTCGGGTTTGAGGAGAACACCCCCATTAATGAAGTCAAATGTCTGGAGGGGTGAGGCTCTCTTTCTCTCTCTCTCTCCTCATCCCTCTCTCTCTCTCTCTCTGGAAGAGAGCTGCGTGTGACATCATCTCACTAAAACAGCTCAATATGGCACCTCAGCCCCCCGGCGGCGTTGTCGCCACTGATCGCCCTAATTGATCTTTTTAAAGAGTTATTGACGAGTGCAGGCAGTTAAGTGGTCAGTAGGTACCCAGATGTCTTGGCGCCTCGCCACATCACACTGGGAACTCCTCGAGGAATAGCTTGGCTGAATTCAGCTGGACGCGTGCAAACGGCAACGGAGCCGGCAACGCTCGAGACGAGTCGTGTTGGGGGACAAACTCAGGAGCAGCAACTCTTTTCACATACGTGAAGAGGAATCGGCAGACCTTCATCACTTACACAGGAGCATTAAGGGAATCTGAGGAAAGAATTTAGGCAGGCAGAACACTGAGGACGCCCAAATATCTGTGATAGAAAATTGCTGTTTTTAAGTTGTATGGGTAAAATCTCCCACAGTTTCTGCCTTCAGCAAAATGTTTCAAAGTAGATCATGTGTTAGACCTTGGAATTCCACAAGTTGTTATACATATAGAGCCCGACCGATGAAGGATTTTTAAGGCCAATACCCATACGAATATTTGGTTATTTAAATATCCAATATAAATATCCAATATGACATATCGGCCAATATATATATATTTTTAAATCCAGAAATGCGTTACAAAACAAAAAGATTTCCCTAACATTAGTTATTTGTAGTTTATGAGTTCTCACTACAATAATACAATACTTTGTTTTACTGTCACAACAGAACAGAGAAACGTCAAAATATATTAAAGTTCTGATAAAGAAAATGTATAAAAATACAAACTTAAGATATGAAACTTAAAGTCCTTTGAACAAAAACACATTAACAAAGAAAATAATCAGTGTTGCCAACAGGGACGTTGTAGAGCGCCCTCTGGTGGACAAACTATGCAACGCCAACACTCATAACATGGTTGACAGTCCATTTTAATTTAAAAAAATAAAATAATTTTAAGCCCATTATAAATGCCGATACCGGTAGACTGAGAAATGCCTAATATTGGCCGACAATATCGGCCCGCGTATATTTCAAAGTAGATCATGTGTTGGAATTCCACAAGTTGTTATTTCCTGATAGTCAGAACTGGTTCAGCACCCAGACAATCCCCCCTCACTTCACCCCCATATAGCCTTGTAGAAACTAGTTCTATCTGACTCCCCTGATGAACTGAATCTTATGTGCGCTAAGAATTAAGACTCCTAAGACTGCACTGACTTATGCTTGATTTCAGATCTGACCCTATGTATTTGAATTTCCACTCTACATACTGGATCTCCACACAGACTGTATGTGTTTACCTTCTCAGTGGCCTTGGCAGGATAAGGCAGCACTGTCTTATCTGTCCTCTACCTGGAAAGGTTACGAGGTTATATTGGACACTGGCTTGAATGAGACCCGGGGTACCATTGTCTCATCTTACGTAGCACGAGTTAATAATCTGGAGATTCCACCACAACGCTCTGCTAGGCCTCAGAAAGCATTCCCTGCAAGCAGCAGACAAGTCAACAGCAGTCGATAGCGGCGCAGCTAGCCCTGAAATAGGGATGACATACTTTATTATGTGTCTGACATCTCATGGGAAGACGCTTTTTCTCTTTATCCGAGCAAAAATGCAATTTTTACGCATGTTATTTAAGAGTATTTGGAAAGCGGGAGTTCAGCTAATAAGATAAGGAACCGCAGCATTCATTATGAATAGCTGCTCGTGTATCGAGTCAAAAAGCAGCTTGTTTCCCTGACATCCCACTGATGTTCTCCCAGCATCGTTACATATAGCGTGGCTTGTGTCAGTCACAGCAATGTCACACACACACATTCAAAAGCACAAACTGTCATACACCCACACAAACACAGATATTTATACACCCTCACAGCATGTATGTAAAACTACTAATCCGAGCATCTATAGAGGAATTCAAATGTATTTCTATTGCTGCTGCAAATGCACGACTGAATCCCCTTTCTCTGGCCGGTGTGTATGTAGTTCTGGATGTGAATCCTGCTCGCCGAGGGGGGAGACTACTATCTAAGATCCTGTTAGCGCACTACAGACGACAGAACAATCCATCTCTCTTTCTTTCTCTTCATATCCCACTGGCAGGGCTTTCCTCAGATTGCCGGGCGAGATGTCTGCAGTGCTGTCGCCTGGAAAAGTGCAGTGCTTTTCTCCCAGAAGTCAGAAGAGGAAGCACTGGAGTCTAATGGACAACTGGGATCTGGCAAACACACGCTGCACTCTTGCCGGACATGCATGTAGGCATGGAGAAACCGCAAATGTAGCCTCACATGATAATTGCACCACCATGTACGCATGCAAAAAAACATAGCCTTGCACTTAAACAACATGGCCGATTAACCTGCTGGGTGTCCCCGAGGAAAAAAATGAGCAACTGAGCCTTTAATAAGCCTTTTTTTCCTTCCCCTCTCTGTGCAATGTGTGCTACTTTTAGATGCTAGACGGATACCCCTCCAGGGTTCTGCGTTGTGGTAATTTGGTTAAACATGGCAATTTATAAATTAGGAATAAAACTGACGGTATTGAATAGACCCTACTGTGTTTTTTGGGCATTTTTTCCTGTCTTTTAGTGTGTTGTATAGCTTTATAAAGCTTAAAAAATACTGCTTAAAATATGAATAAAATATATCTTTAATAAAACTCTAACATGTCATCACTGGGTGGATAAGACTCTGAGACACCACAATACCGCAAAAAACCTGCACAATTGTTCTACTTACATTTTGAGCATATTATTTAAGCAGTTGCACATTTTTATATTCTCAACTTGTATATATTCAAATATTATATCTTATATATAATTTATGTAATTTTTAAATATAATATCTTGTATTTTATTCCTTGTATTGCTTCATGTATATTGTATGTATGTATGTATGTATGAATATTGTATCCTGTATTTCATTTATATTCTATGCTGTGTGACTGATTTTGCTACTGCAACACTATAACTTCCCATGTTACTGGGATCAATATCTATCTATCTATCTATCTATCTATCTATCTATCTATCTATCTATCTATCTATCTCTATCTATCTATTTATCTATCTATCTATCTATCTATCTATCTTTTTGTTTATGTAATAGAGTTAAGTCCCAAAAAAATCCATTTCACTCCAAATGGAGTTTTCTCTCCCCGGGGCAGCCTGAAACGCATCACCTCGCAATCACATTTGAAATTCCTCAAGAATGCCAGCCCAGTTTCCATTTATGCTGCCCACAGGTGCTGCCTGAGCCAGCACAGCCCGACCAGTGGCTTGGTTGAATTTGGTTGACCAATCACAACAGAGTGGGTCAGCTGACCAACCAGAGCAGACTGGGCTTTTGTGGGCAACACATTCTCACTCCCATCTCGTAAAATACGGACCCTTGGTCAGGTGCCTTTGTCGTTGTTATTGACGCGTCATGTAACACGCTTTAACTAAATGTGCTTGGTCAGAACTATTGGTGTCCCTTTTGACGCCGTTGGGTTAAGAAAAAGCTTGTGGGCGGGTGTCACACACGGCAATAACGGGCCGGTTAAGGACACACGAGGGACACAAACCCCGCTCTCCTGGGTGAAAGTCCTGTGTTTGACACATCCACCCCCCCGACCAACTTCCCTATGCAGAATTTCCCCCTTACAGACTACTCGCTAAACCCCGTCTAGATGCTCTCCCCCGTACGCTCTACACACACGCCGAAGGGTGCTTTTCTCATTTCATCACACACAGACGGCCGCTGTCCAAATGTCCGTATTTGACGTGTTTCAGGCAGAGGCGCTGCAGCAAGGGGCAGTATGAAAAACATATGTTTTATGAACATCAAAGCATGTAACCTTTTTCTAGTAGACCACAAGATTACAAATAGGACACTGAAAAGGAGAATAGTAGGGGCTCTTTAAAACTATATTTTTGTCACACACCCTCTTCAAACCTGCAGTAATTGATTTTTTGATCAAGATGGGGCAGCACAACAAACTGTACACCACTTAAACTGAGTCATTCCCGAGACCAGAGTGTATTGAGACAGAAAGAAGACCAAGACTTGGAGTGGTTGAGACCGAGCCAAGACCAAGACCAAGGCACAGCGAGACTGAGTCAAGACCAGGGCCAGACCAGTGCCAGAGCCAGAGCTACTTCTCCTGTCTCCCGTATTCACTTTCTCGGGCTTGCATATTAAGGGGGCGGGAAAGGGGTTATGATTTGTTACGTAAAGCCAGGAAGCGATTAGCCTAGTCTTACATTACCAGACCACACATAAAACCGCTCTGGGTTGTTTGCATTTCATTAAACCATTTGCACCCCGCTAAAGAAAACACCACATACAATTTGAAATGGAGTTAAGTTTGTCCCTCATGCCATCAGACTCTACAACTCCTCACTCGGGGGGAGGAGGAAATAGGGCGGAGTGGACACATACATACATACATACATACATACATACAGACAACAGACAGACATACAGACATACACACACACCTGGACTTACATTAATACCTGGTCACTTTATCACTTTAATACTGGACTCAACACTGACACTTTAATCATAATTTATGGTCTTTTTCTTTTCTTTATTTGACAAATGTTCTTTTTGTTATTATTATTATTATTATTATTATTATTATTATTATTATTATTATTATTATTATTACTGTTATTTTGTTGTATTTATACTGTCTATTTTATCTATTTTTTTCTTGCAAAAACTGCTGCTGGAATTTTCAATTTCCTCGCGGGAGTCATCCATAAAGGATTCATAAAGAGAAGTCTAAGTCTAAGTCTACAGTAACATGGGCTATGGTTAAACTTCATTTGCTCTTACCAGTGTATCTTCATTGTGTATTTTGTCCACAGCAGTCGCTCCCTAAACGTCCCAGTTAGAGAGCAAATGCTGTTTACTTTCCTTCTGTGTAAATCTTTACAATCATTCCCAGAAAGAACCAAGCAGGCCTGTCTTATTGCACGATCCAAATGGCCAAACCAAAAGGCTTCATCCTGGAAATGTACTTCTGTTAATGGAAGACTGGAAGCAGTTTCTAATCTGTTTAGTCTGCACACTAACACAAATGCAACAACTATGATTCTTATGTGGGTTTTCTTTTGAGGACGTATAGCTGCTTTCACCTGTAAAACTTTGGACAGAACTAGGCTGACTGTAACCCCTTGTGTCCAATCTTTACACTAAACTATGTAGTACCGGGCGGTATGACCAAACATTTGAATCACGGTATTTTTTTTAAGATTCTGGCAGTTTCCCGGTATTTTCTTTCTTTTCCTTGACCGGGCCTTTATTTCGGTTTATAATGGCTTATTCTACTGTCATGAGTACATTGAATTTAACCAAAAAAAACCTTTCAATGTCATCATGTTTACTAGAATTGATCACTAAAGGGTTTGCTTGGCTCCACAACATTACACAGTAACGTTATATGACGGAGAATGCATGAAACTGTTACAGAATCTAAACTATTTTTATTGTGCAAACTGCAAAGTAGGAAAATGAACTTCAATCTAATGAATACACATACAAACAACTTTAACATTGTTTCCCTTTCAAAACCACATAGTTGGAAGATAGTTGTATAAACTCGACCTTGGCCAAAGGTGAAAAAAAGTGGGCGACTGAGCGTAGCTCCGCCCTCAGCCTCCTTCGGGGTTTGAGTAATGTTAGTAGGTTGGTGGATGTATTTCAGCGTAGGGGAGACATCTTAAATCCAGTGTTTTAATCATTGCTCTGAACCCGTCTTTCTACCGTCTCTCTCAGCGGTCTGTAGCGGGGCCGTAGGTGGATTATTATCGCGGGTAACGTTAGCGCAACCAAGTAATGTTCCTGCAACAGGCAACAACAGTGGCTAAATTATGTCTGATTTTTTAGAGACAAAAAACTTCGGAACCGCAGACGGAGGGTCAGCTGAGAATGAAAATAATTTATAAACGTGAGCAAAGTTAGAAAGATATTCACAGATTCGAACTTCTTAGATCAATTACTCTATAGCGAAATTCATGGGAGGGAAAAGCCAAAACTCGGGCAAGTAAGAATTCAAAACATAATAAAAAATAATGGAATATAAGGCAGTAAGGGGGCGTTTACATCAGGGACCGGGGCCCAAAGTCATGTTGGGTTCACTATTTTGAACACTGCGTACCATACCTGTGCAGAGTCGGTGGATCCTGTACCAAAACTAAGGTAAACCACTATTTAACACAACATTAAGAAGTTTTTAACTGGTTAAAAATCGCTCTCATTTCAGTACTGATGCCACTATATCAGCAGCCGCTACTCCTCCTGACGGTTTCTGCGCTGGTGATTTTCCTTTGGCACTGGCTAATACCTCTTTTTTTTGGGGGGGGGGGGCAAAAATTCCTTTATGCAGGAAAAAGACTGACAGACTCTGACACGCAGGAAAGTAATAAGTAAGTTCATACAGTGAAGTCAAAGGGATGACAATCTTCTCACCAGTCTTCTAATTTGTCAAATTGAATTACGCTTGTCAAACTTAGCGTGATAATGATTTACTGATGCTAACATGATAGACGCAGCACCCTTAAGTTGAATATTAGCGGGACGTGCCAGTGGGTAATGACAGGCGATTAGAGGGTTCACACCTCTGCTGCAGCCAGTGGCCTCAGCCTTCCCCAAGTCCAGAGCAGATGGAGGAGGGGAGAGAAGAAATGAAAACTGTGAAGGGAGTGAGACATGAAAGTGGAGGTGGTGCACGGAGCCAGAGAGACGGAGAGGCAGATGCTGAGTGTTTAGTTTCTCCTGCTCCTCTGCGGCCAAAAACCACACTGCGGCTGGAATTTGCTTTAGCTGCCCTCCTCCTCTCTATTTTCCAATGCCTCTTCTTTGACAGCAGATTTACTGTTTCGGTCTCCTCTCTGGCTCTCGTTCCACAAACACTGAATAATACTGCCTAACCCCTAGAAGTGTCAAACCACTGGGGTGGAGTAGCACAGGGAGTGATATGCGATACGTGTGATATCCAATCTTCTAACCCTCAAATCGCTCAGCTTTGGCTCTGCAAAGCCTTTCCTCTTGGTGAAGATGTTCCCTGTGTGGAGAAGATTTTCACAAAAACTAGGAGGACCTACGTACTCCAGGCTAGAGAAGGAGCAGCAGCTAAAGGTGCTGCAATTAAATACAACATGTTTCTCTCTCCGTGGTGCTCCTCATAAAGCACCCGCTGCCACCGACCCTGGCCCTGGGCTTTCTAGTTCGACCTGAACACAACCTTTCCAAATTCTTTTGAACGTTTCCTCAGCCTCCGTCTCTGTCCTTAATCTACTGAGTGCTTTTCAGTTGCCTTTCACTCTTTCACAAGACTGCAATTAACCACTGCTAAAGCACATGGGGAAGCATGGTTTCTTAAACAGCACACATTAGTTTCACTTCACTGTAGCATGGAGGGCTTGATGGCGGCAGGAGAACAAGATCCCCAAAAGTTTTTAGTAGAAAACATCATCTGCATCTTGTCAGAAGTATAGTGACCTGTAACAGAAGCCGAGGAATGAATTATAGACATCAAAACAATAGTGAGAATCATCACCGAGAAAAAAAAAGGCGAACAGAAATAAACGCTTTCAAAGCACTAATTCAGCCTAGTCAGATCATGGAAACGCCTTCACTCAAAGTCAAGCCAATAAAGACGGGAAGGAGAAGAAGGGGGTAAAAAAAAAAAAGGCCCCAGTGCCTCGTGGGAAATCAGTGCCTTAATTAAGCAGGTCTGGTTTCTGTCACCAAGCGCAGGGATTATGGGCCTCGCTCATTATAGTCCTGATTATTGCTTCTCCCTAGCAATCACAGCAAAAAAAGCCAGTAAACACATTTGTCAATGATTTCTTGCCAATCTGATGACAAACTCACATCAGATTTAATATTCCATACCCACAAGGCCTGTACAGTACATGCCACCCCCCCCCCACCCCCCCAACCCTCATCTCCTTTCTCTCCACGTCTACTTTCCTTCTTGCCATCACAGCGAGGCAAACAAATCAAAGACTACCTGACCAACTAAAAAAGAGCTAAAAAACTTTTTATAAACAAGGAAGGAAAACCCCCTTTCAAATAGGCACCGGCCTGCTGAAGTCAGGCATCGATATTACATAAACCCAATACAAACGGAGTCACAAAATCACACACAACACTCTCCCCTCAGCCAATTGAGCCAGATGCAAAAGCTGGGATTGCAAGTCGTTTGAGGCAAAAGCAGGAGCGTCAGTGCAGTGGTGGTGCCAGATGCTGTTTGAATAATACATGTCTGCCAAAGTGAGTCCCAGTTTGGACACTCAACTCACAATGAGAAAGTAGGAGGTACAGTGGCTTGAGAAAGTTTACACACCCAGGCTAAAGTTGATAAAAAAAAGAGGAATCAAAAAACTTCTTTTGGAAATTGATCTTAATGCCTTAATTCAAAAAATATAGGAAAATCCAACCTTTTAAGAACACCAATTTTCTTTGTAAATGAATAATGTATCGTAAATAAATACATGTTCTTTCTTAAAATACAGGGGGCATCCATATGCGCACCCCTATGTTAAATTCCCATAGAGGCAGGTATGTCATGATGTGGGGGGGTTATTTTAATTTCAAAGGCCAAGGGAACTTGATCAGGATGCATAGTATCCTGATGCATGAAATAACTGGCGTTTAAAAATAAAAATCTGCCTCTATGGAAATTTAACATAGGGGGGGGTGTATACTTATGCCTTCTATATTTTAAGGAAGATCATTTATTTATTTACGATACATTATTCATTCACAAAGCAAATTGGTGTTTTTACAAGGTTGGATTTTCCTCTTTTTTTTAAATTAAGGCATTAAGATCATTTTCCAAAAGATGTTTTTGATTCCTCTTTTTAATCAACTTTAGCCCGGGTGGGTGAACTTCCTCAAACCACTGTACATATAAACATATGCACGTCATTCATTGTTGAACTGAACATTTGTTCTTTGGTCAGTAATATACGCGTGGGTCCGGTGTAAATGGCCTGCGTCATAAAAAACTATTATCACTCAGAAAATTGTCCAAAATCTAAAAATTAAAGTTGGATATGTCAATCCGGTTGTTTTAAATAACAAAACTCAATCAACTAAATAATCGGTCTTCCCAACAGACGGACTCAAATGCACAACTCAGGCCTAGAGATAAACAGGTAAGTGCAGTTCATTGTTCAAAGAACAACCAGCCAACAGTAGCACATCGGCAGGCAAAGTCGTGGTCAGGACAAAGGAAAATCAGTCCAGGGAAAAACAAACTGGAAAACCACTGGAGACTGAGACACACGGGGAGTAACACCAGTCTGGCCGAGGTAAGGGCCTGTGGTGAGTATTCATACCAGGGGAACAGGTGATGATCATTACACACAGGTGAGACACATAGGGAACACACAGACGGGAAAGTAGACAAAGGCAGGAAGACAAGTCAAGTGAATGAAGACCAACAGTGGATTTCAAAATAAAACAGGAAGTCCGTGAAAACAAACAGAAAACATGAAACCAACTAAAACAGACAGGGCAAAACCACGACACCACCATCCCGTTGGTGTCCTTGCCGTGTGCCACACAGCTGTAGCAATTAATCCACATTTAAATAAATGACAATAAACACAACCCACAGTGCCACACAATGGGTTCCAAGGAAATGGCTGCAACAACATTCATAAATGTACCAATATTCAAGCCCTGATGTAAATATCACTCGTGTTCAATCACAGTGAGGCGCGGGGTGGCCTTGTGCCCAATTAGTCTTTCATCCAGAGGACTCAAATTCAAGCCCCTGTTTTGGCAAGCATCCTCCCTGTTGATGTGTCCTGAGGCATGAAGGGTGCGAACATATTGGAAGCAATTTTAGAAGAGAGAAAGAGAGATTGATTCGCGTGCTGTTTATGTGCCTGGAGTTTGAAGAAATTAATCAATTCACAATCGTTCTTGTTTTGTATCTGCTGTCCAACCAGAGCAGGTGACAGATGGGAGTTTTGGGGATTTAGGAATAATACAAATGGAAGGCAGGCATCGAGCTGCTGCTAATGAAGATTCATAAATGACATTGACATTTCCCTTAATTACTTTTCCCATTGAACTTTTTGAATTCCCCTTCAGAACACGAGACAAAAAATTAGAGTTTACTGGCGTAATGTGACGTGCAAAATAATCGTTTTTCACAATCATATTGTTTTTGGGATTGTTAGGAGCCAAAATCACAATCAAAATTCAATTAATTGCCCAGCCCTAACAGGAGGCGTGCTCTGCTTTATAGCCAGATGTGCAGCACATGTAAGACACATTACATCCTGCATTGACACTTGATAATGGCCAGTAAGTTTATTTGCATAGCACCTTTCAACAAGGAGGTGATTCAAAGAGCTTTACATTAGAGATAAAAGACTCACTGGACTGGTCGGCCATAGGAAGTCATGTAAAGATATCGCCTTGTGAAACTGGGATTGGCATTTTTGGCTACTTTCTGACATGTTAACTGATAATAAAATACCCATTAGTTGCAGAGCTCCACTCTGGATTTACTCTCTCCACAGTCCCTCTGATCTTGGCCTCGTTCTGTGTGTTATGGCTCCAATAAAAAGCGATTAATACCGTATATAAGGGGTCTAAGCGGGTTTTAAGCCAAGGACCCCTTAACTAAAAGAGGGACGGAGCAGGAAGTCCTAACTACATGTATTGTATAATATTAAGTTGCATATTAAACTGGCCTTTATAAATACTTTACATATTAAAACCCTTCATACATACTTTTTTGAATGGAAAACTAAGCTATTCAAATAATAACTGTTTTATGAATCATGTTTTGTGGCACAGGTAGTCATTAGGATGAACTCTATCTGTGGATGGTAACATTAGAGAATGACCTATAGGCCAGTAAGCATCATCAGTGTTTTTTTTAGGTTGATATATATATTTGCTAATAATATGTTTGATTCAGCAATAATTTGGTGGCCCCTGCAGTAACTTCGAGGACCCCCCTGTTAAAGATCCCTGCCATAAATACAGTCTGCTGATCCAGATAGAAACCAGTGGTTGATGTCACATTCACCTCGTCTGCTAATATTTGCTGTCGGCGCAGTGTGTTCATCCTTCAGCCCGAGCGATCGACCCTTAAATCACTACGAGCTCAAGGGACACAGAGCTATAGTTGACTCTGGAGGGAGGGTGAGGGGTCACGCCGTCACGGCAACCGAATGATCAATAAAATAGGATATGACTTTACAATATCAGTTAGAGGACATGGGCGGATGTCTCATCAGGGTTACAAGAGAGAAAAGACACACACACACACACACACACACACACACACACACACACACACAAACATGCAGATACACAAAACCAGTGGTGGAAGAAGTATTCTGGTCCTTTACTTAAAAGTACTGATATCAGAAGAAGTCAAGTAGAAGTCCTGCAACTGAAAATATTACTTAAGTGAAAGTATATCATCAGGACTTTTATACTTGAAGTATTAAAGTAGTCAATGCAGAACATTTTTACAAAGTGGAAACAATCCAAACCAATGGTCTCATCATCTCAGCTGGACTTGTAGGCCGTCATACTGTTGGGTAGTCTAGTTCATAATAAAACATGGAATTTTATAAACTACACTTGTTTTGAGTGCACAAGTCTGTGTAAGAGACCTAGTAACTAAAGCTGTCAGATTATTGAAGTGGAGTAAAAAGTAGAATATTTCTCTCAGAAATGTTGCAGAGTAGAAGTAGAAAGGGGCATGAAAAGAAAAGACTCAAGTTAAGAGTTTCTCAGATTTGTCCAGTATTGAGTACATTTACTTAGTTACATTGAATGCACCACAGCACAAAACCAGATGGGAAGGTGAAGCCTCGTAGCGAGGTTGGTGCTCCTGCGGCTGACGGACGTGCGAGGACACAGCCAGGTTTATTAATACCGTAGAGGAATCATGGCCACACCAAGCTGGACAAGGAGTCACATAATCTGAATTCCAAGGGCGGACTGCAGCTGTCCCTCCTCAGCCCTCTCACCTTAGTCAACACAGCCTCGTGGTCCTAGACAAGCTTGCAGCCATCTCCGTGGCGATAGTAAACCCCCCATTTATTGGGTTGGGCATTGCTTTGATTTGAACAATTCTGATTCCAAGTCCGACTCTTCTTTTCCATCTCCGGTTCTTATCGATTCCCGACTCTGAGTCTTTGAGGGGTGGGAATGAAACGGGACACATGCTTATTTGACAGATAAGAGATTAATTTGATTTACATTCAATGGGGGTTTGCACAGGGGCGGGGCTAGAAGAAGGGCTCAAAAATAGCAGATATTATGGATTATTTTGACTGATAGAATAGTTAAGATCAGACGATGTTGAGTGAATCGCAGACTGACTTATGTCAAAGTCTGCTCAGGATGCCGTTTGAAACCATTGATACATTTATTTTTTTCAAATGCCATGAAATTAAATAAAAAACAATGGAAGTAATTTAACTTGCAAAGAACGTGGCAGCATGGATGTACAGTATGTTTTATGGGTTCCATACATCGTACATGCATGCATCCAAGTTATTATGGGGCAACTTGGTTGTTAAGAAACCCATATTTCTGATATAAACTAGTTAAGTGAAGGAAAGAGATCGTGGTTAAAACACTGCAGAGGAACGAACAAGCTTTTCCTGGGTGAAAGTATTTTGTTTTCACAGCAAAGTGAACTCTGCTCTCCGGCTGGAAAGAATCCTGTTTTATGTTGACACCACGTTGTGCTATTTCATTTTGAGATTATTTTCCATTATATATTGAAGTTCATAAATAAGTGTTTTGGTATGGCCGGCTGAGTGGCACTACATCCATGGTGGTATTGGAAGAGGGATTTCATTCTTGCATGTTTTGTTGTGTTGTGCATGATCCAAAACATCACCTCCCTCTGCTTTTTTTCACTAAATGCACCGTGGTTGGGACTACTTAATTACCCCCAGTAATTTACATGTGCAACTGTTAGAACCAAGACGCCCTAACTCAGGGTAACAGTGGTGATCCATTTGTCCGCGCGACGCTTCTGTCGTGCTCCAGTCTATTCCTATGGGTGACTTCAAGCAACTTCAACGTGCACACAAAGCATTCTGGGAAGGCGGCGCTGGCCGATGCCCATCTTTATGTAAATAAATCCGCTGAACGTGACGTGACTAGCCAATAGAAGTAGACAAGAATCTAACGTTTGTCGATCTGAAATGAAAACAACTCAGCAACTGTATGTATATTTCTCGCTTAAAATGTTTTCAGAAACACGTTCCAGTGGACTATTTTCGTAAAATATGACATTGTATTCTGTCCGATGTATGCTGTTTTGAAATTCTCAAGCAGTCATACCCACGTGACACGTTTGTCCAATCAGCTGCGAGTCAGGGGCGTGGACCATGGATGTACGACATCGGGACACCATGCTTCAGTCGTGTCGCAAAATTGGATCTGTACTGTAAATTGCTGCATCTGTGTCACGTGGGCTCGGCCACATCCTCTAGGAGACTAGCAGCAGGTTCTCAGTGGATTGGTTCAAGTGGGAAAAGTGAACGTGAACACAGATTATGACCGATTCTTTCGCCCCCATAGTCACCAAAGTATATACCGGACCCATTTTTCACAAGCCACATATCTCTAGAACATTCTTACACTAAAATGGCATTTTTCAGACAGACACATCTGGAGAAAGTTAACTTTGTTTGAGACCTGTTTCTGTCTCAGCAACAAACTCTCGCGGGATTTGGCAACACAGAGAAGCTGAGAAACGCCCTGGCAAAACTAATCTCCATGATCTAATTCAATTTTATTTTATTTATAGCATCAAATCATAACAAGAGTTATCTCGAGACACTTTACAGATAGAGTAGGTCTAGACCACACTCCAGAATTTACAAAGACCCAACAATTCCAGTAATTCTCCCAAGAGCGAGCATTTAGTGTGACAGCAGCGAGGAAAAACACCCTTTAGGCAGGAATCTTGATGCTAAATATATCTTTTAGCTGTGTAAATATTTAACGTAAGCAAAAGTACATATTAATAAATTATCCACACAACAATGTTTGCTACACGTTCAAACAAGGCCACGCCCCTTTAGGAGACAGGAGACATCTTTAGTATAGAGGATCTTTGCGGTTATGTAGATGACTGAGCAAGCTAAGAAACCAACGTTAGCTAGCTAAATTTATTTAATACAGTGATATATATTATAGATTGATGCGTGAAAGAGGTAGAGTATGATTGAAATATCTGATCTGGCACTTAGAGTTAGATACATTTCAAATTAGGGCCTTCTCGGCCCTGCAGAGAGTCTGGATCTGGATCAGCAAAACCATGTTGAACAGTGATCCCAGCAGCCAGTTGTCCTGTTTTGTGTAGTCTCGCATTGCCAGACTGGCTCATAGATATAGAACATATTTCTTTATCTATGGTCTGGTTAGTCCACACAGCATTCCAGGATGGGAGAAAAATGTGCTCTGGTTTATTGGCATTTCTTTAAACCAATCACAATCCTCTTGGGCGGTGCTAAGCTCGGGATGGAGCACCGGTGGTTGTTTTGGTGGAACATGTGTACGTTCAAAAGTAGTTTAGTGCAACAGAAACCTCAGATTGGACAGATAGTCTAGCTGGCTGTCTGGATTTACCCTGCAGAGACCTGAGGACCAGGTAACCATAGTCCTGAGAAATCTAGAAATTCCAACACAAAGAAATAGGAAGGTAACGGACATCCAGCCGAAAATGAAAGACATCATGCGCAAGTTCCTGTGGAACCGGAACAATACCGGAAGTGGAACGTTGTGGATATAGACTATGTTTTGGGTAAACTATAATGAATCTGTTAGTTGATTGACTAAGAATTAATTGTCAAAAAAGGTCAAAAAATCGTCAAAAAAGTCATTTATCAGGCATTTATTAAGAAAAATAATCACATCAAACTAGTTTTATAACCCATTAAAAGTAATTTAGCTACACTTTACTTGAAGGTATCTACACAAGAGTGACATGACACTGTTATGAACATGTCATAAACATGTATGACTTCTTTTAGTGTCATTCAGTTATGGTTATGGTTCATGTGTCATGACTGTCAGCGTTTTAAATGTGGCGATTTCCTGCTCTTTTTTTGTTTTAATTCTTATGATGGGTAACGCAGCAATTCAACAACTAAAGGCCCGGAAGAAGAAGACTGCTAGTAATTAGATATGAATTTAAACAAAGCAGGTTTAAATGTTCAAACAATTCGCTATGCAAGTAGCCTGACAAGCCAGACTCACATCCAGATGTTGAGTCTGGGAACTCACCATTGGCAGGGCTCAATCCGAGGGGCGGGATCAACGGTTGTCCCTCTGCATGCAATAGGATAGCGCTACAACCAACCAGAGCCACGCGGGTTGATAGATTCAACTTTTGCCGTATCCGGTCGGAGCCAATTCCAAAGACAATCTTCTTTGTTTTCAAGTAGCAGGAAATTTCCGCCCGCCGACTCTATACACGATGTGATTGGCCTGACCAGAATTTGTTTTTTCCAGCTCACAATTCAACAGAGAGTTGCTAGACTGACCCTGGCTGCCAATTCCATTTGCTGCTGCTAGGGTGTGTCTGCATTTCTAGGCTACTATGCAAGTGTTTTTATGAGGAAATGCATAACTCCTCAAGGACACACACAATGTCCTTGAGTGAGAAACACGGCATGGGTTAGGGTTAGGGGGGGAAGGTGGGGTGGGGATTGGAGTTTCCGTTTCACTTGTGATGCACCCTTGCAACACTGTCTACATAAAATAACCTATTGACTGGCTGTGCTGAAGGAGAAGATTAAAAAAGGGAGAGGACACTCAAAGGTAAGGGAGAGGACAGGGGAGCAATTGAAAAACAGACAGCCGTGCTTCATATTTTCTGAGCCAAGGGCGGGAGGGGGGGGGGGGGGGGGGGGAATAAAAAAAGATTTTTGGATGTCTGGAGCGAGCCCAAAGGTCCTCCTCTACAAGGACACAATGGAATAAAACACTCAGAGATGAAAGTGTCTGATAGAGGGCGACAACAGAGGGAGAGGAGGAAGACAGGGAAGTAATAGAAGATGCAGTCAGGCTTCCAAAATGAAAGCTGGAGCAGCACCCTGGTGGTGGTGGTGGTGGTGGTGGTGGAGAGACTGAGGGCAAGAAATGCACAAGGGCTATTCTGGGTGTCGGGCGTGGGTCTGTGACATCTTAGAGCTCCGGAGCTAGCCAAGTCAAAGCGCCTGCAGCCAAATGACAAACACCATCATATATGAATGACTTGGGAGAACGACAAGCTCCCTTTTGCATCAGGGGACAGTTCATCTTAAAACTGTAGTGTACTGAAATAATAAAGAGTAACCCTTCTTGTCATGTATAGAATCAAGGCAAACTGGAAATGAAAAGCTCCAGAAATAGAAAGCTGGCTGGGGGTGTTCCACGTGGACTGCAGGTCCTGTTCATGTAACCTTTAGAATTCCTTCTTGAGTCAGAGTTTCCATTTTTTTCCAACTTGATTTCCTAGCAACACTTTATTTAAACCCCCATTTATAAGCAGTGTTGAAATAATGAATGCAAAATACAAAAACATACTATAATGAAGTTGCACATGTGTATAAGATCATTTGGAGTGTTTATCAATGTATTTATCCCCAACTGTACACCTTCTGTCAATCCGTACCTAGAGACGGTTGTACCAGCCTAAATTACTTATGTATTATAATATATCGATATTATATCCATATCGTGATATGAGACTAGATATCGTCTTAGTTTTTGGATACTGTAATATGGCATAAGCGTTGTCTTTTCCTGGTTTCAATGGCAGCATTACAGTAAAGTGATGTACATTTCTGGACTTACCAGACTGTAACTGTTCTATTATTTGCTTTTAACAACAGTTGTGACTAAAATTTTACACCCAGTCATTTACAGGTGTAACTTTGAGGGGTGTGAATCTTCACTGATCTCGCAATTCAATTCAATTACGATTATCCTGTCAACAATTTGATATGATTCCATATCTCGATGCATTGTTACCTCCTCAAATTCATAATATATAGCTACCCATGGTTTTCATCAACAAATTCAAATATGTATAGATATGTATTTTATTGCATGTTCTTAAAAAAGACACTTCCTGAATGTAGTGGAGTCTGAACGCAGTAAACGGAATATCAACAAGTAACATTAGTTGGCAATAATTGATTATGGTCTGTCACTGCATCGAGGGACAATCGTCTATTTCCACATCACATACATATATATATATATAGAATATCTGACCTGGCACTTGTTCAAAAACAAAACTTCATGCCAATAACAGACTAACTAAATGAACAAATTACTTCAGTTAGCTTAGCATAGCTGGATATTCATACTCATTTGAAACCACATGAATTCTACTACTAACTCTGAAGCATGTATTTCTCACTGTACTGTATGCAGATTAAAAATTTTAAAAAGGACACAGTCATACCTACACTTAGAAAGGATTAAGTTTTATATATCTTTTTGGCCCCTCAAACTGTTATTTTCCAGCAGTTATGCTGCAGCTAGTGCTGCTATAGTGACTTCCTGTTTACAGAGTTAATTGCTTTTGATTGGACGGTTCTACACATGTTTTCTTGAAATAAATTAGGTTTTATGGTTTAGTAAATCAGTTTGAAACTAGTTACCAAGAATTTAGGCAGGATTTGACTTACAGACTTAGTGGAGGGTTTACAAATACCTGGTGGAACAGCTCGACAAGCTCGACCAAGACAAGTTGGAAAAATGGACACGATCCAGAACCAAAACCAGCAATGAGGAACATGGACAGAAACTAAAGATTTAGATGAAGACACAAGGAGAAGCTCCGAAATAAATATCTAGTTTGCTTTTTGGTTTTTGGTTTACAGTCTTATTTTGATTGGGGCTAGTCTGTGTTTTATAATAAATATGTAAGTGGAAAAAAACTACATATCTACTTGTTGTAGTATATATGTTTATGAAGGATTTTTTTCCATGACAGCTACTAAAACTGGTGAGATGCCTCTGAAGGTTTGTGTGAAATATAGTAAGTTGACCGTGAGTTCCTATTTTTTTGTCAAACTACAACACTATACAGACTTTCCTGGAAGGCATTCATAGTGCATCTTCTTCGATTATGTGACGTGGGGTCTAAAATCTCGACCCTTCTGCTTGATTTCATAATCATATATGCTCCATATGTTTCTCCCGCTGTCCTACAAGCTCTACTCCAACAGTAATGACTTTAACATATTCTCCGTATTCATTAGCCTTGAAGTCCTTTCAGCTAGTTTCATGGATTAAGATACAGAAATGCTCTACACCGTGTTCCACCATGGCTGAAGAAATCCACCGATACACTGGTACATTGGCTGATTTCCCCCCCGAAGGTGTAGTAATCAGTTAAATGAGCTGCTATATTGTATGGTTGGAATATAAATTTGCAGGCCATTGAGCCTCAATTGCACTTGATTGAGAATCCCGTCTCCTCCACACTGTTGTGGCTGGTACCAAAGTTGTCGGCCCAGATAAAAGGTAAAGCACTGTCTCATTCTTTATTCTGGATCCCAATTCTTCATTGAAATAGACCGTAACTGTCTATAAAACAATACTGTACCAAGATGTTTGACCTCCATTGCTCAAATCACAATTGACAAAGCAAACATAAAGGTCATGGTACTGTCCAGAGGGGCTAAACGTGATACATTATTGATTCCTGTGCTGAAATACTCTATTCACCTCCTCTCCAGAGAGGACACAGCACAGGGTCAGCTACAAAGAAACACTCTTTCCCCCTATATCACATAACATAGATGATAAATAGTCAACACTACAATATCGTTGCAGTATCGATATTGAGGTATTTGGTCAAAAATATCGCGATATTAGATTTTCTCCGTATTGCCCGGCCAGATTGTATGTCCAAATAAAGTTTTGCATCCTGCGGCAAGATGACACTGATTCACTGTACAAATGAAATGGTAGAGCTGGAAGATATGGAGAGAATCAAATATCCCGATATATTTGACCAAATACCTCAATATCAATATTATGGCAAAATTGTAGGGTTGACAGTTGACCCAATGAGATTTTTGATAAATAATCATCAGTTATGTTGATATAATAACTATGTGGGTAAAGACAAATAATAGAACAGCTAGAACAGCCTGGTGTGTTCAGAACATGACTTCACTTTACTGTAATGCAGCCTTTACAACCAGGAAAAGACAACACACAATATCAGGATATTACGATATCCCACCATATAATATCAATATATTGCCCAGCCCTATCAAATGGTGTACGTTTCAACAATATTGAGAAGTAAATGCCTGGGAGAGTAGAAAGCAAGCTGTTGTGACTGACCAGCGCTAACATTTCCCATGCTTGCTAGTGTGTTAGCTCTTAGCTCGCCTGCTACGGTAAGTCACCAACTGGCCCTGCAAGTAGTCCACACAGTATGTCACAAAGCCAACACCTATTTCGTGAGGACGCACAGATGAACTTCGCTGTGTGACCAGTAACCCACGCTGTCATTATAAAAACTATATAATCAGTAGCTTTGCTGTCTTAATAGGAGCTAACAGCTATCACTATGTCTGTAGCGCTTGACCTCTCTGTTGCTCTCCACGAGATCCGGCCAGCTAACCAACCCACAGCACGTTTCACGCATTAGGCAGCCCTTCTTCTTCTTCTGCTCACATTAGTGTTACTACACGTGCGTCTATTATTTCTGCATTTGCAGATAGGAACGGAGGAGGGAAACAAATAAGGGGGGGAACCCCCCTGTGTCACCCCTCAGTGAATGTCTAATCAAGCGACAGAAAGCACATCCAATGAGCATGAGTGTGTGTGAGTCGGTTCCTGTGCATTACGTCTCGCTGTGCATTCTGTGGATGGCACTCCCTCTTGTAGTGACAGTGAGGGAGCAGGTGTGGGGGAGGGGGGTGCGCATGTGCAATTATACTTCTATCTTTGTGAGGACCATTTTGGGTTTTTAGACGTTGAGAGTGGTGATGGTCAAATGAAGCTTTGCGAACCACTCAAATCTTTATTTTCTGAGCTCACTAGATGGCGCTCTCTGGTCAAAAAAAAAAGGTTAGCCCTTGTGTTGTCTTCCCGGGTCCAAAATGGACACAAATTTGACCTTTCCGTCCCTTTTTCAGACTTTTTTTTTTAGTTTTCAACAACACAACCTACTACCACTAGTTTTACTCTAATTTTTGGAATTCATGGTCAACAACCCTCATTTATATAGAATTATACCTAATATTTGAGTTAAAAAAGCAGAAATCATGAATTATTTTGACTCATAGGTAAGATCAGAGGAACGTAGAGATGAGTTTAGTCAGGAATGAAAGTGATTAATTGTATTTGCAAATAGCGTTGTGTGGAATCCAATCCATTTTTTTTGTGGTAATTTGGTTAAAAAGAAACCCATATTTCAGATATAGAAATGTTGACCTGAGGACAACAGGAGGGTTAAAGGAATCTAAAAAGGTTAAATGAATGGCAATTCAGTGTGTTTTCAACCCTTTGTTGAACAGAGAGCGCCACGCTCAATAAAAGACAGTGGTTTGCAAAGCTTCATTTGACCATCACTACTTTTTTTTTATTAGACTGAGGATATTTTGGGCTGGTATTTACATTCTTTCAAAGGCCTGTGACACATTTCCATAAGTTACCTGTTCCCAAAAGCCAAATCGTAATATATGACTGAAAAACCTGCCTGAAAACCAAAACCAAAAATAGATGCTCTACCACCCAAACCTCCTCATTTATTACAATAAGGCCCATAAGGTAGCAGCAAGGGTCTTCATAAAGAAGCTTGTCGAACAAAAACTTTGCCGCGATGCAATGCGTGAGCCTAGCCCTAGAGTTGGGCGGTATCCAAATGTTGATCCCATCAAACCCCCTCCCTATTCTACCGTGGTATACGGTATTACTGTGACTGTTTACCTTGCAGTTGTTGAGTGAAAACAAGGGTGAACAGTATACGTTTTACACCAGCTGTCCATTGAAAACAGTCCGCTGGTTTCATTTTGACCCACCCACTGTGTGCACACACACTGTGGGTTAATTCAAGGCCTTTTGGTGTGCTCACTTTCAGTGTTGCATCCAAATACACATGGCTAGGACAGTGGTTCCCTCTTAGGGTTGAGGACAATCATAAGGGTTAGTGAGAGGAATATGAATGTGAATGAATGGTCACAATGTGATTATAGTGTTCCGAAATAAGAAGAAATGAAGGTATGCATTTGATTTGCTGCAGAGCCAGAAAGACTTCACTGATAGAGAAGTGGATGGCATCAGGAAGATGCATACAGTTCTCTAGAGGGGGCTGCCTGTGTGTTGTGTGTGTGTGTGTGTGTGTGTGGTGTGTGTGTGTGTGTGTGGTGTGTGTGTGTGTGTGTGTGTGTGTGTGTGTGTGTGTGTGTGTGTGGTGTGTGTGTGGTGTGCCGACCTCGACTTCTCTGACATTTAATGGCTACGCATATACACTCGTACAGAAACACAACCCCACACATTAGCACACACTGACTGAAATTATGATCACTATTCACAGCCTGGGGTCCGGTACACACAATGCTTCACGATACACACACATATCACGCCTACGGCTACGTTTTACACTGCAATTTTCTACAGTACATCACAGTTGTCCAACCTTCGGGCTGGCAACCGATGAAGTGTCTTCTGATGTTAAAATGGGTCCCTTGATGAATTCCTAATTATACAGAAATGACTGTGGAACGTCTTCCAATGGCCTTTGGGCTGCATAGAAGCGCCATAAACGTCACGCGGCTTGCCAATGAATTTCCATTGACCGGCATATGAGAGCAGTTTCATTTCTGCCCTGTGAAGGATTAAAACACTGCGTGTCGTCTAAAGGCTCAACCTAAACATTTTCCTCTATACTTATTGGGGTCAAAGGACATTTCTGGCCTCCACACGGGGCTGCTTGCCAAAGAAAAAGGTCGTGAACTCCTGCTTTACATTAATTTCCCGCGCCTGCTGTCCACTCTTTAAACTGTAGTCCGGTGTGGCAAGCAGGTGCAAGACCGACCGTTTCCACAGCAGGTCGGAAGGTTGGGTGGAGGAATGCGGTTGTTGTAACAAGGTTAACCTTCTCTGAATCAATCTTCCTCTATATTATATATATTTTTGTCCCAGTCGGTGCTGAGAGATGAACCCGCAGGAAGAAAAGAAATCATGTTGGAAGAAGCTGAGCGAGAAAAGCGGGTGCACTATTAACCTCTTCAACTTTTCCCATAAATCTACTCACCATCTTAAACACTGTGTAATAGTGTCACACAGATAATATATAATATATGAGTTTGTTCTCACTCTTAACACTGTTCTTAACTTTGTGACGTTATTATATGGGTAACAACAGAGAGCAATTTCTTGAGCATCATTTTAGACACATTTTCCCAATTTACCGTTTAATAAAGGTATCATATTTGATATCTTTAGAAACACTGGGATATCCAGTTGCATTGAAAAGTTTTGAAAGAAAAAGGGAGACTTAAGGAGAACGCCTCTGACCTGCAAGACCAGGGTCAGGGCTGATGTAGCCAGTTATACTCAATGGCGCTAAGAGTTATATGCTAGCAGGATTACAGTCACTCAACCACCATTGGCTGTGACTTTTAAGATTAAATGTCATGGCTTTTTATTAAAACATTTAGTTTCACTTTACAAATGAAATAATGATTAATAATTATGTTTCTTTTCTTTATTCCAAAATCACATTTATTGGAGCTGTACTTTTTCATTTTCATCACATATTTCTCCAGCCAATATTTTAGTTTTGCACCCAAAATTAAATGATTTCAGGGCGTGGCCGGGTTAGCACTGTTGGTAGAGCGGGCGCACACATGTAGAGGTTAACTCCTCGACGCAGCAGCCGCGGGTTTGACTCCGACCAGCAGGTCTTTTGTGTATCTCCTGTTTAGAGAGATCACATTTTAAGGGTTTACGACTGTATTAGTAATTTCTGGGTGATATTTGACATGGAAAAGTCAAAGTGCAAAGCTAAGGAATTTTGGACGTCAGGGTCACATTTCTTGCCATATTTTCATAAAGAAGGGGAACGTCTCGATAAATGCCCAATCTTCAGCTGGGATGTGTCGTCAAAATACAATATTTGAGGCAAAACATTAACAAAAAACTAAGCAATGTACGATACTTACTACAAAATGTCAGCACACTCTTCATATTCACAGTATATACAAATGAAGACACAGACAAGAAATTGTGGAAATCCGTATCCCAATAATAATAATGTTCTCTGGTTATTGTGTATTATTCTTCTGTAAACATGCCCTAGTCAGATCACTGGTTTCCCTTCATAGCATCCCAGCCTGCAGTGTGTACCCCAACACATCCACAATTCCCTTCACACATTCACTCTACATGTATACTGTACATCTGGCAGCTCCCTTGACACATTACACCTTTTTTAATGCAGTGAAGGACACACACACACACACACACACACACACACACACACAGGTCTGCATGGTGAATTTCCAGGTCGTTCACACAGACACACCGACCCAGTCTCTCTCACACGCATGCATCACATGCATGCACACCTTTTTTAATGCAGTGAAGGACACACACGCACGTACACGCACACGCACACACACACACACACACACGCACACACACACACACACACACACACACACACACACACACACACACAGGCCTGCATGGTGTATTCCCAGGTTGCTCAGACAGACAGACGGACAGACAGGATGATAGGACATGTAAGGGAGGAACCCTCCTCCATCACAGTGGATGTCCTCTGGTCTCTGATGAGATTACTGGACGGCTCCTCCCTCCCTCCTGGCCCTCTGCTGTGTTGTCTTAAAAAGATTAACCACACCATTGTCTCCGCCAATAATGACGGGATGAAAGGGCCACTGCCTCACAGGAAAAGTTGAAATCCTCAGCGCTAATTTCTTCCCATGGAGCGTGTTGCCATCATCCGTCCTCTTGAATCCTCATTACCACTAGCTAACAGTGCCGGAGATCGGATTGGACGTTGGAGTCATGCAATCTGTCCACTAAGCACAGAGCGCTGAGGGGGAGGTTTTCTACTCATTTTACCTCTTTAGGGAAGGCTGGGGCCTCGTAGCTTCCCATTATCAGCAGTTACAAGCAGTCAACTTTTTTTTTGTTGTAAACCCTGCATGAGCTGATAAGCTATTGATGTCACAAATCTTCATCACAGCTTATCAGAATGCCATGTCAAATCCGTAACATTTTAGTTCACCGTAGAGATGCATCCGCCTCCGGACAAAATAAATTACATTAGCATAGTCTCACCTGAGGAGGAAAAGCGGACCATCTTTATCATCAAAAAAATAATAAAACGTGTCTCCAATACCATCAAATAGGCATATTCGTGGCCAGGTTGGCTCAGTGGTAGAGCAGGCGCACAGGAACTAAGAGGTTTACGCCTCAAAAAAAAGGCATAAACCTCTTGATAACATTGTAGAAAGTACAGCCCGACAGATATATTGGCGGGCCGATATTATCAGCCGATAATAGGCATTTCCCGATATATCGGTATCTGCATTTTCTTTTCTTTTTTTTAAATTTTCATTCATCAGAATCATATATAATAACAAATAAATGATTCTGATGAATGAATATTTAAAAATTAAAGGCTGATTTTGTTTTTGTTATTGTCTTTTCGTTCAAAGGACTTTCATGTCTTAAGTTTGTATTTTTGTATATTTTATTTATCAGAACTTTAATATATTTTGATGCTCCTCTGTTCTGTTGTGACAATAAACTACAACTAACTAATGTTAGGGAAATCTGGTTATGTTTTGTAACACGTTTCTGGATTTCTTTTAAAAAATATATATATCGGCCGATATATCGGCATATTGGATTTTCATATAACCAAATATTTGTATCGGTATCGGCCTTAAAAATCCTTTATCGGTCGGGCTCTAGTAGAAATATTCGATGTGACACTACAACCTATTTACCACCCCTATTGGAAAGAAAACCAGTGACAGGTAAACCGAAAATTAGACTCAAGTTACTACAGTAATGTTCCTTTAAGAGCACCAGATAAATAAAGAGTATGTAAAATGCATATTGACCTAAGGTTCCTCAGGATTCCCAGATATCTCGTAAAAAGTCCAGTTGCCTCATGTACCATTCCTCATTGCAGATCCATTGCTAATTCCTGAGCATTGAAGCCTTTTCGCCGATCTTCCAGCTCCTGCTGAATGGAAAGTGCACTAAGAGGCAAGCTGGTGGTCAGCGGAATAATCTTAAACAGTCAGCCATGCAGAAGGAACAGGCAAAGGCAAAGGGACTCACAGCGGAGGAAGTGAGGGGTGGTGAAGAGGTTGGATGCTGCTCTCCCTGCCTGAGGGATGAGGGGAGACCGAGTCAGTCAGTCAGTCAGTCAGTCAGTCAGTCAGTCATTGAGTGAGTGAGTGAGTGAGTGAGTGAGTGAGTGAGTGAGTGAGTGGGGGCTCTGGTCTTACAGTCGAGGAACATTTAAGTCCTCTGGTACTGAGAGGGGGGAGGCAGGAATGGTAGGAGAGGTGGAAGAGTCAGTGGGAAGTAAAAAAGGATCGATCCTGTCTGCCATCGCTCTCCTCATTCACCGTGACATTTGTTGAAAACCTCTGGAGGGCGACTTCTACAGCTGAACATGCCTATTCAATTAAGATGCCTGCCTGGATCTTTCCGCTTTCATTCAGCTCTGTTGTCCCTTTAACATATTACATCTTCATCTTTCTGTCTCTGCATCTTCACTGATTATCTCCCTTGGCCCCCCTTTTTTTCATTTTTTTTTTTTTAAATCAAATTGTCCAATATGGTAAAAAGTCCCTTTTGTGCATTACTGTTTGCTTTTCTACTACATCTAAAGAAAGTGATGATTTGGTAAAATTCTGACATACCATACCATAGCACTATGTTGTTTTCTGTAATTCACTGTTGAGCTGAAGTAAAATTCTAATTTCTGTGGGGCAACAACAACATTTAGGCCGTGTTTTTGTTTTTTTGCAGCAAATTCCTGATTTTCTAAAAGGTCCTTCCACGTTATATTGATGTTTTCTGCATGCAGGTATTTCCGGGGTACTCCAGCAGCCGCCAAGTTAAAGCAAACCCTAAGAAGTTTTTGCAGATACTATCTGACCCAGGTCTGACTCCGTTTCACATACCTCCCCCTCCCCTACTGTTTGAGCAAATCCCTCGTTACAGTATGTGTGCTCTTCCCCCCCACTCTTGTTCGCCGACTTCCTTCTTTGCCCACCCTGCGTGACCGTGTAATTCAGCCTGAACAATGCGGCGCAGCCTCTTGCAGTCGTTGTTCCTCTGCTCCTTTCCCCATGTCCCCCCCTACTGTGTTTGTCAGGAACACTGTGTCAGCACCCGCAGAAAGAGAAGGAGGGGAGGGGGGGGGGCACAGCAGGATGTCTTAACAAGGTGTGGCAGGCACAATCATTGGGGATATGATTTGCTCCGTCCAGCTAGGTTCTCCTTTTCCATCCTCATCTCCTGCCTCGTTTCCCCCCCCCCCCCCCCACACTACCTCCTCCTCCACTCTCTCATTCTATGTATATCTTCTACCTCCAAATCTGTTTCTCTCCAGGCCACCCTTGCGCTGATCACATCCTCTATTTCAGCAAATGCTTCTGCTTTCATTTACTTTATTTCCCTGTCCACCCCCCGCCGGTGACATCGTGATTTTTAGACACTCTTGGCGGTGTGCAGCTCTATGTTTGTGTGTATGAGTCGAGGATGCTGACCTGATTTCCCAGTCATCGGCATGCCAACTTCATTCCCGCTGTTTCCTTCAAGTGTGCCCCCTGACAGGGGAATAACACCTGTTCACAGCCCCCCCTAGGTGTGTCGACTGAGCTGAATACAGATGCGGAGGGGGGGGGGGGGGGGTTGATTGCAAGGAAGGAGGGATGGAAGGAAGTAGGTGGGAGGAGGAGAGGAGATAAAAGTCTGCGTCCTCCAGCTGCCCCCATTACAATACATACAACATATGTTATGGACTGACATGAAATTTGGTTTAAGACATTCATGTCCCCTCAGGATGAATGGCAGATGTAATAACTTTGATGATCCCGTTACTTTTATCTGGAGCAGTCATCATCCCGACAATTTTTGTATTTATTCTTTTTCATTACTTACAAAACTAGCTACAAACGTTAGCATGCTAATATGCTAAACTACTATGAACATGGTAAATGTACACCTGCTAAAATCCAAGTCCTAAATACCTAAACGACAGAATAGGGCGATTGCCATTGATAGTACATAAGCGGTCTATATAACCCCATGAAACGGCCACACGCGATATATATATTTTTCAGATGCATCATGGTTAATGTATGCTTAAGGCAACTAAAACTAGTTTTACAAGGTTACCAAAAACATTTTCATGTTAGATATAAAAAAGCCAAAATTCGTGTTAGAAGTAACAAATGCAGGGCGCCCATATATAGAGGCTTCCTCCTTGACACAGTGGCCGCAGGTTTGACTCCGACCCGCGGCCTTTTGTTGCATGTCATTCCACCAATTTCTTATGTATGAGTACAGACTTAATTCTTAAATGCCTTGTGTGCCACCTTTCTGCCAAGGTGCTGGTATACACATACCCCGTGTCTTTTATTTTCTATAAGGAAATGCTGAAAATACTTGTCCAATCAGAATCATGAACTCTGAACAATCTGCTAAAAACACCAATAAAAAAGAGTTTGCAAAAACAAAGAAGAGCAGATGGGAATCTGGGACAGATTGCCAGTGCAACATAGGACTAACACGGGCAGGCATTTGCAATTTAGAGGCCTAACCCCTCTTGACCGCCATGTCTTTCTGTAGAATCTGTGATGAAATCTGTTGGCCCTAAATAAGGCAAAACTGCACAGAAAGAAGATGGGCCTGGGAATACAACCAGGATTGGAGTGGCTTTTGTATTCACTCCTTTAGTAGTAACCAGTATCATAATAATGCCAGGAAAAGATCCTGGCGAAAAGGGTTTTGGGGGGAAAGAAGAAGGGCTGGATTTTGCAATTCAAATATATCTTCATTTGAGTGATCCAATATTGATTCATAAAATCATGAGATCGATCTTTTAAGAGGCTCCGTTTTCATGTTGAAGTGAAGATATTGGTATCATATGAAACCAGACAACCTAAGGAATCCATGTCGTGCTAAACAGCGCTCCACAGTTAGGGTACATTTTGGCGAGATAAAAAACTGCAAAGGTCATTTTCACAGCTGTATGCCTTCATACATAGCATTCCTGCATCACAATCTTATTTTATCATTGCACCAGGTTGGGGGGGGGGGGGGGGGGTCCTTGTAATATTTAAGACATTTGTTCTCTGAAAATCTCTTTCATTTCAAAGCAAAAGTGGTATGTTAAACTGAAATATTCCTGATTGAATTGATATTGAATCAAATCGGAAATCATATCAAATAGAGATCCACGCACCTTTTCTACGCATGTTGAGAATAAGACCAGCTGTTCTCATGACTACCCCTCGGATGTTTCCAGGTCTATTTTCTCAGTTAGAAACCTAATCAGAAAGGTCTTTTTCTTCTGCACCAGGGGTGCTGTTTGCAGTGAGGTAACGGTGCTTATCACTAGCTTAATGGAAGATCCATTTTGAAAGAAAAGATGTACGAATGTTAGACTCCTGTCCAAGACAGAGCAGGCCGGTACTATTTGGGGCTCACATCAGGACCAATCACGGAGGCTAGTGCCTGGTGCTTCCTCTCTGCGCTGTTTCCTTCCCATCATCCCAAACCCCTCTTTATTCAGTCACCAGCTGTTCTCACACGACGGGGAGGTACACAGACTGCCTGCCTGCTAGATCCGTCTGGCATGCACCGGCCGCTTGGATTTTCCACTCCTCGCACACAGACCCTCATTCATTCAATTTGAGCCAAATCCACAGCCAGTCGTCATTAGTTAGTTACCATTAGAGCTATCTGTCTGTCTCTGCACAGGGAAGCCTCCGGACATAGACTGATGTAAATCAACACAAACAGAGATGACAAGGAGAGAAAGAAAATGACATGGGAACATGGCAGATAAAAACGTGGCCTGCAGGGAAGGGCTGGCTGACATGTTTTAAATGAGTGTCATCTGATCAGGGCGGAGAGTTTTTGTCCTTCAATACTGTTTCCCTCTTAGACACAAGAGCACTATGTGTTGCAAACAAACATGTTTAGTCTATTCGGTGAACAATTCTTCCCAAACAATTGTACTTAACAAGGAAGCTGATGGTGATGACTGTGGCTCTGCAGGGAATCCAACCCCGACAACGGCAGCCGTGGGTCGTAGTGTGTGGATAAGGCAACAATACTGAGACACACATCACATTTGGATTTAAAAACAAGTTCCGTTTCTTCTTTATTTCACATGTGTGTGAATGGATTGTTTCCCTCATGGACTGGCCAGCCTGAAGGCTACGTCCTGCTACGTCCTGCTACGTCCTGCCATGTCCTGCCACGTCCTGCTACGTCCTGCCACGTCCTGCTATGCCCTGCTATGCCCTGCTATGCCCTGCTACGTCCTGCTACGTCCTGCCACGTCCTGCTACGTCCTGCTACGTCCTGCCACATCCTGCTATGCCCTGCTATGTCCTGCCACGTCCTGCTATGCCCTGCTATGCCCTGCTATGCCCTGCTACGTCCTGCAATGTCCTGCTACGTCCTGCTATGCCCTGCTACGTCCTGCCACGCCCTGCTATGCCCTGCTATGCCCTGCTACGTCCTGCTATGCTCTGCTACGTCCTGCTATGCTCTGCTACGTCCTGTAACGCCCTGTTACGTCCTGTAACACCCTGCTACGTCCTGTAACACCCTGCTACGTCCTGCTATGTCCTGCTACGTCCTGCTATGTCCTGCTACGTCCTGCTATGCTCTGCTACGTCCTGCTATGCCCTGCTACGTCCTGCTACATCCTGTAACGCCCTGCTACGTCCTGCTATGCCCTGCTACGTCTTGTAACGTCCTGCTACATCCTGTAACACCCTGCTACGTCCTACTATGCCCTGCTACGTCCTGTAACGCCCTGCTATGTCCTGTAACACCCTGCTACGCCCTGTTATGCCCTGCTACGTCCTGTAACGCCCTGCTACATCCTACTATGCCCTGCTACGTCCTGTAACGTCCAGCTATGCCCTGCTACGTCCTGTAACACCCTGCTACGTCCTACTTTGCCCTGCTACGTCCTGTAACGCCCTGCTATGTCCTGTAACACCCTGCTACGTCCTGCTATGCCCTGCTACGTCCTGTAACGCCCTGCTACGTCCTGTAACACCCTGCTACGTCCTGCTATGCCCTGCTACGCCCTGCTATATCTTGCTATGCCCTGCTACTTCCTGCTACGTCATGGACTACTACAACTACTATTTCTAGTAAAGATAATGGAACCATTATCTTTATTATGACTATTATTTCCATTGTTTGTTTTGTCAAAAGCACTGCAACAGAGTTCTCCGCAGTAGTTTTGCAAGGTTAAATGAAAGTTGAAAAATGGAAAAGTATAACTACACACTAGTGTGTATCACAGTGATTGACCTGTCTCGGCCTTGACACACACACACACACACACACACACACACACATGTCAGCCTGAGAAAGCAAAAGGAAAAATTGGCATAAATTGTTAATACGACCAACGAAATATGAATGAGCATCAACTGGGAGCTTTCCTCGGACAGCTGAACAAACGCTGCTGCCCACACCGCCGACATCTGAGCAAACCACCACGACCACATGGACAACAGCGCTCTCGCCTCAATGAGACCATCAACACAACGCCACCTGCTGAGTACCTTAACACTCAGTTGCACCTTCATAAAAAACAGATGAAATGTAGGGTGTAAATCTTTATAAATAAGTTATTGTGGGTGTACTCATATCATACATTGTCAGTCAAGGTAAAGTAAACTCCCTGTGTGTATGGCTTTATTCATGTTTATTTATATTTTTGAATGTTATGTCACATTTAAATGTCATATTTTAGCCATATAACTCAACTGTATTATTATGTCTTAGATGCTCATTTAGCTTTTACATATTTAATAAGCATTCCTGGAGGCAGCCTGAGAGCCAGACTGTTGAGCATGTGACAATACATAAGCTGGTGGAAGATCACCCTGAATCATGGGAAAGATATTAGAATACAGTAGACAAGGGGAATTGAGGGTAAGCATGTACAAATCATAGATTACTAATATTTTACAGTGTAAATATATTGTTTTTTTATTACTTGAAAGCTGTACTATTCCCAGCTGCTAAAGTCAGGCATCGGAGTATGTGGACCACTCACAAAAATAAACCTTGTGACCTAAACTAAATTCTATTTTTTTCTCTTTTGCTTTTGACCAGCAACAAATGTGGCTTGGGACTGCACACCCTGACTCAGAGAGTGACACAATGTCATCTGACCGACAGCCAAACGGTAAAGAGGAGGAGTAGGAGGTGGATGAAGTCACCGCCAGTGACTTCTCCATTAACACACATGAGTAATGAACTATGTATCTGATCATCAAGTGGAGACATTTCAAATAGAAAAAAAAATGGACTTAAAAGGAAGCGGTAAGCATGGGGGTTGGGGGACTGGGGGCGGGCGGGGATGGACTGTTGTGTCTTTTGACAAAACTCTGTGCAACCATGCGAACGGTGTGCATGCAGGATTATATAAGACTGTGTGCTTAGGCTTATGTGCGTGCACATATCTTTGCCAGTCTCCACGTGCATCTACTCACATACCTTCTTGCTCTTGTGTGTGTGTGTGTGTGTGTGTGTGTGTGTGTGTGTGTGTGTGTGTGTGTGTGTGTATTCTATATTCACTACATGAGGAGCAGCAGCAGCAGCATTAGCATAATGCAGGACGCAGGAGAGATGCCATGTACTTCATTTGCTTTTGCCTGATCCTATCTGATGGTATGCGTCACATACACCCTCCCCAACCCCCAAACCACTCACACACACACACACACACACACACACACACACACACACACACACACACACACACACACACACACACACACACACCTGCTCTCATGTGCTGATTTCTTTTCTCTTCCTCCATCTTTCCTTCATCACTTCCTTCTCTCTGTGTTGACTCTGATGTATCCTAAGGATGTATGTTTAGCATTAAAAGATGATTTCTAAAATCAGTTATTATTTTAATAGCTGAGTATTCTATGCAAAAAAGGTTATCAAGGCTTTATTCCGTCCTACACGTTATTGTAGGCCCAGTTTGATATGCAACTTAATTTTGAACAATATATGTAGTAGGGGGTCCTTTAAGGGGTCAGTTAAGGGGTCCTTGGATTAAAAACATTGATCCCTGCTCTAGACCATCCAAGGTACACTGACCATGAGCTACGAGTCTGTGAATCAAAGGTGTCTGCTCCTTTAGAAGCCAGAAATCCGTAAGAAATCCAACTTGAGTGGCCAGGTTAGTTCAGTTGGTAGAGCAGGCGTACATATAAAGAGGTTCACTCCCCGATTCAGCGAGCAGCCACGGGTTCGAATCCAACCTGTGGCCCTTTGCCGCAGCTTCAGCTGTCCTGTGGAAAATAAAGGCATTAAATGCCTGAAAAAAAATCTTAATTAAAAGAAATCCAACTTGTTTTATTTAACCATTTTTAAAATGTTTTTCTCTGTCGAATCAAATGTTTTATGGTCACAAATAGTGTTGGGCATCATTTTCCAATTCAGATTCTTCCTCTCGATTCCGGTTCTTATCGATCCTCGATTCTGATTCTTTGAGGGGTGTAGTTGAAACGGGTCACATGCTTATTTCACAAATAAGAGGAACATTTTACATTTGATTCAATGGTGTTTTGCAGTTTTACCATGGCTTTTTGAAAGTAAAATAAAGCCTATAACTATATCTGCCAGATAAATGTGATGGAGTGGAAGTTCAAGTACTGTTAAAGTACTCAGACAAGTACATCCAAACTGTGTATATATGCTGCTGCAGAGTTTTTAAGTAAATGCCCTTAGTTCCTCCACACCCCAGCTGACAGATGAATCAATATTGAAAATGATCATTGGCTGCCTCTCTCTCTTTATTCTTCCTTCCTTCCTTCCCTCTCACCTCATCCAGGGACTCCTTCCCAATCTAATTTCCCCGCTTCCTCCACCGCCTGTCATGACCCATCTTTGTTATTAAAAATTAAAATGTTGTCTGCCTTTTTGCTCTCATTAGAGAGCACACAGTGGAAAAAAGGGACAAGAGCGAAGGGAGGGGACACCGGATGACAAACAGCTCTATGAGCCTGATTTAAACCTGCAACATTGCAAATGCATGGCACAAGCCTCAGTCGGCTGAACTGTGTGGACACCCTGTCTAATTTCTATGGCTTCCTCCGCTGTCTCTCACGGCCTGTCTTCGTTATTAATCTGACACTTTCCTTCCCCCTGAGTCAACACTTTCTTCGCTCGATATTGCCTCACCTCGCAGCCAGACGGGAGGAGGGAAAAACACACATATGCGCTTTGAATTTTGACAAAGGATGCCATCCCAAACCCCTCAAGTCCAAAATATTAGGTCAGTGCTGTTTGAACGGAAGAATGGAAAGAAAAAAGAAAGACAAAGATGTCCCTGTGGGACAACCTGTGAGGACAAAGAGAGACCTGTAGGGAGAATGTTGCTGTCTCTCCCATGTCCGTCATGAGCATCAATCCTCTGGTGTTTTAAAGGTATAGTTTGACATTTTGGGAAAATATGCTTAATCGCTTGCTTGAGTTAGATCAGAAGATTGATACTACTCTCATATCTGTTGATTAAATATGAATATAAATGGTTAGCTAAGGGTTAGCTTAGCAACTAAAAACATGGGGGAAAAGCCTCCAAAGCTCACCAATGAACACGTTACTGCTTTCAAGCGGGGGAGGGGACTTTGTGTCCCGGAAGAAGTAATGGGTAAAACGCAAGACTTTCACACATGTGTTCCTGTCCCGGGAGTACTATTTTAAAAGGGACCGGTGCTAATTTATTTTAAGATTTTTATTTTTTTTGTGGCATTGTAGGCCTTTATTTGCGACAGGACAGATTTGACATGAAAGGGAAAAGAGAGGGGGAATGACATGCAACAAAGGGCCGCTGGTTGGAGTCAAGCCTGTGGCCGCTGCATTGAGGACTGCGCCTCGGCATTTGGACACGCGCTCCACCACATGAGCTACCCAGGCCGCGGAGAGTAATCTTTTTTTTTAGTCTCAAATAGTCATTTAACTAGCCGCTAGCTGGCTAGTCTGTAGCCGGCTCCCAGTCACCTTTGCTCTGCTAAATTTAACAGTGGAGACCCCTAAACTGTCATGGCGGTCACAAATGGCACTGAAGTGAATTAGCTTGCGGTTAACTTTATTAACCATATACTCTATAGCATCAGTGACATTAACATTGTAAGCAGGCCCTTTTACCGCATGTTTGCAGTAAAGTGCTAGCTTAGTTAACAAAAGTAATATAGACACTTATTGATCTTTTCCTCATGTAAATAGCCATTAGCTTGCTACAGTAGTTAACCTTATAGGACCCAGAGCTCTGCATTCAGATAAAGTCCTGAATACATGAGTAGACAAACATAAGAAACACAGATGCCTCCATATAGATGTAGTACATAACACAATTAGGCATTTGACATCCTGTAATGATCTGTGACATGTATACAAATGCTGGGCCGGCTAAACTGTCCTGGATAGCTATATGCACTATTTTTCATGCCATTTGATAACAGAATGCCTAGAAATCTATCCCTATCCAAAATCAATAGTTTCTCTCTACCAATCGACAACTCCTTGGTCTCCCCTTCCCCTCAGGTCAAGAGTCTGGGCGTCATCCTCGATTCCTCCCTCTCCTTTCAGTCACACATAAATAATATCTGCCGGTCTGCATACTTTCCCCCTACGCAACATAAACCGCCTCCGTCCGTCCCTTACCACTCACACTGCCTCCATCCTTATCCACAGCCTCGTCACCTCCCGCCTTGACTACTGTAACTCTCTCCTTTTTGGCCTTCCTCAAAAATCCCTCCATAAACTTCAACTTCTTCAGAACTCAGCAGCTCGTGTCATCACCAGAACCCCTCATTTCATCATATAACCCCGGTTCTTCAGCAGCTCCATTGGCTCCCGGTTCAATTCAGAATACAATTTTTAAATCCTTCTCCATACTTTCAAAGCCATCCATAACCTTGCTCCTCCATATCTATCAGAACTCCTACACATTGCCGTCCCCCCCCGCTTCCTCAATCTTCCTCCTCCCTCACCTCACTGTCCCCCATGCTCGACTCATCACCGTGGGGAGCAGAGCCTTCAGCCGCTCTGCTCCCCAGCTCGGAACTCACTCCCACCCGACCTCCGCAACATCAACTCTCTCCCTCTGTTCAAAACTAGACTAAAAACCCATCTGTTCCAGCTCGCTTATCTGTAAATACACTGTTCCTGTTTTGTTTTGTTTGTTTGTTTTGTTTGTTTTGTTTTTTGTTTTACCTGTTTTGTTATACTACTTACACTTTTATGTTCCCTATATCTGTCTTTTATTCTCTGTAAAGCGTCCTTGAGTGTTAGAAAGGCGCTGTTAAATAAAATGTATTATTATTATTATTATAAATCTGGAATATCTTGGAAAATCATTTGGGAAAAGCACGATAGATGCCAAGTAAAATAACCAATCTGTTGATGATACATCCTGTTTTAGTATCTAATTGTTCTCCAACTGTCTTCATCATTCTGAAACCAGAACACCAGATGATGACTCATATTCACTCCTGCCTCCTAAGAAATTGTCTGATGTTACAATTTTAGTTACATAAGTAGGGTAAGCATTTGGTCGTGAACAGCATTACTAATCTTGGAACCTATTTTTAATTCCCAGAATGATTGGCAATATTTTCCAAGTAATTGAACTTTTGCTCCATTGATTCACCCAGTCCAGTCAGAGAAACTGAAGGGAAATGACACCAAGTTGAAGTCATTTTAAAAACCTAAGAGATTGGGCTTTTGAGAAAACATTCGGGGCTGGAGCCCCAGAAGCCACCCCGTCGCTCTGCACATGGTTCGTCCCTCCAGTAGATGTCAAGAGACTGTGACAAAAAGCCATGAAGCTGTTCTTGAGGTAGTGTATGTGGTAGCCCAAAACTTTACTACCTAATATAACTAAGACATTTGAATTTCTCATCAGCAGTTGAGTTAGTGGTGTATTTGTGTGTGAGAGAAAAGACAGACAACCTACTGTGGTGAGAATCTGTCAATTATTAACATCATTCTTCAGTTATATTTCAAAACGTGTGTCTCCTCATTATATGTGCACATATTTGTGCTGTCTTTGTATCAAAGTACGAAGAGAAACAAAATTGGTGTGTGTGTGTGTGTGTGTGTGTGTGTGTGTGTGTGTGTGTGTGTGTGTGTGTGGGTGGGGGTGTGTGTGGGGGTGTAAAGCCACTTATAATACACACCACCAAAACAGTGGCGAATGTCAGAGGAGGAAAGATCTGAGAAAGTTAATTAAAGAGCAGATGCAAACATATACAGCAGTATTTAAAGACACACACACACACACACACACACACACACACACACACTACACACACACACACACACACACACAACATACAGCAGTATTCTCTCTCACACACACACACACACACACACACACACACACACACACACACACACATGAACACATGAACACAAGAACACATGTGCAGGGAACTCAGCAGCAGCATAAAAGGTCACTGTTGCTTGCACTGCCTTGAGCAAAATGTAATGATGTGTCACTGAGATGTCAGGCTGAAAACTACAGCAACTGGAAAACCCTCACTATGGCTGCCTGTCACTTTCCCAAAAAAGACACGGCCGAGCTGCAAAATACCTGCGCACACACGCACACACACACACACACACACACACACACACACACACACACACACACACAGACAGACAGACATTTGTGAATTTCACATAGCCTTTTCACAATGCAAACTCAACTCACATATGCATAATGTTTCAATCTCCTGTGCATATAAACAAACACAACCCAATGTGCAGCCGCCTGTGACCCAACATCAGCGTGGAGCAGCAGAGCAGTCCCACCATGATGCTCGCTAACTGGCGCTTCCCCTCCACTCTGCTGCAACACTGAACATCAAACCCCCGGCTTCGAACAACGACTGAGCCGGATGAGTTAACTGTGTGTACAACAGGAGCGAGGACCGGCGTTACCAAAAAGCTGTATCAACAACAGCATGATAGGTCGTCGCTCTGCTGCCTCGCTCTGTAATCCAAGATCAACAGTAACACAACACTGCTTTGTCCACTCCTGCCATCGTAATCCCTGGAACGGTGCCAGATGTAATTTCCTGATTGACCTGAGATTCAGTTTTCTATACTATCAGATTTGAGAGCTAGGGACATGCATGCACGCATGGGTTGTATATCGGATAAGGTCAAGACAACATTAATGAAAGAGACAGGTTTCCGAGCCAGTAATGCAGAGTTTTGGCAAACACACAATCACTACACCTGCTGGGGTTTTAAACCAGCTTAACAAAAAAACTCAAATCAGAAAAATGAAAAGCTGAATTAATGTTCAAAAGAAGCAGATTTGTGTTATATACCTCTCTAAAGACCCAATGCACAACAGCACTGTCTTTCCACAGGATCTGCATTCAAATACCAATACTCAAATACCATATCAAATCACCCAGCGCGCCCCATGTACGCTGAGTCCTTTGCAGCGGCCCGGGTTTGAATCCGACCTGCGGCCCTTTGGTGCGTGTCATCCCCTTTCTTTCTCTCCCCTTTCCTGTCTATTCACTATCAAATAAAGGGAAAAGCCCCAAAAAATGATCTTAAGAAAAAAACGACCAAGTTTTCTGAGCTTCATAAAGCACAACTGGAATGACTTTGTCTCACCATTTGATATGTTGGACTAACTGGACTATGATTGAAAATGTATGTTTCTTAGGCGGCTAGGTTTGTTTTTTTCATATTAGTCTGGATCAACAGAAGTACATTCCCAGTATAAAGCCTGACACTGTGAGCCATGTGCCAGATGTCATGCTTTGCCCCTTGGTTTCTGCTCTCTGTGTGTTGCCGTTGTCAAAATGCCTTCAATACAGGAAACAACACCAAATTTTGAGTTAGCAAGCTACACGCTGAAAATTACAAGTTTTGAAGAAACGTTTGAATTGTGCAGATTGGTTGTGAACATTTATAAAGAATATGTTTATGGCATTTCCTCTCTAACTGGGACGTTTTGGGACGATTGGTGGGACTGCTGTGGATGAAGTACACACAATGATACACTGGTTAGAGCAAATGAGGTTTAACCATGTATCCAGCCGGGCTGTACCCTGGGAATTCAGAGTTGAGAATTTGCTCAGCAAGTTACTCTGGCATTGAGTAATCCTGCTCATTAACTATGCCCTTTTTGCCAAGCCGCACCAATCACATCGGTGTATCTGATATAGGCGGGCCAGAGGCGAGCTGCACCAATCACATCGGTGTATCTGATATAGGCGGGCCAGAGGCGAGCTGCACCAATCACATCGGTGTATCTGATATAGGCGGGCCAGAGGCGAGCTGCACCAATCACATTGGTGTATCTGATATAGGCGGGCCAGAGGAAAGCTGCACCAATCACATCGGTGTATCTGATTTAGGCGGGCCAGAGGCGAGCTGCACCAATCACATCGGTGTATCTGATTTAGGGGGGCCAGAGGCGAGCTGCACCAATCACATTGGTGTATCTGATTTAGGCGGGCCAGAGGCGAGCTGCACCAATCACATCGGTGTATCTGATTTAGGCGGTCCAGAGGCGAGCTGCACCAATCACATCAATGTATCTGATATAGGCGGGCCAGAGGTGAGCTGCACCAATCACATCGGTGTATCTGATATAGGTGGGCCAAAGGTGAGCTAAACAGGTGACAAACAGGTGCTTGTAGCTAAGCGTATAAGTCACTGGATAAGTCACCCCGTGTGTTGTTGTGATTGGTCGTAGTGTTGTCCAATTGCGTGCAGTGATATTTTCAAATGCACGCTTGGTGCCGCCCCTCGACATGGGCGACTTTGATTACTCGATGCCAGACCCTTAATCTTTCGGATTTGGGTCTGGATTTCCAAACTAGCTTCACGATATGAGGAAAATGTCAAACTGTGACTATTTTGACTGGTGTTGCGAATGCGATATGATTCACGATATTGGAGGGAATGATCAATTTTCTCTTTTAATCCGATATGCCGACATATCGGCCGATATTTTTAAAAAAGAAATCAAGATTATTATAAATGCCGATACCGTTAGATCGGTAAATGCCTAATATCGACCAGCCGATCTATCGGTCGGGCTCTAGTGCAAATGTTCCACCAAAACACGTTCCCTCCCGAGACTATTTGACAGATCCACCGTCTCTGAGTCCAGAGCTTAGCATCGCACAAGATGACTGTGATTGGTTCAAAGAAATGCAAACAACCCAGAGCGGCTGTGGAGATAGATCCGGCAATTTGAAACAAGATTGATAAATGCACAAAGAGAAATGTAAAAAATATGTTAAACTGTTATTAAACGTCATGATATAAGCGGGTTACATGGCTGGTTATTCAGCCCTACCTTTGAAGTGTTTAAGGGCATCATGATAAAAGCACATTAAATGCATTTATGCATTTACCAACTGGGTAAAGGTTACACTTGTGTGTTGTATCACTTGGCGAAGAACAAAACCCATTTTCCCCATGTTGCTCATTGTGTTGATCTTGCAGGTGTTGTACTGTATGGGTTGGGCGGGTAGCAGAGCAGTCCCTCAGTGCCTGCGAGCGTTTGGCTGGGCCTGACAGCCATTAAAGAAGTGAAGTGAAACTGGCTCCCCGATGTACCGACACATTTCTGTCTCCGATCTGTGAGGTGCTGGACAAAGCACACGCAAACACACTCCTGAGCACAAACTCGAGTGTACACGGATGTCGACACACGGGCACACACACACACTCCTAAGCACAAACACGAGTGTACACGGATGTTGACACACAGGCACATTTGAATGACTGTGTATTCATTCAAAATCACTCACACCGATACACGCACCTGCAACCACACACACCTGCAACCACAAACAACTATTTAATGTCTGCACGCACACACTTCTAGGGGGCAGATCAAGTATTACACAACAAGAGCAGGTTGATTTACACATAACTCGCATGTCCGCTAACTGGTTTTGGTCTTTTCGTCGACTCATGGTTCGATACAATTCACAATTTTAAGTTCACAATAGAATTTTGTCACTATGTTTTTATTTAACAGAATGATCTGCAGACAAATGACTGAAGAAAATGACTTTATGTATATGAACTGTGCAAAATAATCAAAAGTAAAACTGAAATTGGTCAAAAAATCGGTTCAAATAAATAAACTGCGAAGACACAGTGAAGTCAAACAAGTGAAATCTAAAGTAGATTATGCTCTAGGCCGTTTAAAAATTGCATTGTGATTCATTTTTTGTCCCAACCGGTTATAATCTACCAACCCAGTATCACGCCTAAGCGTGTAATACATTCCATTGGGTCTGACACACCAAGGGACCAGCGGGTGTATTACACGCTTAGGCGTGATACTGGGTTGAAGCTACACATCTATTTTGATTTTTAATTGATTCCCAAAGCATTGTTACATCCCTAATAACAAGCATTTATAGCATTGCCAACTCTATTTTTTAACTAAGGAAACTGCCCATTTTATGCTCATTTTCAGGATCATAATTGTATTTTGAGGTTGTACCAGAATAGGTTTACATGGTTTCATTTTCATAAAACACCATATTTTTGTTGCAGATCCTGTTTTCGCCCTGTGTGTTTAGATCTCTGTTTCAGCTACAGAGTGAGACATCTCACTTCTATACTATCTTTGTTGGGAGTGGCACATGCTCAGTAGCTTGGTAAGATCCCATCAACTCTTTCTCCAACTTTGGTCAGTCCAAGGCAGGATTAGCTGGGAGACTCCTTCTAGACCAGGGACATTTGTGGAATACCTGCAGAACAGGGACAGGAAGTAGTTCTTTTGGAGATTATGGTCAACCACTGGGTATTTTGCCATTGAGAACGAGCTATCATGCTAGCGCTAGCCTGCTACGGTTAGCCACCTTGTCTCGGCTAGTGACGTAGAAAGCCGTGTAGATTTTGAACAGCTCACCCAGAGACTGAAGGCAGAGGACATTCAGAAACCGGATCTCACTCAAAACAGCATGGATAGTTGTTTTTTTTGTATGCGCGTGAAAGCACCAGAGACACAAAATAACACCCCAAATCCCAGAAAAATGATTTTTTTTCATAATATGGGCATTTTAAAGGTGCTCTAAGCAATGTTGGGTGATGTCACTTCTTGTTGACGTTTGAAGTATTTTCAAGCAAAACAAGACTAGCTTGCCCCTCCCTCCTCCTCATTCCGTCCCCTCCCCCTGCCTTCTCTGCTCCCGCGCACTAACCCCTCCACCCCCAACTCCTTCTTGTTGTCGGTTATTGGCTGAAACACTGTTTGTGAATGCTTTGTGGTGCAGGTGGGCACAGTTTGTTTTTGTTGGCGTTTGTAGACCCTGGGCTGTCCACAGAGGCTGCGTTTTTTACAGTGTGTTCTGGGGACAGGCCGCTAGCAGATAGTGACATTGCTAAGAGCCCCTTTAAGAAACTAGGCTTGCATGGATGACAAGCAAGGTGACGGCTCAGGAAGCAGACCCAAGAACAACTCTGTCCGAGACACACATTCCTCTGGATATCCTCAAATCACTTTATTTATTGCCTTTATTACCAACTGGTATGCCATTTATAAATAACTGCACATCAGCAGCTGTTTACAACATTTACCCGACTGCAGTGTTTGAGTTACTTAACGTGAGATCCTGGGACTGCTGTGTGTCAAGCAAAAGTAATTAGAGCTGATAGCGTAAGCAATTTCCCACAGAGGTAGTAGGATGCTGTACATCCAGTAGACACCGTTTCCTTTTTGATGACTCTTCAGATGCAGCATTCAGCTTGTGTAGCACTCGATCACGTCAAACACCCCTCGGCTGCACGACACAGCAAGACTGTCGGCTGTTTCCGGGGCGAAACCCCGGCGTTAATCCACGAGAGGCCCTTTACGAGTGTTAGTCTGATTTGCTGAGTGTAACAGGAGAAAGGCCGAGTGGGTTATTCCCAGCGCCTTGGCAAGCAGGGATTCCAGGAGCCCACTCTCCACTGATCCCACTAAGTAATCCTGAAATGTCATCTATGCTCAAGTTGCCTTAAAGAATAGGCCAAAACAGAAGACAAGGAAGAAGAAAACGAGGGGCTGAACAAGAGTGTGGAGTGCAGCCCTATTGGGGATCTTTAAAAGTAGCGAGGACGCCTGTGTGAGAGCGTCCCTGGTCCCCTCCACAGAGAAGAGCTGAGGGTTTCTGTCTCTTGGCGGACACTCGTGCCATTCTTTCTCTCTCCCTTGCTACCTCTTCACTCATCCGTCTCTCTCTCTGTCTTTCTCTGCTGCTCGTTTTCTCGCAATTCATTCAGCCACAATTCTTTCTACATTTCCCTTCTCTGCATTTCTGCCCTCCCTCCCTCTCTCTTCCCCCTTCCCTCCGCTACCATGGCTGCAGAGCGTCATGGCGAAGGCAAATAGAGGTGAGGCTAGAAAAGAGGAAGACAGATGACGGGTGGGTGAGAGAGAGAAAGGAGTAGCAAAAGGGACGAGAGGATGTGGAGTCAAATATATAATGAGGCAGGGAGCAACAAGGGGGAAGAGACAGAGACGGGAGAGGACGAAAGAGGGGTGGGGGAAACAAGAAAATGTAACAGAGGATAGACAGAAAGCAAGAGAATGTAAATGTAGGGGAGGAAAAACAGAGAGCAAAAGCGGCAGATTTCCCCATCCTTTTATTTCCCCCCCCAGTGTCACCCTGATTATATAAGCGCCACGTGCTAAAAATAAAGCCTGCAGTACAAACTGTGAATGTGAGGCTGTGTGTGTGTGTGTGCGCACGCTTGTGTGTGTGTGCTTGTGTGTGTATCTCACGCACATGCACGCTTGCACTTGAAGCTCATAAAACACACACACACACACACACACACACCGACTGAATGACGCACAAGACCGAGGCACACATGCAGCGGCGACGAGCCGATGTGTTTGCAACCAACACATTCATGCATGCACACGTACAGCCCAGCCCGCCAAGCCGGGAGACGGGTGCAGGTTCTCTCCGGTTGCCATGGCGACATAGCCTCCTTCAGATGGAGAGGAGAAGCGTTATGACTTCCTGGAGGGACGGAGCAGAGGCGCTCCCACAACCAGCATGCATCACATCATCCTCCCTGCTCCTTTTTCTGCTCATCCCTTCATCCCCCTCTTAGCCACCTCTTAGCCATCACCAGGGGTATGGGGGGGGGGGGGGGGAAATCTATTCACATATTTATGGTGATTTCCTTTGGGACGATTTTAAAAAATTGATTATTTTCCCCAAAATCTTTTTTTTTTTTTTAACAATGATTCAACTAAATATTTTCTGTTTATGTGGTTCTGTTGATAGCAACAACATCATATCTGTTTCCAGCTAATCTGAAAATGAAATGAAAAAGCAGAAAATCCATGTTATGTTACTTCTTTATAGATGAAATTAATGTCAGACTGACTGACATGTGATGCGCATTCTTGTTCTTTAAAAAAAAAAGAAAATACTTTTTTAGAAATGCCTCATGATATATTGTCTCTATAAGTGTATTATTTAACAGTACTCAACACTATTGAAATTGGAATACTTTTAGGATTGCAATAGATGAAAACTGCAATACAAATCCAATCAGCACCCAAGTATCGGGAAAGAATTTAAATCGGGACTAAAGCATATCGCCCCAGCCCTGGCCATCACCAGTGTTTCATTTGTCTTATTTCCTCTTGTGTGAGTTTACTTGACCGCAACCCCCCCCCCCCCTCCCCTTGGGGCTGAGTGCCAGGGGTGTGAGGATGAGGGCGCGGAGGCTGCCGCTCATCCCCTCCACACCTTCATCAGTAATCTCCTCATGCACTGCTTGTGATGTCCTCCCCTCCATCCATCTCTGTAAGCGCCTGGCAGGCAGGAAACAGGGCCCTCTTAGAGGCGGTTTCATCTGTTTTAGCAGCGCCACTCCCGCGGCAGAGGACCACATCACATCGACTTCCATCAGGAGGACGCCCGGGGAACGCGAGGCTGTGTGGAGGCTACTGTTACTGAAAACATGCCATCCATCCTGCTGCCATTTGGAGCTGTGGTGATAGAGCAGCCAGCTAAACACTATAGTTGGGGTTCAGGTGATTTTTTCTTGTTGTTGCTGCCTAAAACGAGGGGAACATGCTTTAAATACAAACACAGAGGGCCCGCAAAGCCCAATGCAAGTGTCTTTGCTATCTTAAGACCGTCCAGCCGACCGTCCAGTCATTTAAATAGCAAATGCACCTGCGCCCATCTGTGCACCCATGGGCGTACTGGTCTTACAGGGAGGTGTGTTCAAGTGCATTCTGGGCGTAATTCTAAGTGATCGCGCCATTGATTAACAAAAAAAACTGGTTTAAAGTCAATAGATCTCCATTTCATTGTTATTTTAACCACGCATTAGTAAGATGCACCTAGGCTCGTGCACAGCATGCACACACTATTCTTGTTACACACACAGACACACACACTATGCTTGTTACACACACAGGGACGCGCATTATGCTTGTTACACAGACATAGGGACACGCACTATGCTTGTTACACACACAGGGACGCACACTATGCTTGTTACACACACAGGGACCCGCACTATGCTTGTTACACACACACAGGGACACATACTATGCTTGTTACACACACAGGGAAGCACTCTTTGCTCGGTACACACACAGGGACACACAAGATGCTTGTTACACACACAGGAACCCGCACTGTGCTTGTTACACACACAGGGACGTGCACCACAACACAAACATGCAGAAGATTACCAATAAAAATATAACGGTGCAAATCCGCTGTCATAATATCAATGTGCCAAAGTACAAACACGCCTGTGTGTCAAAGGGAATGGGAGATGACCTCTGATTGGTTGATTGCATGCTACGCCCAAAACACACCAATGAATTAATGAAGACACTAAGACAACCCCTTTAGGACCATGCGCCCGGCGCACGGACCCTTTGTTCCGCCATCAAACTAGCAACAGTGGATTTGGACACGCCCTCCACACACCTGCTCCATGCGCTTCACGCCGTGCGCTTACATTGTTACAACAGGGCCCTGACACTCACAGTGAAACTCTACAGGAGAGATTTTCTCTGCCTCACTCACTCACACACACACACACACACACACACACACACACCACACACACATACACACACACACACACACACACACACACACACACACACTTTAGAGAGATTTTGCAGTAACATCACAAATTCCCTAGCAACTGCTGTGCTGCAATCCTGGAGGTCCACTAGAAATGTGCCAGTGCTCAAAATAATGTCAAAATATTAAAATAAATCTGTAAATAGCGCTTATATGTAGATGTAGTTTAAGCAGGTCCTGCTTTGTTAACCATTTTGTGGCTTTGTCATCAACATGTTATAGGCTGGTGATGTTAGGTGCCACAGTGCATCATGCCAACTGCTATCATTATTATGAATCATATTTCTGTCTATCTGTATCAGTGTCTGTGCGTCCCAACCAGCAGTGGCAGATGACCGCCCACCAAGAGTCTGGGTCTGTCCGAAGGTCCTGCCTGTAAAAACTAAGTTTTTCCTCGCCACTGTCGCACCAAATGCTTGCTCATGGGAGCTGGTTGGGTCTGTGTAAATTATAGTGAGGTCTAGACCTACTCTATCTGTAAAGTATCCTAAGATGACTCCTGTTGTGATTTGACTCAATGAATAAAATTGTATTATATATTTTTACTGTAAAAAAGAAAATCAAAAAAATAAATGATCCGATTGAGTATTGTTGCCCAAAAATGATTGACAACAAAACTCTGTTGCACTGGTTGACATGCTCCTCCATTATCACCTGTTTAGTCTAATGTATTGTAGTGGGTATACATATTTATATTCATATCATAGTGGGGGGTCTGGTTGTCCTACCCCAGGGAAGTTTGGAGCATGAATGATTTCATGTCCTGTATTCTGATCCACTTTTATGCGCCAATTTACAGTGGAAATACCTTTATTTAGCCTATGTGAAGAAGAAAAACACAAATGACAATTAAAACTGTATCAAAAATATAATTGAAACTATGTCGTTGTGGGTCACTGGGCATTTTTAAGTGGGTATATGGAAATCTTGGCAAAAGGAAAACAATCCTTTAACATTTAAGCAAAACCTCCAAAATTACATGTTGACTCTGTTCTGCTGACAATCATGAACCATATTATACACACATATTTAAGCTCTTATCTCTTTCTTTTTCGTTGACTGTCTTTTTTTTATTCAGTTGCTTGTTTTATGTTGTCATGCGTTTGACTATGTAAAGTTGTACAGTATGTTTATTTCCTTTTATTCGGTGCTTGTTCTATGTTCATGTGTTTGACTATGTAAAGTTGTACAGTATGTTTATTTCCTTTTTATTCGGTTGCTTGTTCTATGTGTCATGTGTTTGACTATGTAAAGTTGTACAGTATGTTCATATCTATTTCTGTAGCCTCTTGGCCAGGTCATGTTTGTAAATGAGAATTGGTTCTCAAACAGTTTACCTGGATAAATAAAGGTTAAATAAATAAAAAATAAAACATTAACATGTCCATTCTAAATGAACGCTCCACCGGAAATCTATGTCAAAGTATCAAATACCAGTTGTAGAATCAAAGTTAGCTCTTTATGGGATTTTGGATGCGGTTCACACACAGTAGATCCAACCGATTTCAGTAGAAACCAAGTTTTACAGCAAATTAAGTATCCAAACATCCATAGAAACCACTCCTGCAGCTTAATCCACTTCTCTGCTGTTGATACGTATGTTTGCTGTATTCAAAACAATCAAGACTTTGCCGATAAGTTGTTAAATCCGCCTCTTCTGGCGGGGCTTCAGAGCTCTGAGGAAGCAACAAGGAAGTATACAGAAAACACTGAACATACAGATCAATGGCAAACAGGATGGATATAGGCTGCAGGGCTTTGGAAAGTTTCTATTTTTGCTTGAAAACCTTTTCTTGAGCATTAACTATGGATCTTTGGACTTCTGTTGCATAGTACAGAGATCTTCAACAGGGGGTCCGGGACCCCTAGGGGGTCCGCAGAGTTGCTGCAAGGGGGAAACCAAATAATTGTTTGATAGTTTAAAATGGATACAGTGTCACTTGGCTCGGTTTGGGGTGGCAGTAGGGAGTTGGGTTGTGAACCGGAGGGTCGCTGGTTCAAGTCCCCATACGTACCAAGGTATGGTAGTGGACTGGTAGCCGGAGAGGTGCCAGTTCACCTCCTGAGCACTGCCAAGGTGCTCTTGAGCAAGGCACCAAAACCCCAACTGCTCGGGGTTCCTTTCCATGGAAAGCCCCCCCCCACTCTGACATCTCTCCATTAGTGCATGTATAGGTACTGAGCATGTGTGTGTAATACAGGCCTGTGTGTAATAACTACTAACAACATAGTGAAAACATTGTAATTTCCCCTTGCAGAATAATTAAAGTATATATTATTATAATAATTACTACTACTACTACATGCACTAAAAACCGTCGGTTTTGTGCCTAAATGAAACTGTCATCGCCGCACAACACTCAGATTTTCTGGCTAAAACTCCACAACCCCACTCCCTGAAAGCACCGTCATCTGGCGGTGCCTGTAGCCAGCTCACAGTCACCTGTTGGCGGCTAAACAACTGCCGCTGGTAGCCGACGGCCCGGAGCTCTGGAGTGCCTAAACACAACCGGCAACTGCTACTCGGATTTTATCGCTCTATGCACAGACTGTTCATGTTACTGCACTGTACCTAGTTTAAAACACTATTTTTAGGTACAGTATATAATTTATGTATGGCCTAGGCCCTAGGCTATTGGTGAAGTGGCATTGATCACCCCTGCAGAGGCAGGGATATGAAGATCAGAAAAAGGGGAAAATCCCACACATCCCCCGGGCAAATCGCATCCTCATATACTATAATATATATATGTGTGTGTGTGTGACTGAATATACTTTAACATTAAAACATGATGTTTAACTATGTAAATTATTTTAATAGCTTAGTATGTGTCATAAAAAGGTTTAACTAGAGGTTTTAGGCAACCCTACACATTATTTTAAGCCCAGTTTAATAAGCAACTCAATTTTATACATTATGTAAGGGGTCCCTGCTCCGTCTCGTGGTCCCTGGCCTAAAAATGTTGAAGACCCTTGGTATAAGAACTGCTGTCAGTCCAAGCTGCTGCTATCTGTTAAGGAGCCAACTAGAAACATGTAGGAGCCACCTTTCAGCCTGACTAATTGGTACGCAAAGATAGATTTTCATGAGCGTATTTAGATATCGTTGCCGGCGGACAGAAACCTTGTATCTCCAATTTTTTTTTACTTTACATGAATGCTATTGGTCACACTTTACATCTGTCTGTGGGATTGGCCTTAAACGGTTTATATCGGGACATACAAGGTTTTCATCTGACAGTGACAATATGATGGTGTTATCAGGTGTTACGAAAAAAGTTTTATTGATCTTAGTTGACCTGTGAATAGGTAGTTAGCTTGCAATGCTAACGGGGTAAGATGATTAAATCAACACTGATCAGATGTGTCAGCAGCAAAATGATCCGCTCCCAGCTAAATCAGCAGAGAAATTAGCCACGTCAAACACAATTTCCTCTTCAGACAGCCCTGCTTCAGTTCAGAAACACAAGCTGACATTCAGTCGTTGTTACCCGAGAACTAAGGACCTCCAACATTAACCCCCGAACGGCACATTACGTCATCCTTTGAGGGTTCCCCGATATATACACTACCGTTCAAAAGTTTGGTATCACCCAAACAATTTTCTGAAAAGTCAAACTTATTCACCACCATACGTTGTGAAATGAATAGAAAATAGAGTCAAGACATTGACAAGGTTAGAAATAATGATTTGTATTTGAAATAAGATTTTTTTTTTACATCAAACTTTGCTTTCGCCAAAGAATCCTCCATTTGCAGCAATTCCAGCATTGCAGACCTTTGGCATTATAGCTGTTAATTTATTGAGGTAATCTGGAGAAATTGCCACCCCACGCTTCCAGAAGCAGCTCCCACCAGTTGGATTGGTTGGATGGGCACTTCTTGCGTACCATACGGTCAAGCTGCTCCCACAACAGCTCAAGGGGGTTCCAGATCTGGTGACTGCGCTGGACACTCCATTACGATAGAATACCAGCTGCCTGCTTTGCTCTAAATAGTTCTTGCACAATTTGGAGGTTTTGTTTAGGGTCGTTGTCCTGTTGTAGGATGAAATTGGCTCCAATCAAGTGCTGTCCACTGGGTATGGCATGGGGTTGCAAAATGGAGTGATAGCCTTCCTTACTCAGAATCCTTTTACCCTGTACAAATCTCCCACCTTACCAGCACCAAAGCAAACCCAGACCATCATATTACCTCCACCATGCTTAACAGATGGCGTCAGGCATTCTTCCAGCATCTTTTCATTTGTTCTGCGTCTCACAAACGTTCTTCTTTGTGATCCAAACACCTCAAACTTGGATTCATCCGTCCACAACACTTTTTTCCAGTCTTCCTCTGTCCAATGTCTGTGTTCTTTTGCCCATCTTAATCTTTTCTTTTATTGGCCAGTCTCAGATATGGCTTTTTCTTTGCCACTCTGCCCTGAAGCCCAGAATCCCGCAGCCCCTCTTCACTGCAGATGTTGACACTGGTGTTTTGCGGGTACTATTTAATGAAGATGCCAGTTGGGGACCTATGAGGCGTCTGTTTCTCAAACTAGAGACTCTAATGTACTTATCTTCTTGCTCAGTTGTGCAACGCGGCCTCCCACTTCTTTTTTACTCTGGTTAGAGCCTGTTGTGCTGTCCTCTGAAGGGAGTAGTACACACCGTTGTAGGAAATCTTCAATTTCTTAGCAATGTCTCGCATGGAATAGCCTTCATTTCTAAGGACAATAATAGACTGTCGAGTTTCAGATGAAAGTTCTCTTTTCGGGCCATTTGAGCGTTAATTGACCCCCCAAATGTGATGCTCCAGAAACTCAATCTGCTCAAAGGAAGGTCAGTTTTGTAGCTTCTGTAACGACCTAATCTGTTGTCAGATGTGTGAACATGATTGCACAAGGGTTTTCTAATCATCAATTAGCCTTCTGAGCCAATGAGCAAACACATTGTACCATTAGAACACTGGAGTGATAGTTGCTGGAAATGGGCCTCTATACACCTATGTAGATATTGAACCAAAAACCAGACATTTGCTGCTAGAATAGTCATTTACCACATTAGCAATGTATAGAGTGTATTTCTTCAAAGTTAAGACTAGTTTAAAGTTATCTAAAGTACAGTGTTTTTCCTTCAAAAATAAGGACATTTCAATGTGACCCCAAACTTTTGAACGGTAGTGTATATCAAACTATAAAAGTCCCAGAAAAACACCGGCTGTCGGGATATAGCCTTGCCTAAAGTTCATAAACGCTACTTTACTGCTTACTCACTAGGGGGGGGAATCAGCACCTCCCGATACAATATCATCCCGACACTCATGCCACGATAACAATATTATTGCGATTATAAACATATTGCAATATTCTCCAATATATTTCAATTTATTACCTTTTTTCCAACTTATAATTTTTCCTAATTTCAAATGACGCCCCCAAAGGAACCTTTGTCAACATCTGTTTTATCTAAAAAAGAAACATTTCTCTATTTGTTCATATCACTTCAGTTTTCATGCTGCAAAATGTGATTGTCGAGCAGACAAACTGACCATCACATATATAATGATAGAGCCATACTTGGCGTCTGTGCATCAATACAGTATAACCACTGAAAATATCGCGAGGCTATGCTGTATCGATTTTATTCCCCCACCCCTATCACTCACTACTTGCCTCCTCATTGCACAGCGCAGGTGGTGTTTGCAGTGTATAATGTATCCTTGTACGAAACCACTCTCCCAGCCCATCCACATTTGGTCATGGGGCGGCTTCGGACGGCTTGTAACCCCATAGCAAGGCGGCCCCTGGGCTGCATTTGTGGAATGTGGAATGTGCCGAGTGTGCTCCTACAGCCCATGGACTCACTTACGCACACACACACGTATGCAGATTTAGTAAATAGACAAACAAGCTGTGTCTAAATACAGGATATCCCACAGGGTTCTCCAAGTAAAAATTAAGACCTTTAAAGACTTTTTTTGGGGGCATTTTATGGCCTTTAATCGAAAGTACAGCTTGAAGACAGGGGAGGTGGAGAGAGAGAGAGGAGGGACGACATGCAGCAGAGGGCTGCGGGTCGGATTTGGACTCGGGACGCTGCCAAGGAATCTTACTGGGTTACGATCTTATGTTCTTACTGGGTGAGCTAGAGGTCGCCCGTTTTTAACCCTTGTGTTGTCCTACCGAGCAAAACTAGCACTCTTTTAGACACTTTTTACGTTTATGTTGCTTTTTCCCCACGTAATGTGTGCTTCTTTTTTCAACATTTTTGGCACTTTTTTACAATTTTTTTCAATTACCCCAGTATATTCACAACTAGTCCTTTTTATTTGCACTAGTTCCACACCTATTCTTTGGAATTCATGGTCAATAAAAAGGATTTATATCAATTGTTTTTTATTTTTGTGTAAGAAAAAAGCAGAAATTATGAATGATTTGGACTAATGGTTAAGATCAGAGGAATGAAGGTAATGTAATATAATAGTATATAATAATATAATAAGGATAATCACAGACCTGTCAAAGCTTAGTCCGGATAAAGTTATGCAACTGAACACCCAAAATTCTATGAAAATGCAGACCTGATCCTTAATTTCCTCTGTGAAGAGCATCTCATGGAACCATCCATGTTATTTTGGAACAATGTGGTTAAAATAATCCCAAATTTATGTTATAGAAACTATGAAAAGGGGTCAAATTTGTCCCGAGGACAACATGAGGGTTATTACCACCCAGGATGAAATTTAAGGCCAATGTCACAGCCATATAATGGAAAATCAGGGTGGATGTCAAGATGAGAAACAAAGTATTTACCAAGTAACGTTACCTGAATTTAATAAAACTTTTATGTGTTTGTCTATTTGTACTCTGAAAACATCAAAATGAATAAAATATTTATCACATTTATAGCATTATGCTTTAAAACAAAAATTAGAAAATGAATGTAAGCGTTATCATAGAGTATTTATGATGTTACAGCATTGGTTAAAGTCTATAAAAGGAATAGTAAGATGACAGAAGATGAAATTCAATACGTACTATCTTATTTTTAGAATATTACATTTAAGACTTGTGTAATACTTTTTAAGACCCTGCAGGAACCCTGTAAATGTTCACACACGTATCCTCTACTTCCAGGGACACACCATGTAACTGTAACCGTGTTCTCACCTTGCAAAAATCCCCTTCATCTCTCTCACCAATAAAGGCGTTCTCACGTGGCCAGCCGTCTCCACGTTTTACCACTCGTCCCAAAGTGCCTTCTACCGTCTAGAAAAATGTTTATGAATAAGCGGACATAGCTTGGCTTACTTCGTGACGGGCTGACAAAAATAAACAAAATAGATGCTTAGATTCGATGCGCAGACGGACTAAAAAATACTGGATTTGGCATGGGAACTTCAAGCTGAGGAGGAAGCTCGTACTCTGTGTGCATCTATCACATCAAGTATTGGCCTCTCCCTCACCGTGTTTCCCACTCTCTCACACGAGCCTGTCTCCAAACCGAATCCAAAGGCTCGAGAGTCCCACGAGCTCTCCCTCGTCGCTCATTCCCTTTGGTCGAGCTCTCCAATTATAGCCACGTTCAAAGACCGGACTCTCACACAGAGAGCACCTTATCCACTTTGATTTCCCATTCATTTTTATCCAAAACGACTTTAAGGCCCGTCTCACGTTTCTTTAATCTTTTTTTTTTTTTTATCCTGTGTGAGATGGAGAGCGAGTGGGTGTTTAAAGAGGGGGGGGGGGAAAAGAGTGCACGTCATACTGTGTGTTTTTGTGTTTTTGAAGGAGTGTTAATAACAGATGCCAGAAATAAGGAGGAAATCATCCCAATGTGTGGATGGTATAATATCTTTGAAAACTATGAATGTCAACAATAATGATAAGAAGTTTATATTGTTTATATTATGTCTGCTCACAAATAAAAATGAATGCAGGCTGCATTTGCTAATTTAGAAATATAAAAACAAACACAACACAAAAACACTTGAATCAGAGTGGGTTTCTAAGGGCAGCACACTGATGATTATTTTGTATTATTGAATAATCTATTAATTGTTTGTTTTGGGGTTTTCCCCCCATTTGAAAGTGAGAAAACATCTCATGCTCAACCTCTGGCTACAACTCTTCTTTAGATCGCTTGTTGACCAATTGCTGGACATTCACCCAACTCCACCAATTAAAAACAGTTCAAAATTAAATAGTCCATTAATAAGTCAATCAACGGAAAATGACTCCCCAACAATGTCAATAATTGATTCGATTGTCATTTTTCAAGCAATTATTCTCAGATTTCAGCACCTCAAAAGTGAGGATTTCCTTGCATATCATTGTGAATGAATATATTGGGGTTTTAGACCTTTAAAGACATCACCGTGTGCTCTGGTAAAATGTTGGGCAGTTTTTTTTTATAAACAATCACTTAAATGAGAAAATATAATGCAGATTAATCTACAATAAAAATAATAACAGCTAATTGTCATGCATCTGCTGCTGGGGATGAATGGCTGATACTTCAAAAATAACTTGAGTTTGCAGTTCGCTGTGGAGATTAAACCACACCATCACTTTCAGCGCTGACAATGAGATTCATCAGCCTGAGTATTCTTGGGGTGGCAAACACCTGCACTAATCCAAGCCTGAATGATGTCCTACATCCATTATAGGATGATTAAATCTTCACCCCCCACCTCCCGTCCCTCAGTCACATCACTGTTATGAACCAGGCATTCATCAAAGCCCAGTCTCGGCTTTTCCTTTTGGCGAGAAGTGGAGTACTGGGAGACTGAGGACGGGGCGTCCCTGCCACACAGCCAAGCAGCTCCAAAAAGTGGGGCATGATGGGTAAAGACCCAGTGACCCGTCAGGGGTCCGGTCACACGTGATGGCCCTGCTGTCGTGGCTGCCAAAGAGAAGCCAAAAGACAGGGAAAAAAAGGAAACTCTCCCACTACAAAATGATTACAGACTCAAATTAAAGCATGTTGCAGTTGAGTATTAAAGGCCAGGCTCATCCAAATAAAAAATATATACTGTTTATACGTATATCTAAATGCTTTCAGCATCAGGATCATTTTTGGCCTTTATACAACCAAAAACACAAGGAATGGTTTAAACTGGTCAAGTATCTTTATCTGCTCTGATGTAAGCTAGCATAAGTTAGCATGTCTGGCTAACTAGCTTACTACCTACAGTAGTACTCCAGCATTACTTCCTAGTTCAAGGGGCATATCATTTGCTAATACATTACTTACAACTACTATACAACAAAAAAACCTTCATACGTCTACCTCTATTGAACCGTGCAGCCTAGCCAGTATTTTCCATTGTTGTGGGTCCTGGATGCTAACGTTGCTATCAGAGTGTATAGGCTAACATTAGCAGTTCTGTACTACTCTTTGTTGGATTTGGAGATTTTAACTCTCCACGACCCCAACAAAACCCATTATATGTGATAGTATTGGGTCGTCCAACACATTGGTTAGTCCTCAATCTACAGAAAAAGCCTTTTCGGTTAAAAGTGGAACACAGTGTTTAAAAATGTGAACATTAAAGCATAAATCTGACCTGTGTTTTGCTTGTTCAAATACAGTATGTGAGCTAAGCAGTTAAACTGGGTAATGTTAAAATGAAATACAAGTCTGATCTTTTATTTTTAGCTCTACACTGTAGTGCAGATCAATGCTTTGTGTTTGTCTTTGTTTTTGTCTTCTTGGGCCATCCACTGGTGAAGATGCCAATTTTCTGCCTGGGACCTGTTAGCTTTAGCCTCAGTCTTTTAGTACAATATCATGGACGTAGCCATCAATTGTATACTTTAAAACTCTTTTTTTTTTTAAATGTTTAGCTGGCACCAATAAAACGTCAGCCAGCTCATGGAGCTAACGTTATGATTGGTGAGAGCCGGATTAGCTAGCTACCCACAGCTGATACAATCTCCCAGCGACCGCCGACAAAATCAATCGTCACTGGCTAGAAATGGGAAGCCTGCTTTTGTCTCTGTCTGAAATCAAGGACGTTTTGAAAATGACTAAGACTTTTTAGGGGTAAATCTATCACTGTCATCACTGGAAACTGGCTTAAACCATGTTTGAATGGAAGCTTGACCTGGGGTAGGTACATGAACTAAGTGGGGCTGATGGTCAACTGCATTGGGGCAGAAGCAGAAATCTCAGATATAGATAGGTCAAAGCCAGAAAATCAAACTACCTGCAAGGACATAACTCTCTTAAGGGTAGAAAATATGCATGAAATATTGTTTTTGTGTGTAAAGACAACTGGATCTATCCATCAAAATCCAAAGTTTATAGTTGCTCCTCTTGTGCTTTTAAACGTTGGCTGGTGACTTTCAGGTGGCGAGACTTTTTTCTTCTTCTTTTTTTTTCATTTTACAAAACAGTATTTAGGAATAAAACCTTTTAGCTGTTCCAGCTCGCTGCCACTCCCATCCTTCCTCTGACAGCAATTAAAGCAACCAACCTCACTGAGGCTCCTGCTCATACCAGCTCTTCCACAAGGCACTGCTTTGAAACTGTCACTACTCTCTGTGTCTGTCTGTGTGTGTCTCTGTGTGTTCTGTGTGTGTGTGGTGTGTGGTGTGTGTGTGTGTGTGTGTGTGTGTGTGTGTGTGTGTGTTGGTGTGTGTGATGTGTGTGTGTGTGTGTGTCAAAGGCTGAGACAGACCAAAAAAAAAAATTACATAAAAAAAACTCTGAAAGACATAAAGACGGGCAGTGAGAGACAAAGACGAGAGATGAAGGAGAGACAGGAAGTCTACCCAAAAAAAGTGTCTCAGACAGGAACAGTTTGTTTGGCTTCACGACGTGGACACGGCGTGGACATGGAGCCTGTTCTCTGCCAAAGGTGAATCCCTATTTATGGGCCGCAATTATCATTACATAAGACCTCAATTACTCAGCCGCAGTACTTTCAGGCTTTCATCTATTAGTCATGGGCAAAAAAGCCCCATCAGCTCTCACACACACACAACCAGTAAATGTCCGAGTTTCCTCCGTGGCCGAGCCGTGTCGGTGTGGCTGAATGGTTACCATCAGATGTGTGTGTGTGTGTGGGGGGGTGTGTGGGTGGTTGGTTGTATAACTGCTTTTGTGACACAACTCTGTTTCATACCTGCAGCTGGAGGGAGAAAATCTACAGCTTCTTATGAAATCTCATTCCCGGCGAACAATCCCTCATCAATCTATATCTCCCCCAAGTCGGAGCTGGCCTTCCCTCCCCTTCGGGCACCACATTTGTTCTGTTCTCCTTTTTGCTTCCACCATTGCTGCATTCATCAGTAGGCAACAGAAATTCTATACTACTCCCCCCCCCCCCTCCCTTATTGACATTCTGATGAAATGGCCTGGCCATAGATGACAGGCAGCAGACTCCCATTAGCCGGGGCTGCCATGCAGTGCGCTGCTTCCCAAAGACAAGATATACCATGTTTAACCAGGACCCATCAACAGAGGAGCACCTCCACCTCAGCTCACACACACACACACACACACACACACACCCACACACACACGTCCATCTTTAATCTGGGCTGACTCAGAAGCAGACTATACTTCAAAAATCATAAGATTAAAAGTGTCTGCTTTTGCCTTTATCTTGGCGCCAAATTACCTTGTCAAACTCTGCTTGGTTGTTTGCTCAAATGAGGTTCCAGATCCCTTTAAACTTAAGGTACAAAAACACAGAAACAGTATCGCATTGCAACTAATTTTGACAGTTGAACACTGCAGTAATTGCTCAATTAATAGTTTCATAAATAGTGGCAATGGGAATGAGAGCAATTTTGAGGATGTGCAAACATCAAAGAACGGGTTTTCACAAGAGGATAGATGGAAAACAACGCGGGCTTCAAAACGAGCTGTTTTCAATATCTCAGAGGACTGACACTCGCAAACCAGAGCACCGAGAGCAAGAGGGAACATGAAGGATGGAGGAGGGGCGGGGGGGCATGCACCCCAACATGGTAGAGGCGAGCATTTCTGCTCACTTTGTTCTTCCCATCCAGAAGTCCAACACAAATGGCCTTTTTTTTTTTATTTAGACGTGAAATAAATATTTGTTTTGCTCTAATTTAATCCCTGAATAATGAGAAATGTCTTGATTTTACTTTTTTTTTTAAAGGTTTTCTTTTTGTACTGAGACTTATTATGTAAAGTTTGAAGTTTAATTACGTAATCGGTTAAAAATTTCCATTTTACACCGGAAAATAATTAGCATCATTACTATAAAGCAGGGTTGGAGTCAGCTCACTTTGCAGTTTAGGGAGTAAATGATCATCTACTCATAAAATGCTAAAGTTGTAATGATTCAAATTAGTCTATAGAGAAATCATTGAGAATGAGGGCATTAAGGTCCTGTGTCTTTATTGCAGTTTTCTTTCACTTTAAAGGGGATAGATAAGCATTTTTGGAAATACTCATATTTGCTGTCTGGCACAGAGTTAGACTGGTACTACTCTCACATCTGTCGGTTGAATATGAAGCTCCAGCCAGCAGCTGGGTTAGCTTAGCTGAGCTTAGCATAAAGACTGGAAATGGGTGGAAACAAAATCCACCTACCAACACCTCCACAACTCACTAATTACCATGCTATGTTAGGGCTGTGCAATCAATCAAAATCATAACTGCAATTATGATTTCAGCTCCTATGATCACAAAAACAGAGTTTGAAAAAGGATTATTTTACACATTACATTTTGCAAGTAAACTCTTATTTGTCTTCTTCTTATTTCCAACAGGAAAAGTATTAAAGCTATAGTGCATAGATTCTGAGGAATTCTAAGTAATGACAACAAAACTGTCGGCCCGTCCACATGATACAAGTCTTCCGTGATGGCGTGCACCCTGTCTGTATCAGAAATTGCCAAAAATGAACCTGGATGGTTCCATTTAATGCTCTTCTCAAGTAAAATGAAGGATCAGTACACCACTTTCATTACATTTTGGGTGTTTTATTCACTTTTATAGCATATTGCTGCTTTTCAAACTCAAAAATGAGGTTCAGTGTCCATGAATTCCAAGTGTAAAACTCGTATGGGGCAAAAATGTAAAAATGACAAAAAAGGGGGGGGGGAAAAACAACTTAAAAAAATGAAGAAGAAAAAAAATGAGCAAAACAATAAGCAGAAAATAAACTTTAACAATAAAGCGCAAGATGTTGAAAAAACTGGACAACAAAAGGGTTAAAAAAAAAACACAATGGACTCTTCAGAAGAGGTTCCTGCGCGGGAAAGTCACCGGACGCCACAATCTTCTGAACACAGACATACTGAGAAATCCACAGAGAGAGAGAGAGTTGTGTGGAGCTGATAGTCTTAATCAGCTTTATGGCAACTCATCTGGCGATGGCTTGAATGTAACGGAGGTTTAGTAATATCAAAAAGTTACACTCTACAGCTTTAAGGGAAAATTCATAGTTCAAGTTGTTTTCACTGTTGATTTGTTTAACTGTTTTTCAGGTTGAATAATTGCAACTTCTTTACAAAACATAATGACAAATTGTGTTAAAAAGTTGCGATTTCAATATTGACCAAAAATAAATCGTGATTACGATTTTTTTTTTTCTCCCATAATCGAGCAGCCCTGTGTTATATCTTGTTTGTTTAATCCGTACAACAAAGCGGAGCTTTTGAGGTGCTGGTCGGCAGATTTTGTCACCTTTTCCTATCTTTCAGTCTTTGTGCTAAGCTAATATAGCAACTGCTGGCTGTAGCTTCATGTTTACCAGACAAATACGAGAGTGGGACCGATCCAGCTCTCTGTCTGGGAGCGATTCAGCCAATTTTCCAAAATGCCAAACTGATGCTTTAAGTCACAGGCTCTCAATCCTACAAAGCTTGTTAGGAGAAAAAAAAAGATAAGCTAATGTTAACAGATCTGAATGAGAATGAATCAGAATGGCCCTTTGATGTTGCTAGTATCCCAAGGGTTTTCCTTAAACTGGTACCAAAAAGAAGAAAAAAAAAACATTGATACAGTTCTCTGAGAAACTTAATAGAAACCGATTCTTATAAAAAATCTCTACCCCAGAAAGCAGACTTCCACACACGCGTACCCATGAAACGCAGATAAATGAATACTGTTCTGACAGAAATGACAATAAAAGGGGAAAAAAAAGACTAGAACAAGAGGATGTAGTGGGTTATAGGATGGAAGTACAGAAGGGGAAGGCGACACTGAAGCCCACCTAGTGGGACTGTATAGAGAGATCAAAGAGAATTCATAGCATTGAAAGTTTTAATTAGGCCTGTCTAAAGCCTCGTTGCCTTCTCTTTCTGAGGTCTCTGACAACGAGAAGAAGAAACTCGTGCTGCCTGTCTATTTCTGGCTTCAAAGATCTGACACCTACTTTGGTGCGGCCCTGTTTAGTTGAATGGGAAAGCGTACAGCGTTCATTTCCTACCGGAGCTACTTGTGCTACAAATGAACGCACTAATGGTGCAGCGTGGTGCCGTGGATAGAAAGCGTCCACTTCATAACAGCTGTTTGGTTTTTGTGTAAGCATCCGATCTGCATGGAGCTGCTACCTCCAAATACCACTCTTCCTGACCTTTATTGTTACAGGGTAACTATCGTTTTTTTTTTTTTTCACCCTGGACCCTATTTTCTTGTTTTTGTGTCTAAGTAACTGATGGGAACAACAGTCTTTGACATTGGTCCAGTATTAAGCGAGATCGCTGTAGTTGGCAGCAGCGAAACAAGCTCTGATGGAAGTTAATAGGGCAATTGTCCAGCTTGTATTTACCTTTACAAAAGTGCTCGTTTTGCCAATGACAGGCTCAGATTAATATTCTAAAGTGTCTGACAACATTATGGAAAGGAACCCTTCAGAGATAGACCTTTAAAATCTCTTTGAAACCTTTCTGTTTAACCAGAAACCGCTCTGAACTCGCTAGTGCTAAACACCACCAGACTCCATTTAAAAAGCAACGCTTTTAGCGTGTATAATGCCAACATATTTTCCCATGTAAATCGGTAAACTATGTGTTTATTTCAACCCAAACCAGAGCTGTGATGATTGGAAAAGTGTAAAGAATACCCAAATTGGCTTTATATAGTTTTATTTTGTTTCTGTCGACTTTAACTTAAGTGTATTTTAGAATGCTAAAATGAACATGGAGTCTGGTGGGTTTAGCAAACGCAATTTTGTGGATGTTTTTTAATGTTTAATAAAAGGATCTTACTCTATAACAGAAAGGTTGACATCCTTAGGAATTCTTTCCATAAAATTGTCAGACTGTTAGAATTGCCCTATTTACTTACAGTAGCTTGTTTTGTCGCTGCCAACAGCAGTGATCTTGCTTAATAGGTTAAAAAAAAGTACATTTGGAAAAAATGGTTACCCTTTATGGGGTAATATGTTTTTTTTCTCAACCTGGACCCTGTTTCTACATGCATTTGTGTTCACAGACTGATGACCAAAAATCTGTGAAATTGGTTCATTATTGAGCAAGATCGCAGTGACGGGTCTCGGAAACCGAGCTGCAACCTAATGAGACAATTAGCACCCTCCATTGTTGTCAACTAAAAAGAGCTTTTCTTTTGCTATTTTTTGTTTTTAAATGTGCCCATATTATGATTTTTTTTTTTAGTTTTTCTGGGATTTGAGGTGTTATTTTGTGTCTCTGGTGCTTCCACATGCATACAGACTTGAGAAAAAACATCCATGCTGTTTTGAGTCAGATACAGGTTTCTGAACGTCCTCTGCCTTCAGTCTCCAGGTGAGCTGTTCAAAATCTGCACGGCTTTCTCCGTCACTTGCCAAAACGAGGGGGGCTAACCGCTAGCATGCTAGCTCGTTCTCAATGGCAAAACACTGGTACAACACACACTAGTTGACCATAATCTCCAAAAGAACTACTTCCTGTCCCAGTTCTGCAGGTATTCCACAAGTGTCCCTGGTCTAGAAGAGGTCTCCCAGCTAATCCTGCCTTGGACTGACCAAAGTTGGAGAAAGAGTTATCTAGCTGATGGGATCTTACCCAGCTACTGAGCATGTGCAACTCCCAACAAAGATAGTATATAAGTGAGATGTTTCACTCTGTAGCTAAAACAGAGACCTAAACACACAGGGGGAAAACAGGATCTGCAGCAAAAATATGGTGTTTTATGAAAATGAAACCATGTAAACCTATTCTGGTACAACTTCAAAATACAATTATGATCCTGAAAATGAGCAGAATGTGGGCGCTTTAAAAGCTGTCTGACAACAATATGAATCTGACAAGGTGACTGCTTGTCCGAAGACAGAGGTGTGGAGAGTGGAACGCGAGTCGGGAAAAAGGCATTGTGGGAGTCAAGGCTACAGAAATGATAGGCTCCTGTTAGACTACTTGTAAAGTGCTAGAGTGTGTTTTAATGATCTATTAGCACTGTCATTATTTTTACAATAGGTGTATTTTTTTTTTCTTCAAACAAAGGATATTATACTGTAGAACTTTCCTTCAGTTTGACAGTGTGACAAACGTTAAATGACTTTCAGAAAAAAAAAACTAGCACCAGTCGGGTGTTCATGTTATTGTTTTCTGGCTGTTTTCAGTTTGTTTCAACCAAAAAGAATCTCCCACACATTATCTTGCAGATCTCACACACAGATCTGGCCTGACTTCCTTCTCTTATCTCTAAGCCAGGAGATTTTCACAGCGCTGGCTCCGATAATCAATGCTTGTCGTGAGGAAATTCAATCCCATCTACAGTGGCCATGTCCTTTCCTCCTCCTCTTCTTCATCCCCACAAGCCTCATCAAATCTGCCAACCTGCTGCACAGAAATCTGCTTCTCATTTCCTCTCTCATTCCTTATTCACCTGCTTGTTTCTACTGCTTTCTTTATCCGTCTCACTTGTAGTTTTTCTCTTATTTTTTCCTGTCCGTCCCAGGCGTCTTTCTGAGGCACACAGGTATTTTTTGTGAAACAGATAGCGTTGTCTATGCCTGTTAGGCCTCAAGCGGCATGTTTGGTCACTGTAATCAGAGCTTTTGGAAAACTCTGGCCATGGTGAAGACTTTTAAAAACACCGTTTTTTGGCTTGTGACGTCAGAGTGTTCGCTGGTATCTTTTTTGTGAGGCGTCGCAGTCAATGGGGTGATGGAGGACGTGGGCAAAACAGTGCTGCTGACTGCCTGCTAGCAAGACTTTTTACACGTTTACACATAAATGTACAGTTACTCTTCCATTTTATTGTGGAACGAATGCGTGAGAAAGAGATAAAAAAGGTTACTGCTACATAATCCAACCACGCCACAGCCTGCCTATGGTCCCCCAGTGGCTAGAAATGGTGATAGGTGTAAACGAGCCCTGGGTATCTTGCTCTGCCTTTGAGAAAAATGAAAGCTCAGATGGGCCGATCTGGAATCTTGTTACCTCCCCTTCCTCTGCTTTGCCCACCCCGAGAATTTTGCCCACCCATGAGAGAGAGACATCATGGCTTTCAAACGAGCAAAGTAGCAGTTGGTCAACGCCACACCCCCAGCCTCCATCCTGCCCCCCCCCTCTCTCCTCCTTAAAAGCTACAGACCTCCACTTTTGCGCAAAATTGAATTCTGACCATATCAAACACTTCATTTTCTGCATTCAGGTGAAATCTTCTGCAACATTTATGGCAAATGTCTTTATTTATGTAAAGTAAATTATAATAGTTTTTGGGGAGTTGCACTGGCCAGTTGAATATGGAAGGGGGGGGGGGGGGGTTGTAACCAACAATCAAACAACACAGGACTTTCACCCTGGAGACAAGTGTTCCCGTTGTCCTGTGTGTCACTGAAACGTACATGTTAGAACGCCACCCACCATCTTTTCCTAAACCTAACTGTCCCGTTCTTGTGCTGGATGTCAGGTAAACGTACGTCACGCCAAATGCCAGAGGAACATGCTCAAGTGTCCGTATTTTACGTGATGGAATGAGAATGTGTTGGATCTTCCAGTGACAGCTTTTTTTTTTTAAGACTTCCTATTGGTTAACATCCTCTTCCTTCTTATTCGCGTTACTCTGGGTTATTTATATATAGCAGCCTGTTTGCTCGGCATGCTCTTGACAGCACTTCAGTTGCGTTTCTGCATTTTCATACGGACGGAATCTTACCAAGCAGCGCATGCGTGGGCAGGATTTCTTTTGAGAACAAACAAAGGGAAAAACCCTGTTTCTAAAAATACCCATGTACGCGTGTAATGCCTCAAACACACTCCTTCTCTCCGTCTGTTTTTCTCCAGCACTCATTTTGTGTCTCCATCATTATCTTTGTGCACCTTGCTCCCTCTGACACCGTCTCTTCCTCTCTTCCCCACCACCTCAGTCTCCTCTCCCTCATCAGCTGTCTCCCTCCCTCTTTATCTGTCTCCATCTCCTCTTGCTCCCTGCATGTTACATTTCACCACCTCCTCCTCCTCCTCCTCCTCCCCGCTGTCCTGTTGCAGCTTCAGTTGGTGGCATGTCGAGTTGGATGAAATCTAACATGACAGGTTCCACAACTGTAGCAGGAAGGCAAATGTACTTTTTGGAGTTTACATCTTGAAGACACCCTCTTATTTCCTCTGACATTAGTCTGAAGGTTAGAAAGGTTTTATTCCCTATAAATACTGCAGTTTAAAAAAAATACCGTGCACAGCCGTATCTTTGCAGCCTGCCCTACTTGGGCTGTATCACATCACTTGTCGGCAGCTTTATTTCTTGTTAAATTGTACATTTTATGAGCAGAACTGACAAAGAAATCACGAGACGAGACAAAAAAAAGGATGCCAGCCTCCATCAAAAGGAACCAGATTTACAATTTACTAAATTACAACAAGTGTTTTGGAAGAAGCTCAACCACACTTATAGTAATAGCAAAGTAGTAAAATAGTATAGTAATAGTAAATACCACTAGAGTTAAAAGCTGAATGGCAGTTCAGAGCAGAGATGCTCACAAGTCTCTGAGCTAGAGTCCAAGTCAAGTCTCAAGTCTCTGAGCTAGAGTCCAAGTCATGTCTCAAGTCTCTGTGCTAGAGTCCAAGTCATGTCTCAAGTCTCTGAGCTAGAGTCCAAGTCAAGTCTCAAGCCTCTGAGCTAGAGTCAAGTCTCAAGTCTCTGAGCTAGAGTCCAAGTCAAGTCTCAAGTCTCTGAGCTAGAGTCAAGTCTCAAGTCTCTGAGCTAGAGTCCAAGTCAAGTCTCAAGTCTTTGAGCTAGAATCCAAGTAACGTCTCAAGTCTCTCGTGGTTATAAAGAGTGCTGTACCTTAGAACATTGGATGGCGCCATATAAGGAATTCAAAGCCTTGCAGCCAGCGGGATATAAATGATTATGTAAATCCACTACTACAACGCTCATACATCTTTTCCAATCTTTAAACCTAAGCTTCTAATGAATGGCGCAGCAGCTGCTGGTGCGGTCCACATGTTTGTTGTTCTCTCTCACACAGCAGATATATACCGTATGTTACTTAGGTTATGTTATGGGTTACGCAGGGAGGGGTATAACATTCAGCTTATCAGGCTTTAAAAAAAAAAAAAAAGTTCACAAGTTCTGCATCTCGAGTCTGAGTCGAGAGTGAAGTCTTAAGGCCAAGTTTCAAGTCAAGTCTCAAGTCACTGTGTGTGAGACTCGATTCCCCATCTCTGGTTCAGATACATCTGGATCTTACACTGAGAAGAACAGCGTCATCCATAATACATAGAGCAGAATATGCTATGTTTCTATGATCATGCTGTCATGCTTTCTGTTGCGTGTACATAACCAGCAGGGAACCAGTTTGACGCCTCAGCCCCGGTGTTGCGATACTCTGAGGGACGTTGGTCCGGAGGGCTCAATCCAAATCACAATTACAGGTTGAGACAGAAGTGGGCCATCGTCCATAAAGAGGGGAAGGCACTGCTGAGGGTTTAAATAATAAATATGAATGGTGGTGGGGTGATAAGGAACAAAATGGAATTTTAACGATTCAAATGAAAAAAAAAAATGTAGACAGAGATAAAGGCGAGGAGGATGGAGAGAGAAAAAAAAGAAGGGGGAAAAAAATCCAAAGAAGGGTTGCTTGAAAATAGGCTGGGAGAGATGAAACTAAGAGAGAGGAAAAAAATGAGGGGAGGGGGGTAAAAGAGCGGAAGCGAGCCAGGAACAAGGACCCCCGACACGATAAGAGACAGAAGAACATGAAAAGAAGAAAAGGAGAGGGAAATGAAAGGGGCGATAGCGGGGGAGATTAGGTTGAGTGTTGTAAAGAGAAAGAGGTCCCGGAGGCCTTGGCAGAGCTGTGATCCAAGCAGCGTAACCTCTTCATCTTTCGCCAGCTCCCTCCACATGACAGCTCTACCCATCTCCAGGACCCCAGAGGGGCAGCACGGGCACATCTCTTTGCCAAACTGACCCTGCATGGCCCTCCTACCCAGCCTCAACCTCCAGTACCAAGGCAGCAGCAGTGGCCTTCCCACATACATGTGGGCCCAGGGTGGGCCAACACCTAGCACGGGTCCAGGACAATATAGTCTAAATTCACAACGTTCCACTTCCGGGATTGCTCAGGTGCACGCCTGTCACGATAACAAATTCAGCTGGACAATAAATGGTCCCCAAAATTATTGCGATAAACGATAATATTGTCGATCTGAGACCATTTTCATAATGATAATGGCATAATAATCCAGGTACACCTTTTCAAAGATCAATGAACTTTTATTTCTAAAGAATATTTGACACTGGAACTCGAAGACATTTTAAAAAAAAATCAAAACATCCACAATAATATGAACAAAACAACCAAAACCAATAAATAAAAATGGACTCTCAGTGTCTGTTAACTAAAAAATGCACTGGAATAAAACACAATCAAAAACAAATCGAATGAAATTTTTTTAATCATGCAATTAATTGATTTCTTGCATATTGCGACGGGCCTACTCAGGGGCTGCTGGAAATTCCGCTGAATGTCCCTATTTTTGTCCAGATGCTCCTTTGTTGGCGTCCTAACCTCTGGTGGACTTCTGAGGACTATGGTTACCTGGTCCTCTGTTCTCTGCAGGGTAAATCCAGACCGCTAGCTAGACTATCTGTCCAATCTGAGGACTATAGTTACCTGGTCCTCTGTTCTCTGCAGGGTAAATCCAGACAGCTAGCTACACTATCTGTCCAATAACTTTTGAACGTACACATGTTCAACACACGTGACAAGTAACCGTAACAGAGGCTATTTTGCAGAGGCGCCGTGCCTCCACTACGTTGAAAATGTGCAATAATACATGTTCCTGATACATGTTATTGGACATTTATTAACCGCTAGGGTCACACACAGCAACCAACCAAACCTCAGTTACCGATTAAAGAAGTTAGCATTGACGGCTTCCTGAGGTTTTACCTGGCTTAAATTCATTGTTTTTGTCCCTTGGAGGCAGAGCATCGAGCTGTAAACACAACTTTGCCATATAAGCATATTAGCATTATGTATTTGGTGCAAGGTTTCTGGTAGGGCTGTGAAACTTGGCCGTTTTGTTCTACAAAACCACAAAGTTTGAATATATTCAAATCTATTTCGGGCATTATGTCCATAAAGGGCCAACCAATCCAAAGGGACACATAACTAGTGCAATGTTTGTCCTCTCTTGTTCAGGCAGCAGCAGGGCTGAGGCCCACAGCCGGGCCGGCAAGGCAGGTTTTTTTGCGGTTTTTTAATCTCTTAAAATATTCAAACACACATTTTTTCAATATAAGAATGTTTGTTTCTTTTTACTATTGGAATATATATTCAAATTTAGAATATTTGTTGACAGCCTTAGCTTCTGGCCACTCAAAGTCCAATTTTCACTCTCCTTTTTGCTCTGGTGTGGTCCCCACTAGATTCTGAGAAAGATATCGGGCTCTTGAAGTTTCTAAATGCTCCAGCAGCTAGTCGCTAACCTTGTCTGTCTGCCGTTTGGTGGTGAGCAGGTAACGTGCAGGGGTTTTTTTTGTTGAGATTTTTTACTGAAAAAAAGCTGCCTGAAATGATGCTGGTCGGAGACGTGTGAGTGAACCAAACCAATAAAGTTTCCTCTATGCTGATTTTGTAGTGGCGGCCCGCCTGCTAAAACCCATCCTAAAGGACTGTGAAACCAAAACAATGAGCTGAAAGATGCTGAAACACTGAGGAGAACTGCACAGTTGGGCGATGATTCTGTGTATTATAAGAATTTGGAGATGCGTAGCTTTGAAGTCGTATTTTCTAGATAGATGGATGGATGGATGGATGGATGGATGGATATTGATCTCAATAAAATGGGAAATTACAGTGTTACAGCAGCAAAATCAGTCACACAGCACAGGATATAAATATAAAGGAAATACTAGGATACAATATACATACAATATATATAAAATTATAAAAAGGAATAAAATACAAGAACAACAATTTGAGTATATACAAGTTGGGAATACAAAAATGTGCAACTGCTTAAATGGTATGATAAATATGTAGATAAACCAATTGTGCAGGTTGTACAGTATGTCCAGTGCAGTATTGTGGTAAAATACCCCCAAAAAGCTCCAATGCAAACACGTTTTGTAAAATCAAGAATGTTTTTTTGCCATAGTTATTTTAATCGTTAACATGTTGATAAACTGGCAAATGAATGCATTTGTTTTAAGAAAATGTGAGTTTTGAGGCTAAATTATGGACTGGGATAAAGTATTTTTTTGACTGTGCAACTCAGAACTCTGAGGTGTTGGATTCTATATTCTTAAACTATTTAGAGAGTTTGGATTTTTTTAAAACAGAAAAAAAGAAAGTAGGCTAAAAGAAAAGGTGGCAAACAAATGACAAAAACATCTGAAGTTAATCACGAAGCACCCCAGACGGGGACCAAACTGACATTTTATCTCTAGATATACATCCAAGTTTCAAGCATTGCTAAATGTGGACCTGATGACCCTGCACTGAAAGAAGAAAAAACTTGTACATCCTAATACATAAAAACAGAGATGTCTTATACCCGAGGCAGGTGAAGCAGAGAAAACTTCTGAGGGCTAAGATTGTCTGAGTTCAGATTTCCTGAACAAAAATATAAACTCCCCAGGTGAAATATTAAACCCAGAGGGAATCTCAAAAGGCCCCCCATCTTTAAAGAGAAGGAAAGAAACTTCAAAGCTTCAACAAGGACAAGAATAGAAATCCAACTAAATATACTGATACAAGTTAAGGGGATTAAGACAAGAATAGTTGCCTGGTTCGGGCATCTTTCTCCTGTTCAGGGGCGGAGCTAGACGTTCCAAATTTTCAGGGCTTAGCCCAAACTTGGGGGGGGGTTGGGGGGGTCCTGGGGCATGCTCTATTTAAGGCAGCTATTTGCAGTCTTTTTCATGCCATTTGATCAAAGAATGGCACAGAGATCTGCACATCATTTGGGGAAAACATGATAGCTGCCAAGGAAAAGAATCATCCTGTAGAGCTTTATACTATCTATCTTATATCTAACATGTCTTCATCATTCTGAAACCAGAACAGAACAAATGTACAAATGACTCATTTTCAATCCTGTCTTAATAGAGGCAAACATTATCCGATGCTTTTATTTTGAAGTTATATACAGTATACAGTATATATAGTAGGTGGGGTAGAAATGTGACACAGAATTAGTAATCTTAAAAAGGAGGGCGATTAGGGAGGGGGTGCTGCTCATGTGCAGCAGGTGTGTGTGTGTGTGTGTTTTCTTGTAAATGTGGCTAGGAAGGTGAAATGTTTCCCACAGTCCTCCTTGATGGTTATCTTTGACCAGCCAGTGCTTTGCAAGGCCCGGTCTATATTAGACTCTAAAACTACCCCCGTCACTCTGAGTCTGAAACACCCCTCAGGTTGTACTCATGCCTTTGTATGGTTGTCCTGTGTATTTTTTATGATGTTTGAATGTGTTTCTTTTTATATTTCACTCCTGACTGCATATCAAGTTTCCCATTTGGGATAATAAAGTGACTGAACTGAACTGAATATATTCCCAGTAATAGAACTTTTGCTGCATTCATTTGCCGACTCCAGTCAAAGAGACTGTAGGAAAAAATGACCAACAAGTTGAAGTGATTTTTTTGATCACTTTTCTTTTCTTTTTTTTTTATTCAAAAAACATAAAGATTTACAAACAGTTACAGAAAATGCACTGGGTCCCAGGACATAACAAAAAAAACTCAGTGAGGGAAAATGGGAGAGAGGGAGACCAAAAAAAACACATGCAGTAACAGACACACAAGAACACAAACTTAGACAGACACACCCACAGACATACACAAGACAAAGGACCAGAACGCCTGCACAAGTTAGAGGTCAAAATCCCCAAGTTTTGGGGCTTTTTTGAGAAAACACTGTGTGCTGGAGCCCCTGTCGCTCCGTCTGTGCAGAACTCTTGGCTAACCTTTAACACCTGCGGGCCTCTGCTTGCGTCTTCCTGTCAAGGCGCCACAAGCTCCACTTCTCCTGCCATGATTTGTATTGTGCTGTCTGCCAAAATCCTCAGGGCTTCACCGTTATCAGACAGCACTCCCCCTGTTGGGAGTGTAAACGGGAGGGAACGCTGCGCTATTACCACATTCAGTTCTCAACCTCTTGAGGGATGTGGCACACTCTGCGTGAAAGGACCCTCCCTCATGCACCCACTGTTTTCAGTTTGATGTAAATATGATCACTTAGGCGAGCATGGAAAGCCCTGAGAGTGGCTCTTCCCCTGCTGCAGAGCATAAGTCGCCTAATAAGTCTGCCACTCGAGTATCAACAGGGAGGATTAGGAGGAACACAAAAGATCCATTTCCTCTCCTGAGTGAGCATTTTTCTCCCACCGGCAAAGATGCATCAGAAAATGCACGAAGGCACACACAAACACACACACACACACACACACAAACATGCATGCAGTTCCGTCTTCACCTCTGTCCTGGAAGCACCGGGGACACAGTTTGGCTAGCTTGTGCCTCGTGAATCGGCCTTTCCTCAATGTCGAGAGAGACGGAGAAACAGAGGAAGAAGTTGCAAAAATAAAGATTTCCCTCGACTGATTACAAGTCTCTCAGCACTGAGATCCATCCGTGTGTGTGCTGCCGTTGCTTTCTCTTTGACACACCATCACACAAGCTCACCAAAGCCTCATAAACAGCACTGATCAGCAACCGGCTATAGGACGGGAGATGTTGCTGAGCAAATACAAAGAATCCATGAGAAGGGTATCTGAAACACACATGCCGTCTAAATATAGAAACCGCACTGCAAATAAAAAGGAGAAATCATCTCTGAAATACTGCTGGCTCTGTTGAAGTCCTCATGCAGAGCGAGAGCTCAGTTTATTTAGCTTTAAAACACAAATCAAGCCACTTTTTTAAATTTCTTTTTAGAACAGCTGATACATGAATGTTGAGATCTATGCCTGTTATTGCATCACAGAGCTGCAGGGCCAACAGGAAAATGATGAGAAAGAAAGGAGGAAGAGGAGGCACGGGGAAAGAGATGAAGAGTGACGTGAAGGAAGAGGATAGAGAAGGGTATCGTGAGGAACTACTGATGCATTCTGGCGCATTTTCTGCTGCAGCACCCTGTGAATAATATGGAGAAGCGAGTCCTCCCCCCAACCGCCCCCCCCCAAATGAGGTCCCCTGAGCTGCCCGCAGAGCATGCTGGTCCGGCCTGACAAACACAGAGAGAGAGGAAAGGAGTAGCCCTGGGACTGGGGAGAGTGTACAGAGTAAGACTGGAGTGAGACCACAGCGAGAACCAGTTCAGGGTGTTTAAGACCGAGAGAAAGGTTCTACCCAGCTCTAGTTACTAGTTACTTTAGTTACTAGTTTCTTTAGTTACTCCGCTACCTTAATCTGACAGCTTTAGTTACTAGTTACTTTAGTTACTAGTTACTTTAGTTACTCCACTACCTTCATCTGACAGCTTTAGTTACTAGTTACTTTAGTTACTAGTTACTCCACTACATTCATCTGACAGCTTTAGTTACTAGTTACTTTAGTCACTAATTACTCCACTACTTCATCTGACAGCTTTAGTTACTAGTTACTTTAGTTACTAGTTACTTTAGTTACTCCACTACCTTCATCTGACAGCTTTAGTTACTAGTTACTTTAGTTACTAGTTACTTTAGTTACTCCACTACCTTCATCTGACAGCTTAGTTACTAGTTACTTTAGTTACTAGTTACTTTAGTTACTCCACTACCTTCATCTGACAGCTTAGTTACTAGTTACTTTAGTTACTAGTTACTTTAGTTACTCCACTACCTTCATCTGACAGCTTTAGTTACTTTATTAGTTACTTTGTTACTCCACTACCTTCATCTGACAGCTTTAGTTACTAGTTACTTTAGTACTAGTTACTCCACTACATTCATCTGACAGCTTTAGTTACTAGTTACTTTAGTCACTAGTTACTCCACTACCTTCATCTGACAGCTTTAGTTACTAGTTACTCTAGTTACTAGTTACTTTAGTTACTAGTTACTCCACTACCTTCATCTGACAGCTTTAGTTACTAGTTACTTTAGTTACTAGTTACTCTAGTTACTAGTTACTCCACTACCTTCATCTGACAGCTTTAGTTACTAGTTACTTTAGTTACTAGTTACTCTAGTTACTAGTTACTCCACTACATTCATCTGACAGCTTTAGTTACTAGTTACTTTAGTCCTAGTTACTCTAGTTACTAGTACTCCACTACATTCATCTGACAGCTTAGTTACTAGTTACTTTAGTCATAGTTACTCTAGTTACTAGTACTCCACTACTTCATCTGACAGCTTAGTTACTAGTTACTTAGTTACTAGTTACTAGTTATTACTCCACTACATTCATCTGACAGCTTTAGTTACTAGTTACTTCAGTCACTAGTTACTCTAGTTACTAGTTACTCCACTACATTCATCTGACAGCTTTAGTTACTAGTTACTTTCAGTTACTTTAGTTACTCCACTACCTTCATCTGAGTTCTTGTAAGTTACTTTACTCATTAGGCTTTTGGGGCAACCTCTGACTCACCCAGTAGAGGCTGCTACCCACGGTCCTTTGCAGCGACCCGGGTTTGAGTCCGGCCTGCGGCCCTTTGGCTGTGTGTCTCCCTTGTCTCTCTGTCCCCCATTTCCTGTCCATCCACTGTCACCCCCCAAAAAATAATCTTAAAACAAAGTAGGATTTCTGTGAACACACACACACACACACACACACACGCACACACCTAACTAGGGTTGGGCATCAAAGGATTTTGTACTTTTCTTTGGCTTGTATGATGTTGAATTGAATGAATTCATTGAGTGAAACATCTTAAATTGTTTGGTCTATAAGTTAAAAGAAGAAAGAAACGTCCATCACAAGTTCTCAAAGTGATGCGTTGTTTAATGTACACACAAATAGCACGTTTGAGAAGCCGGAACCAGACAATTTGTAGTACTTTTGCTTGAAAAATGACTTTATTTATTATTGAAATAGCTGAATTGTTGATGAATTTTCAATCAAATCTCTTGTTTTGTCCAACCAACAGCTCTTAAACTGAAATTACCCAACGTCCAGGGATATAAAATGATAATCAAGAAAGGCAGTAAAACCTTCCATTTGAGACTCTGAAACCAGCAGATGTTTCACATTTTTATAAATGAGCCACACAAATAATTTGTCATCACAACGGTTTTAGATTCATTACCTGTCAGCAAAGAAAAAGGAAAGTGTGTCACAAACAGAAATACTACCGAGAAGGTGACACAGCACCAGCCGTTGTGTTTGAATGACAACTGATTTCTGGGAAGTGTAGTGCAAAAAAAAAAAAAGCCACAGCAATGAGCACTCAGCACCAGACATGCCACCACCACCACCACCACCACCATAAGTGAAAAGAGATGAGACAGATTAGAATTTCATGGAGGGGGAAAAAGTAGACAGACTTTCATTTAAAAATAGAAAAAAAAAAAAGATCCTCATTTGAATTCATTCATTCAGCTTTACTGACGCCCGTCTGCCTTCAGGGTTGCTCAGTGAAGCAGTCTGTATATTGGTCAGACGTCAAGTGCCGAGAGTCGAATTCACACATTCTAATCGTATTCTACCATTTGAAAATTTGAAAACACACTCCGCACTCTCATATGCTTTTCTATTATTGTTTCAGGCATGAAAAATAACATAACGGCAGGTTAAAAAATAAATGAAAAAGAGCCTACAAGCCGACAGCTTCTCTCGTTTCCTGCAGCCTTTTGCAAAACCCTACTCGATGTGCAACGTGGTGCAACCTTAGCTCCTCTCACTGTGAGCTGTATCGATTTCTAGTCTCAATGCTGCTGCACTGGGCATGCAGGAAGGTTCTGTGGAGCGCCACTGACCTTTATCAAAGTATGCATATGCTGGATGTAGGGGCAGGGGCAGGGGCAGGGGCGGGGGCGGGGGCAGGGGCAGGGGTAGGGGCTAGGGGATGAAATGGGAGTAGCAGGTGTATTGAGCGCACCACTTCAGCTTTCTTTTCAAGTTTTTCGAATAGTTGTTCTTGTATTCAATCCTATTTATTATTTCTTGTGTTTTTATGTGTGCTTTTTAAGGAACATGTATTGGATTTGGTTTTGGTTAGTCCTCATTAGAGATGTTTAGTTGTAATCAATTAGTTGATTAATCAATTAGTCAACTGAGAGAAAAATGAGGCCTATTTGATAGTCAATTGGACATTTAGGCCATACTGTAGGCAAAAATACCAAACAATCACAAGTCACGAGAAAGTAAACTGAAAAACCCAAAATGTGTTGAACGAAATACCAAAATAAACCACCGTTTTAGGTTTTGGACTGTTGATCAGATAAAACAAGTAATTAGGAGAAGAGGAGAGAAGAGAAGAGAAGAGAAGAGAAAAGGAGAGAAGAGAAAAAAAGAAAAGAGAAGAGAAGAGAAGAGGAAATGGGGTACAAAATCTAAAATCCAAATCAAAGCAGCACAGGTTGTGATATACCAGTAATAGTAAAGTAAAATGCTAGCTCCTACATTTCCCAAAATGCATCTCAAACGCATCTGCTGCCTGATAAACACTCATGTCCTTCATGAGTGTTTGTCATCCAAGCTTTGTAAGCCTCCCCACCCGGGCTGAGACAGTCTTCTCTTGGTTTACCCTGGGTGTTGACACACTTCCACAGTTGGTGACGTCAAGCTGGTGATATCACAGCCAATAAAAAGTTCCCACATATCCTACTTATCGCCTCCAGGAGGGCGACATTAAAAAGTTCCCCCCCCCCCCCCCCTAGCAGGCAGCTCCTATTTACAGCACATCTGATATGACTGAAGGCAGCATCAGAGCACTTGAGCTGTCTGCTCACAAACTGGCTGACACTAATTAAAGAAAAAGATCTAATCTCCCGTATATCCAGGCGTCAGGCCGCCGATGATCACAACATCTGCCCGAAGCAGGTCCCTTTTCAGAGTGGATGTTCCACTGGTAAAAAGGTTTTTTGGGGGGCTCTGGGTTTTGGTTTTGCAGATTGCAGGATGGCAACATTAAGAAAATAAGGCTAAAATATTTAAATGAATACAGTTTAAAAGATCACACCACCATAATAAAAACACATCACTAGCACAGATACGTTGGGTTTTATTTGCCCGGGTTTAATTAAGATCGGTCTCTTAGATTTCTACCCCATCTAAATACAATGCACTGATGCAGTACATTAAAGTGAGATTAAGAGTCTGCAGCGATGCCGTGACGCTGTACTTAGGCCCAGTGGTGCTTTGAACTAAATGCTAACGTCAGCACGCTAGCATGCTCACAATGACAATGCTAACATGCTGGTGTGTAGGAGGGTACAATGTTTACCATGGTGCTGGTGTTTTAGCTTTAAACCAAAGTATTGGACAAATGAATGTCTTCACCTGATAATAGATGATATAGATGCTCTATAGACGGGAAAAAGTCAGCTCCACGAATCTGGAAACACCAACGTTATTTCAGTTCATCCTGGCGTACTGTAAACATGTGTGAACTGAACTAAATTTCATAATGATCCATCCAATAGCTGTTGAGACATTTCATTCAAAACCACAAACTGTCAACAAGGTCAAGGTGGCCCTCGAGGAAACGTCAGAGGATCACCAAAGTCAGGAGGGCTTGATGCTCTGGGGACATGATCAATCATCTGTACAACATTTCGTGGCAATTAGCCCAATTTGTTGAGATATTTCAGTCTGGACCAAAGGGGTGGACCAACCGACATCCACATTTCTGTCCTACTAGCCATGCTGCGAGTGAGGCTAAAAACCTCTCTTTTTCTGTGTTACTACCAGTGACGGACTGGTAATCTGGAATTTGGCCAGATGGCAGAGGCTGGCCAATCAGACAGCCATGCGGCCCCTTTATTGTAAATGGTGGCCCAATCATTTCTCTCGGCTCCCTTTCAAGCATCAATAATAAAAATGCTGCAAACTGACCGATTTGTTTTTGTTTGATTTATTTGGCCAATATTAGGCATTTCCCGATCTATCGGTATCGGCATTTATAATGGTGATTTTATGAAAAAAAATAATATTATTTTCTTAAATATTCATTCATCAGAATAATTTATAATGACTTATAAATGATTAAGATAAAAGAATATTTAAAAAATAAAAATGGACAGTCAACCAAGTTATGAGTGTTGGCGTTGCATAGTTTGTCCCCCAGAGGACGCTCTACTGCGTCCCTGTTGCAAACACTCATTATTTTTTTTGTTATGTTTTTGTTCGAAGGACTTTAAGTTTCATGTCTTCAGTTTGTATTTTTATACATTTTATTTATCAGAACTTTAATATATTTTGATGTTCCTCTGTTCTGATGTGACAAAACAAATTATTATCATATTATTTAGTGACAACTCATAAATAACTACAAATAACTAACGTTAAAGAAATCTGGTATGTTTTTGAACGCGTTTCTGGATTTTTTTTTAAATATATATCGGCCGATATTTTGGCTTATAGGATTTTTAAATAATAAAATATTCGTATCGGTATCGGCCTTAAAACTAGTTTATTGGTCGGGCTCTAGTAAGAACATTTGGGTGAGTTGACCTTTCAATTGTTCAACAATAAATACAACTTGAATGCTTTGATTTAACCCACCGCAACATCCCCCCACACTCAGCTTTCCATCCCTCCAAAATGAGTTCATGAGAAGAATTTACAACAGGGCTGCCATATTTAGTTCAATATTTTATTTTGAAGGCTTAAAATGCTGACGCAAACATATTTTGATCCCTAAAATGCAACATGTAAAACCTCTGGAGCATCCAGTCTGTGAAAAAATTAACATTTTAGTCAACTGAGCACTTCAAATAAATGACTTTTTCACATACAAACTTATTTAAGGTTTGCACAGTCACTCAGTCCCAGTGTAAGAGCAAGATCCGTATCGGCTTTTTTCTGAATCAAACAGAATTATAAAACGGGGGCAGCGCTTTATTTGGTAAAACATTGTAGTTAAACGCTTTGACAGTCAAATTGGTCAAACTGATGCACTTACCTCCATCCTAACTCTATTAGGCTGGAGAGGCTGTCAAAAGTTCGGGGAGCCTTAATATATGATCCCTAGTCAGATTTACACACAAAACACAGGGGGAGGCTCGGCGCTGGCGACACGCCCTGCACTGGATCGTGTTATAAATAAGCTTTAACTTAATTGCATTCCCCCAACTGGGAGGAACAAATGCAGGGCCAGCATATTTATTGCCACTAAACCTGGTGTGTGTTGTGTGTGTGTGTGTGTGTGTGTGTGTGTGTTGTGTGTGTGTGTGGTGTTGTGTGTGTGTGTGTGTGTGTGTGTTTTATTGTAAGCAGGAGCCAAAGTGCAAAAGCGACAATAACTTTGCTAAGATAAGAACTGTTTTCATTAAATCTTCCAGTATAGTATGTCTGTGGATGTGTCGGATGCAGAAGGAAAGGCGTTTGTGGTACAGACGCCGTGCCATTTAACAGCAGAGCTGGGCAATATATCGATATTGTATTGATATCGTGATATGAGACTAGGTATCGTCTTAGATTTTGGATATCGTAATACAATATAAGTGTTGTCCTTTCTGGTTTTAAAGGCTGCGTTACAGTAAGGTAATATCATTTTCTGAATTTACCAGACTGTTGTAACTATTCTTTTATTTGCCTTTACCCACTTAGTCATTATATCCACATTACTGACAATTTTTTATCAAAAATCTCATTGTATAAATATTTTGTAAAAATACCAATGGTCAACACTATAATATGGTTGCGGTATCGATATCGGGGTATTTGGTCAAAAATGTTGTCGTATTTGATTTTCTCCATATTGCCCAGCCCTATTTAACAGCCAGTAATTCCAATAATTCCCTCCACCACAAACAGTTTGATTCTTCCAATGCGGTTTCGCTGCAGATCACATGTAGGCGGTTTCAATCTTGTGGTTACATGTAACCTAAAGGACCACAAAATATTCACTTAAAAAAAGGTAGCTGTACCCGAAATACTGAGAGAGAAAAAAAACAGATTGGGATTGTCACCACACGGCTATCACAGTCTCCCAAAGACAATACATCAAATACCTACGTATTTTTCACAGCCGTATACGCTAACATGCACGTGAAACCTGACCGGCTATCAAAACAGAGAATCTCTGAATCTCACAAGACACACACGGAGTGTTTAGGACACCATTACTCCACTATGTCTTGTCTTTCCATATCTATTTGCTGCTATATTATGGCGTTTTTACATTACCGCCGTGCCCCATCCTCCTTTTTCTATTGCAGATTAGTACCGACTCATGCGTGAGGCGAGAGTGGCTGGTCAACATAGCAGGAAACTGCTGTGACCTAACGCGACACACACACACAGAACGTTGAAGGTGTTTTAGATTCTCGGCATGTAGCTGTTGCCAGAGCCAGAAGACAAATTAGTTTCTAAAGAAGCTAGAGGCAGAAAAAAACACCGCTGGATGAACTACTTATTCACAGGGGTTTGTTCAGGACACCCCCGTCTGTCACTAATAATGATAACGCAGTGAATAGTAACGATTCTTTCCCACCAATCGGTAGTCTGCAGGTTTACACGTCACCTTTTGGTATTGCCTCAGCTCGCTTGGAACCTCGACTGAGGTGGTACTTGGATCAGGGAGACTCCAAAATCCTGGTTGCGGTTGCCGTGGTCCTGCTACACGTCCTGCAATGCCCTGTTACATCCTGCTACTCTCTGCGGTGCCCTGTTACATCCTGCTACGCTCTGCGTGCCCTGTTACATCCTGCACTCTCTCGCGTGCCCTGTACATCCTGCTACTCTATGCGGTGCCCTTAATCCTGCTACGCTCTGCGGTGCCCTGTTACATCCTGCTACCTCTGCATGCCCTGTTACATCCTGCTACTCTCTGCGGTGCCCTGTTACATCCTGCTACCTCTGTGGTGCCTTGTTATCCTGCTACGCTCTGCGGTGCCCTGTTACATCCTGCTACATTCTGCGGTGCCCTGTTGCATCCTGCTACGCTCTGCGGTGCCCTGTTACATCCTGCTACGCTCTACTATGTCCTGTTACATCCTGCTACACTCTGCTATGTCCTGTTACATCCTGCTACTCTCTGTGGTGCCTTGTTACATCCTGCTACGCTCTGCGGTGCCCTGTTACATCCTGCTACACTCTGCGGTGCCCTGTTGCATCCTGCTACACTCTGCGGTGCCCTGTTGCATCCTGCTACGCTCTGCGGTGCCCTGTTACATCCTGCTACGCTCTGCGGTGCCCTGTTACATCCTGCTACACTCTGTATGTCCTGTTACATCCTGCTACTCTCTGTGGTGCCCTGTTGCATCCTGCTACACTCTGCGGTGCCCTGTTACATCCTGCTACGCTCTGCGATGCCCTGTTACATCCTGCTACACTCTGCGGTGCCCTGTTACATCCTGCTACTCTCTGTGGTGCCCTGTTACATCCTGCTACGCTCTGCGGTGCCCTGTTACATCCTGCTACACTCTGCGGTGCCCTGTTACATCCTGCTACCTCTGGTGCCTACTCTCTGTGGTGCCCTGTTACATCCTGCTACGCTCTGCGATGCCCTGTTACATCCTGCTACGTCCTGCGGTGCCCTGTTACATCCTGCTACTCTCTGTGGTGCCTACTCTCTGTGGTGCCCTGTTACATCCTGCTACGCTCTGTGATGCCCTGTTACATCCTGCTACGTCCTGCGGTGCCCTGTTACATCCTGCTACGCTCTGCGGTGCCCTGTTACATCCTGCTACGCTCTGCGGTGCCCTGTTACATCCTGCTACGCTCTGTGGTGCCCTGTTACATCCTGCTACTCTCTGTGGTGCCCTGTTACATCCTGCTACGCTCTGCGGTGCCCTGTTACATCCTGCTACGCTCTGTGGTGCCCTGTTACATCCTGCTACGCTCTGCGGTGCCCTGTTACATCCTGCTACGCTCTGCGGTGCCCTGTTACATCCTGCTACACTCTGCTATGTCCTGTTACATCCTGCTACTCTCTGCGGTGCCTTGTTACATCCTGCTACACTCTGCTATGTCCTGTTACATCCTTCTACTCTCTGTGGTATATACTATAAATAAAATTGAAATTAACCTTTGTGTTGTCTTCCAGTCAAAATTGAAAATTTTGTTGAAGCTTTTTATCGGTGTTTTTAACTTCTTCTCTTTTTTTTAACCACACTAACTTATTAACTTAAGTTCACAGTTATTATTGGACTTTATGGTCAATAAACCTAATTTATAGGAAATTATACTTAATGTTTGAGTTAGAAAAGCAAAAATTAGGAATTATTTAAACTAAAATTAAAGGAATGGATGTTGATGGATAATCACAGACTGGAATTTGTCAACTTTTACTCAATACTATTTCAAAACCACTTCAATCTTTGACACCCCAAAATTAATGAAAGTAGAGATGTGTACTTGCCAAAGAGCGTTGTGTGGAATCAATCATGTTATTTTGGGTAATTAGAAAGAACATTGATATAGGAAAATGGGTCAATTTGACCTGAGGACAACACAAGGGTTAAAAAAGTACTTGTTAACAGGAACCAGGGAAAAAAGGCGAGTAGGGTCGAGGCGAGTGGAGCAGGTACCGTGTAGTGGAAAAACTCCAATAATGTTCTGAATGTCCAGTGCAATCCCTATAAACAAACGTTGCCTAGTTTTACCATAGATGTCTATACGTCCGCAACTCACCAAATCAGTACATCATGCATTTCTGGAGTTAGATCTGTGTTTTTTATCCCCTTGTCTGCCAAAACATCACACCTGACTTTAAACGGTCCCACACGTGAGTCAGTGTGCCTTTTGTTTATGAGCCATGGTTTACTCTTTAACCGGACGTAGAATGTAATGAAGAAAATACAAAAATACTACAAAACAAACTTCACCACGTTACCAAAGAAAACAAAGTCTGATTGCACCCTAGGGCACTGTAAAAATACAAAGACACATTCCAATTATTGGGAGAACAGAAAGTATGGGGTTCGCATGAATAAAACAACAGCAAGTACAGCACTGAATATGATTAGCTGAGCTGGAATGATCCTGGCTGTGTGAGAGGGCTGGCTGCAGGCTGGTAAGGTAACCCTCCTGGGTCCATTCCAGGGAGTCTGGGAAAGTGCTGGCAGGGAGAAAAGCTGGGTGGACCAGCATGCACATGTGTCCTGTCACTCATAATGTCCAAGAGATATTAAAGTGCCCCTATTATGCTTTTTGGGATTGTCCCCGTCTTTTCGTGTGTTATATATAGTTTCTCACTCCAAATGGAGCTTTCTCTCCCACAGATGGCACTTTTACTCAGCTGCCTAACAACGCCTCGCCCACATTCCTGTTTGAAATTCCTCAATTAGCAATCGGAGCTGACTGGGGTTTCGGGAGGCGGGCCAAAAGCTCAGACAGAAGCTGTGTTCAAAACCGCTCACTCACTATTTACCTGTACAGTGTTAGGGAACGACCAAACGAGAGAACGCCGGTTATTTGTGTGACGGAGGCGGGCGCGCCCACCATCATGCACACAAACTGGAACAAATATACATCTAATACTTCCCTGAAACAAACCGAGCACTCAGGACAATAGTGAACGGGCGCGTGTAGGTTGCATGTTACATTTCCACGCCCGCTACATTTGTCTTTTAACCCTTGTGTTGTCCTCCTGGGTCAAAAACTGACCAAAAAATGACATTTTCGTCCCTTTTTCACATTTTTTTGTTTTGTTTTCACTAACACCACCTTACTACAACTAGTTTTAGAGTACTTTATGGAATTCATGGTCTGTATAATAACCCTCATTTTTATAGAATTCTACCTAATATTTAAGTTAAAAAAGCCAAAATTATGAATCATTTTGACTAATAGTTAAGATCAGAGGAACGTACAGATGAGTTTAGTCAGGAATGAAAGTCATCAATTGGATTTGCAAAGAGTGTTGTATGGAATCTAATCCATTTTTGTGGTAATTTGGTTAAAAAAAAGCCCATATTTCAGATATAGACATTTTTTAAAAAGGGGTCAAATTTGACCTGAGGTCAACAGGAGGGTTAAATTTTTGCGGGTGCTTCTGCTTCTTCTTCTCCTCCAAGAAAAACACAGCTGCTTTTCACTGTGGTTTACAGGAAGTAGAATGTAGGGTACGTCGCACACTCAAATTAACTGTGCATTGTGGGTATTTTGTGGTGGACTATATAGTGATTAAATTTACTGCAGAGAATTTGAACACCACTACAAAATGGCAAACTCACTATATAGTGCATTTCTAGGGTTGTGTAAAAAAAATTGATTCACATTTATGAATCAAGTCAAGCTCTACAGATTCAAAATTGATTTTCTTCATTTCGTAATGGTGTTTATACTATATATACTAGTACATGGGAAAAGTAACTACGTGTACATACTCTAAATCGTTTTTTTTAAAACTGAGAATCGTTTTTGAATTGGAAATCGATTTTGAATTGAATCATTTTCTGAATCGTGCACTCCCCCCCCCCCCCCCCCTATTTCCACAATAAGGAACACAGCTGGCGTGTTTCAGGCGGAGGCGCGGCAGCGACGGACAGTATGAGAAAATGATATGTTTTTTGAACATCAACGCATGTTAACTTCTTCTAGTAGACCCCAAGATTACAAATATAACGCTGAAACAAAGTGTTATAGGGGCTATTTAAGGAACTAGGTTGGGTGAGGGTACTGTGTGAGCGGGAGGAGGGGGGGTGGGTAGATAGCAGGGGAAAGGGCAAATCCACAAACCTCATCTAAACATAATGCAACCCCCTGCGTGAAGGTATTTAGACAAAATATAAGGCAGGTTTACAAGCACGGCTGAGTCATGCTCATACAGGCGTGACAACTGTAGCAATTACTTTGGCTGATTCTGGTCTGTCCGCCACACACCACTCATTTGTTTATGAATCCATCAGCGCCTAGTTAAACACCCGTGTCTCCAGGGACGGAGCTTCTTCACCTAGCAGCTGTGTTATCTTCTCTGGGTCAAAGGAAACACACGCCTGCAACCTTAAGCCATTTAATATTCCCTGAAGCAAACTTTCCTTCTTTACCAGTGGTGGTAAACGTGGGGGTGGGGGTTGGGCCGTCGGGCCCCCCAAAAGGCTCTCAAGATGAATCTGAGGGGTCACAAAAGGATTCAAAATGGTTTATTTAAGAAGTACTGTTCAGGGCTGGAATTAAAGATTTTTTTCCTGGATTTAGTGTTTTGCCATAAAATGTTAGAAAACAGTAAGAAAATGTCCGTCAGAGTCCAAGGTGACGTCTTCAAATGTCTTATTTTGTCCAACCAACAGTCTGAAGACATGTAGTTGACTGGGGAAACTAGCAAGTAATCATATAGGGGAAACTGGAAACAGACAATTGTGGCATTTTTTTCTTAACCTTCATGTTGTCCTCGGGTCAAATTTGACCTTTTTCAGTTTTTTTCACAAAAAAGGGTCTTTGAAAATGACATTAGAAATATCAATTAACTTTGGAAAAAACATCAAAAAAAGCACCCACATCGCTGAAAAAGTGTCAAAAATCTCAGGAAAAAACAATAGTGTTGGATTTCGTTTTTTTCATGGTTGACGGGAAGACACAAGGGTTTAAAAAATTACTCCAAAAAATGAATCAATTGTCCAAATAGTTGGCGTAATAGCGGTTAACGGACTAATGGATCGATCGGCGAATCGTTGCCTTACAACTGCTTTTTTTTCTGAATTTTCTTCTGAAATACCAAATATTTTCACCTCGTCACACCTCTAAAAATACTTTCAATTAAACAATATGAGAAGGGGGAAAATCAGCATGTCGTGCTGACAGCATTAGTTGATTAATCAATTAGTTGATTGAAAGAAACATAAACAACAACTTTTGATTAATCTAAGTGATTCAGCTTGTCAAATGTAAGAATTGGCTGCTTTTGTCGGTTTCATATAAATGTAATTTAAAATATTTTTGGCTTCTGGACTGTTGGTTCTAACAAATTGTGGGCTAAAACGATTGATTAGTCAAAGAAATAAACACACTGAGCAAAAGACATCGATCCAAATATCTAAACTGAGACTATAACCTGATGATGGGTCACAAATAGACCTCGGCTCATTTTAGGGCTTGCAAACCAGAAAGATAGGGGTCCCGGCTCAGTGCCACCCAAGCATGTTAGCGTTACCTAACCTATTAGGAAGCACCCTTTAACGTAAGAGCCACTTCATAGCTTTGACCGCCATAAAAGTTAACATTTAAGCAGCTGGCGGTGCCTCGGTGAGGTTCATACCTGTTCGCTGGGAGCAGAAGCCCTGCCGCCCGGAGACTATTCAATTTCATCCTTCGTGCTGAGAACTATTGTCCGGCTAAAAATTGGAGTGATGTATTCCAGAGCTCCAGATTAGGACTGTAATAAATTTCCACTCTGGTTGATAACAATGGGCCCAAAGTGTGTCAAAAGAGATTGAGAGTCAATGCCTCGTAAAGCAGTGGGAGAGAGAAAAGAAGAGCGCTGACGCACTATGTGGTCTAATTGTCCTAAAAAGGACAGCAGAGAAAGCCCTGGCCCTTTAGACAGGGAGCACACTCTGCCCTCATTTTCTCCTCACAATTACCACTGAATTAGGAGCCAGAAGGGGGGAAAAAAGGAGGGAATCTTTCTGTCATTGCTACATATATGCAAAAACAGGAAATAAACATAACATTTGCCTTTGTCAATTTCAGTTGGAATATGAATGCGAAGGCAATGGAGGCAAATAAATTCTGGATTTTCTTCTCATGTTGCGAGCGGGAAAACGACCCTGAGGAGAGCCTCCAAGGCAGCGAAAGAAGCATCGTTGTAATTATGCCTTTTAGTGAATATTCTACATTCATCCCCTTTGTTTTGTGTATGGAAATGTTCTCATGAATCTTCTTGTATGCTTTTGGATGAAGCCGTCACTTCCACTGCTCCTCTTTGTCTTTTTTATGGATGCACACAGAATCTAATTCATCACTATCCGAGCGTAATTATGGAAATTTCTAGAGATTTGTTGGGAGTTCTGTAACAGCAGTCTGCCATTTCTACAAAAGACCCCAGAAGTCTCTGAAGGGGGAAGGGGGGAAGAAAATGTCACATTAATACTCAAGCGTGTTCATGCATATGAACAATTTTCTTTGTTTTAACTGCTTAACTGCATAATGTCCTGTATGTTTTCAGAAATATATCAGTAGTCTATAGTGAGTGCATTAATCCGCACTGACTGGGTGAGTTTAGTGTAATATCCACAGTATGTCTTATGCTGTCTCTCTGCAGTTAAAGTCATCCCTTGTTAGTTTGTATTCCACGTGTCAGGGACGCACATGTCAACGAGACCATTTCCTCCACATTTATTCCACATACGCTGATTTTGACACTTCTCATTTAGTTATATCATTTTTTTCTTTGCAAGCGCACGGCCCTCTTCTTTGAAATGTCACTACAAATGTCAGGGTTTGCATTTACAACAGATTTAAAAGAAACAAGATGATTTTAGTTCTCGCTAAAAGGATTTAAAGGCCACACCAATTCCCCGACATTGATATTTTGATTAAATAATCAATCTACACATCCTCAACCTCAATGCATAATAGAAGTTTGTTAGAATATGACATGGATGATGTTAAAGGGTAAATTCAATTTTTTTTTCAACCTATTTTCCCATGTTTTTGTGTCTAAGTGAATGATGGGAACAACAATCTTTGAAATTGGTCCAGTATTAAGCAAGAGCGCTGGAATTGCGCAACTTAAATCTCCGTCCATTAAAAGTGCCTGTTTTGCCACTGACATGCTCAGATTATTATTAGTGTCTGACTACATTTAAAAAAAGGATCCCTACAGAGTAGGCCTGCACGATTTGGGAAAAAATATGAATCAGGATTTTTTTTAGGTTAGAATTGCTATCACGATTCTCTGCCAGGATTTTTTTTCTCACAAAGTGTAATGTTTATTACACACACTGTAGCTCCCTCCAGTTAACAGACACGGACACAAGGCGTTCTTATTCACGGGCATTTATTGGTCTTATGATGCCTTCCTCGATGTCATCAAACATGCCTTCACACCATGCCGTGAGAACTAAATACATAATATAGAAATCACATAAATTACATAATTAATATTCTCACAGAGAACACATGAATAAATAAGCAACACAGATAATTTACACACAATAAATACTACACATACCTCATTGGCCGCGTTAACTCCAGGGGAGTGAAAAACCCGGTAACAAACTTCTCTCCAGCGTGTCCCTCAAATTTACGAATGTAAAGCCATTAGTTAGAGTTGCAGCTAACTCGGCATGCACTGCTTGCTCCGTTGCTGGTGTAACGCAAAAGAATGTCTGGAACAATCAAAAACGCCGCACAATAGTTCCGCTATATATACCCACATAAACAGGTCGGCACGCACACACTTCAAAGCAAGAAACAAAAATGCAGAGAAAAACAAAATATATTATGCTACATTCAAACATGGTTTCTTATTAAATTAAACTTATTCTTTTAATGAACTTAAATTATATACCTGTCTCTGCTGGCAGCTACACACACGAACCATGACAAAACAAAACCAAATGGCAGTACCAAACATAGATTTCTTTTTGGCACCTATAGCACAATGCGCATCCCCACAGGCCTGTACACACAGCGGCTTCAGTGAAGAGAAGGGAGAGCATTTACAGTGGGTACGGAAAGTATTCAGACCCCTTTAAATTTTTCACTCTTTGTTTCATTGCAGCCATTTTCCAAAAATCAAAAAGTTCATTTTATTTCTCAGTAATGTAACACTCAGCACCCCATCTTGGACAGAAAAAACAGAAATGTAGAAATTTTTGCAAATTTATTAAAAAGAAAAACTGAAATATCACATGGTCATAAGTATTCAGACCCTTTGCCGTGACCCTCATATGTAACTCAGGTGCTGTCTATTTCTTCTGATCATCCTTGAGATGGTTCTACACCTTCATTGGAGTCCAGCTGTGTTTGATTATACTGATTGGACTTGATTAGGAAAGCCACACACCTGTCTATATAAGACCTTACAGCTCACAGTGCATGTCAGAGCAAATGACAATCATGAGGTCAAGGAACTGCCTGAAGAGCTCAGAGACAGAATTGTGGCAAGGCACAGATCTGGTCAAGGTTACAAAAAAATTTCTGCTGCACTTAAGGTTCCTAAGAGCACAGTGGCCTCCATAATCCTCAATGGAAGACGTTTGGGACGACCAGAACCCTTCCTAGAGCTGGCCGTCCGGCCAAACTGAGCTATCGGGGGAGAAGAGCCTTGGTGAGAGAGGCAAAGAAGAACCCAATGGTCACTGTGGCTGAGCTCCAGAGATGCAGTCGGGAGATGGAGAAGTTGTAGTAAGTCAACCATCACTGCAGCAATCCACCATCGGGGCTTTATGGCAGAGTGGCCCGACGGAAGCCTCTCCTCAGTGCAAGACCCCATGAAAGCCCGCATGGAGTTTGCTAAAAAACACCTGAAGGACCCCAAGATGGTGATAAATAAATCCTCTGGTCTGATGAGACCAAGATAGAACTTTTTTGGCCCTTTAAATTCTAAGCGGTATGTGTGGAGAAAACCAGGCACTGCTCTCACCTGTCCAATACAGTCTCAACAGTGAAGCATGGTGGTGGCGCATCATGCTGTGGGGGTTTTTTCAGCTGCAGGACCGGACGACGGTTGCAATCGAGGGAAAGATGAATGCGGCCAAGTACAGGGTATCCTGGACGAAAACCTTTTCCAGAGGGGCTCGGACCTCAGACGGGGCCGAAGGTTTACCTTCCAACAAGACAATGACCCTAAGCACACCGCTAAAAAAACGAAGAGTGGCTTCACAACAACTCCGTGGCTGTTCTTGAATGGCCCAGCCAGAGCCCTGACTTAAACCCAATTGAGCATCTCTGGAGAGACCTGAAAATGACGTCCACCAACGTTTTCCATCCAACCTGACAGACTGGAGAGGATCTGCAAGGAGGAATGGCAGAGGATACCCAAATCCAGATGTGAAAACTTGTTGCATCTTTCCCAAAACGACTCATGGCTGTATTAGATCAAAAGGGTGCTTCTACTAATACTGAACAAAAGGGTCTGAATACTTATGACCTGTGATATTTCAGTTTTTGTTTTTAATAAATATGCAAAAATTTCTAATTTCTGTTTTTTTCTGTCAAGATGGGTTGCTGAGTGTACATTACTGAGAAATAAAATGAACTTTTTTGATTTTTGGAAAAGGCTGCAATGAAACAAAGAGTGAAAAATTTAAAGGGGTCTGAATACTTTCCGTACCCACTGTAGACCCCATTTTATACAGTCTGTTTATAACTCACAATCAATCCCAATCAAAGTCTAAAAAAAAAAAAACATATATAAGGTATAAAAAAAGTTATTTTAGAATAAATCAAACAGTGGGAAGATTTTGCGATGTTAACGAAAAGGCCTACTACAAAAATAGCCCTTTTTTAAATTTTTTTTTTGGGCTTTTTCCCTTTCATTTTGAAGGCATAAGTGAGAAAGGGCTCCCCCTGACCAACCCCCAAACAGCCCCGAACTGCATCCCCCAAACCCACCAATCCATTAAAGAACCCTTCGTAAAAATTAAAAACCACTTATTCAAAGCGACAGAAAAAAAACAAAACATCAAAAGGCTCTGGTTTTTTTTCCACAAAACTTTCACCACCGGTTGGTTGAAAAAACCCCAAACACACCATTTAAGTAAAAATAGTGGCCTATTTTGTTATTCAAATGGATCGGTGATTTTGGCGGTCCCCTTAACAAGATCCTTTTATTTTTTACTGAGGCTTTATTAAATTTTATCGGTCTATAAAGTTTCTCCAGATTTTTCCTTTAATCTTCTACCCCAATTCCAAAACTAGGTCAAAAGGGGTTTGAGGGGGCACTTTAATGCATTCATGTCATGTCTGACTTTTGCCTTTGTATTAACAGCACTTTGCCCAAACATTTTTCCCCCGGCAAATAAAAAAATAAATAATCTTGAATCTTGATTTGGATTTTTGAGCGACAATTTCCGACCATAAGTTGTTTTCTCCCGATACTAATACTTTATCCGCTCACAGCGTGTCGCTTGTGCCTTCACAACAAAGCGGTCTGCACTTTAAAAAAGTAAATCGCAGCACGATGTGCCACAATGAAAAAATGACATCCAATAATCACCAAAACCCCCAACAACACGGGGTATCATTTAAAACAGTCTTTCTCCACATCTCTCCCCCTCTACTCCCACCGGCAGCCTTCAGGCCTGGCCCATAAAGCAACTCTCACATAAATCAAGCCAAAACCCTGAGAGCTCAGCAAGCCCCAAGAGCATGCTGATCACCCCGACACTCATTCCCCTCCTGCCGCCGTCTCCTGGGCTGCCTCAGCCCTCAGGAACCCACACCCTGGAGCTCAGACCCTGCCAGTGAGCCACAGCACGCTGAGAGGCTACTGATTGGTGAGGGAAGGGGATGTCACAGAGGCATGTCACTTTGATTTAGTGCCTGCGGACCAATGTGTGAGATGCAAGCGGATGCAAGCTGTGAAATAAACAAATCAATATTTCCCAGGCGCAATTCTGTATACATGCCAGTATCCCAAAGCACTGCCTTACATACACTGGACACAAAAAGGCTGTAATATCATACAATGCATAGCGCCCCAGTGCAATATGAGCATTCCGGGATGGGATCAAAGCGTGCTCTGGTTTATTGGCGTTTCTTTAAACCTATTACAATCGTCATGGGCGGTGCTAAGGTCCGCACGGAGCCGCTGTAGAGAGAAAACTGATTGGACAGGGTAGTCTAGCTATCTGTCTCACTTTACCCTGAAGAGATCTGAGAGGCAGTTAACCACAGTCATCATGAATCCACCAGAATTCCAACTCAAAGAAATCGGAAGGAAAAGGACATCCATGCATCCGGCGGTATTTCCAGGGGCACCGGAGCAATCCCGGAAGTGGAACGTCGTGGATGTGGACTATAGCAACACTGCCAAATAAGCCCACTCTGATTCGAGTCTATGTGCTTTATAGTGCAGACTTTACACAGATGGTACAGCTGACAAGGCTGCATAACGTGGTTGCTTACTACCAAACTGCAAGCTCTATTAGCATAGCTGCCCCCAGATGGAATCAAAGTCTTGTTATTCATCATGACACGGGCTGCCTGCTGACCTAAAACAACGCCATGTACTGATTATTGCATGAACCTTAGCCTGCCCTCTGACCCTTGTAGCTGTAATCTTCTCCCTCTCTTTGTTATACGTTTGCTTTTCTTCCATAATGCTTTCTTTTAATCGAAGCAGACATGACACAGAATATATAAAAGAAAAAGTGCTAAAATCCAGCTCGCAGAAGGGATTAGAGAAGGGGGGGGGGGGGGGGGTTACTTAAGGACTTCCCGTTTCCACAGTTGTGTGACAAATCCCAAAGTTGAATCCCTATTGCACGCAACACACACACACAGAATTGCTACAGACGCAGCTTTGATTAGAGCAAACTCTCTCGACAGGAAAACAAGGGGCTACAGAGAGCACGCTCAGATGAGAGCGCACACTGTCTAAATGTAACCATCTCGTTTTTAAATTCACAGTGATGAGTGCAAACAGCACATGAATAGGTTATTTTCCAAACTGAATGGTGTCAAGAGGCAAAGAAGACAACATCTTTGCATCAAATGCTGAATGAGATGCATGTCTGGCAGGCTGCTGAATAACTCTGAACCTAGCTTTCATATCTTATATACTGTAGTTATCGTTACTTGACAGGTTTATCATCATCAAACTGCAATTAAAAAAAAAAAAAACACAAATCAATAGGATGCAGAAAGAACCAAACAAAAAAAAATGAATTATTTATAACTAAATGCACTTCATTTTCCATAACCTTGGTTGATTAAAAATCATCAATAATAAATCGCCAACAGCACTTTAATGAAAAGCAATTGGCGCACAACCATAAAAAAAAAAAAAAAAAAAGAGTTGCTGTCTTACCAGGTCTCGTCGTTTTTGAACTCAAGCTCTCCGTAGGTGTCTTCAAAGTCCTCCCCTCCTCCTTTGGCGAGACCCTCCATGGTGCGATAAGGCACAACGACTGTCCCCCTTGCTCCAGAAGTCCTCAGCACTTTCACTTCCATAATACCAATGCTCTCACTGATGTGCACCGAGCTGCTCTCAAAGGTGAAGATGCCCGAATGATCGTCATCCAGAATGGTCACGGTGGCCACGGCGGGGAAGCCCAGCATGGCCTTTGGGTATGGGAGACTGTTGGGGGACAGCACCTCGTCCTCCGTCTCCAGGACACGCAGATTACAGAGCCGCACAAAAAAGTGCTCGTCCTCTTCAAAGATGTCGTCGTCTATGATGCCAATGTTTATTTCCTTGATCATCTCTCCTGGTTTGAACACCACTGTACCCTCTGAGAACTCGTAGTCGGCCCCAGCGTTAGCCGAGCCGTCTTCAGTCTTATAATCCACATAAATGGTCTTGTTGAGGTCGCCACCCTTTCTGGTGATGGACAGAATGGCAGCGCCACAGTTCTCGAGGCACTGGTAGACGGCAGGCTCAAACGCAATTCGAGACACGTACTCTTCTGGCTCCTCCACGTGCACCTCCTGCACGCTGATGACTCTTCTTTGCCTGCTCCGCGACGTGTTTCTTCAGGATGTTTCCCGCGCCCGTCATCATGCGTGTAGCTTGAATGCGGTAGAAGGCACGGCTCTTTTGCTGGTGGGAGAGAGCGTAGTAGTTGGCCATCTCAACCAGCTGATCCATCTCTTTCTCGGGGTGCTTCTGCTTCAGGTCTTTCAAGATGCGGATCATGTCGCGCCGGGACTCGTCAACCTCTTTGCTCTCAGGCAGACCAATCAGATTGCTTGCCGCCCCTCCGTCCATGAAGTGAGAGTTGACCATCTTGCCGTCCATCTCAATCCCCTTGGAGCGTTCTGCCTCCGTCTCGATGATCACACCCCTGTGTTTGTCGGTGCGATACTTCTTGTGCATGAACTTGTAGAAGAGCAGTCGTCTGTCCGCTACCCATGCAAGGAGTACGCATATGGGGAAGAAGGCCAGTGTGAGTAGACCCTCCCAGACCTGGACTACGTTGGGAGAGAACACAGCCAGAATCATGTAGAGCCAGATGTAAGCAAAGATGCTCCAGCCTGCAGTGACAAAGAACACTCGGAGGTGTTTGATCTTGCGTACCTCTCCTTGGGGAATGACGGACACACAGAGGCCAATGATGACAAACATGTTGAAGGCCGCACTGCCGACAATTGTGGCAGGCCCGAGCTCACCAGATTTGAACCCATGTCCACAGATCTCTATCACAGAGAGCATAATCTCAGGGGCGGACGAGCCCAAGGCCATGAGGGTGAGGTTCGAGACCGTTTCATTCCACACCCGAATTGTGGTGGTGGTTGTTTCTCCATTGGGCCTTTTGATGACGAGTTCCTTCTCCTGGGAGGTGATGACCTCAATGGCCGCCATGAAGCGGTCGGCAATGATGGACACTCCGAGAAACATGTAGATCATGGCCACAAAATACACAATGACCCGTGCGATCTTGTCTCCCATGGAGGGATCCTCGGGATACCAGATGGGCAAGATGATCCCTGCATGACACTTGGAGTTTCCCGCGCAGGTTGCATTGCTTGGGGTTAGCAGAGGGCTCGGAGTGGTCCGGGCCTCTGTACAAAGGAAGGCTACAGCCACAGAGACCAGCCCCAACCAGAGGCAGGCTGACGACCCTGGCTTTACAGGCCTTGAACCCTCCATGCACCCTCCTTCGTCTCAAGGGTCCTTACCACACTGACAGTCCCCCTGGGATCCAGCACTGGGCTGTGACCTTCCTCCACTCACCACCTAAACACAACAGACAGAAACAACAAATATTATATGAATTATATATATATATATATATATATATATATATATAAATATATTTAAGAGACAAAGAGTCTACTCTCATATGGGATATCTTTTGCTTTGTAAATAGTTATTGTATTTTCTTAATGCATTACTTATTAAACATAATAGTTCAGTAATTACTTTAATCCCATAATAGAATGGTTGTCCAACCTTAGACTCACATTTTTTTGTAACACAAGTTTGAGGAGCGGTGTTAGCACAAGTGTGTAAGACTGTGTTTGCATTTCAGAAACATACACTGGGAAAAGAATTTCTCAGTTTCATAGTAGTGAAGAAAACAAAATCCCAAAAGTCTTCCCGTAAACTTTTAAAGAAATTTTTGCCCCCTTCTTTACAAAAAAGCAGTCGGGGAGACCTTTGTGTTTTCTTTAGGGGCGGTCGGGAAAATACTTCCAATGTTGGGGTTTTATGAGATATGTGGTAATAGGAACGTGGGAAAAATTTAGTTTTAATAAAATCAGGCCTGGGGGCCAAATTTTTAAAAAATGAAATTTTTTTTTTAGTTTTTGATGTGGATCGTGCGGCCAAAAAATGTGGAAATTTAGTGTGATTGTCTTTGGGTCTGGGGGGGAATAAAACCCCGTCGGAACCCAAAACCCCCCGCTCGGCCGGCGTACAATGCTGCCCAAAATAAGCACTGTCCAAAATGTCGGAATTTGCAAAAAAAACAGGGAGAGGGGAGGGAGGAGGGCCATCAAAGGGAAAAATGAAAAAAAAGGGTTTCAGAATTTTCCCGTCCAAAAATTTATTAAAACTGGCTCAAATGCACAATCCCACTTTTCCCCAAGAGGGCAGCAGCTTTTCAATAACCCAAAGAAAACGTTTTCCGAAGTCGGAAAAAATCAGGCCCAAGCATTTTTTTACCTCTTTAGACTTTTTGGATAAGGGCTTTACAATTCTTTTTATGTAAAAAGCGAAGGCCAGAGGCAATGGGAGCAACCCAAAAACAGTTAAACCCCCCCCAAAGGGGGAGGGGAAAGGGGCCCCTTTAAGAGATAACACAGGGGATTTATTGTAAAGGGTTTTCTAATGTACCTGGGATTTTTGGGGGTTTAGGAGAATGGGGGGGCCCCATGCAGCCTTTTTACCAAAAACCCTGGGCCCCCGAGATAAAACCCCGAAGTTGTGTCTCCGGAGAAACTCAAGGATGATTTGAATTTAAGGGAAGGGGAGAATGACCCCTTCAGAAGCTAAGAATTGAAGGTAAACATTCTGTCCTGGATTCACTGGAGGATTTACATGTTTTTTTATTACTGTCACACTTGTTTCCCTTTGCTTTTGTTGAGCTAAATGTAGTTGAAGCTTTCGCCTTTTTTAAACCCAAAAATGAATTTTTGTTTTTCTGATTGCGGTTAAAGGTTGATTACTTGGGGGCCCCCTGACTAAAATCTGTTAAAAGTACGCACTCAGGCACCTTTTAAAGGAAATTTGGGGTAAAAAGGCCCCCCCTAAAAGGCATAGGGTTTTGCTTGTTTAAGGGAGATTTCTTATTCGATTTAGCTATTGTGCAGTACAAGGATTGAAGACTTTTTAAAAATACTGAAAAATCACAGGGGAATTGTTGAAATTTAAAGCCCACAACCAGAAAACCACTGGCTTGTTAGGGTAGTGGGCGGTTTTTAGGGGAAATTTTATGATAGTTTAAACAGGAGCCGGGTAATTTTTAAACAAATGACACAATTAAAAACCAAAATTTTTGTCTCTGGAAAACCCGGTCGTGTCAAAAAAACACCCCTAATGTCGCAAAAAAAAATTCAAAGTTTTCTTCAAGTTTTGTGTGCAAACTGAGAGTTTCAAAAAACCAATTAATTTATTCTGGAATAAACCATTCCTAATATTTCTAATTTAATGGTTCATAGACACAAATGATTGCATCACTATCAGTATTACGATGTCTTTTAAGGGATCACAACCTCAATAACATTTAGAAATATATGTCTTTCCAGAAGAGCTTTTTTTAAAGAGGTGATAAAACTGAAATAATGCAGGATATCTCAGCTTGAAATGAAACTCCTTAGATGTTAAAAAAAAAAATTGCAGATTGCAGAGCAGCACACTGATCTGGAGGATAGAAGAAGGGATGACAGCGAACAGCAGAAGAAACGAGAGACAAGGAACTTAAATTTAACTGAATCAGCAGAGCCATTGATATGGACAGGAGCCAGCTATGCAATCCCAGTGAGAACCGACAGCGCTGAGCACAAACAAAAACAACGGGGAAATAATTGAGTGACAAAGTTGTAACTTAATGAGAGAAAAGTTGCATCTGAGAAACTATGGATTTTGCAGCTCTTATTTGTATCAGTCTAAAATTTTAAAACCAAAAAATCCCCTAAAAGGGCATTCTTTTGGGAATGAAAAAAAATGTGTTCCTTACAGCCTAGAAACCAAGAACCTGTCTTAAATTCTTTTATTGAAAAGTAACAGAAAAGGGAAACTTTTTAAAAAGGGTGAAGAATGTTGCTTCCCTTTGAGAAACGGAGAGCCTGCTGATGCACTTTTCCCCCTTTTTTTATTGTAGGGGGGATGGTCAAAACGCAAGGGCAGAAACGAAGCATTTTCCCAAAAATAAAAGTAGAGAGTTTCAGGTTACAAACCCGGGGGGGAAGATTAAAGACTGGCATTTTAAATTTGGGTGATAAACAAAAAGGAGAGTTCCCAAATCCAAAAAGTCAAAAATAAAAAACTTATTATACATACTAAAATATGTTATTTTGGAAGGTTGGGGGTTGATCTCACTATTTTTGATAGTCTTTATAACGCAACGTGATTAAGATTACTCCCGGTGACCTGCCAAGTCACGTATGGCTAACAAGATTTCTACATTTAAAATCCACACAGAGCAACATTAATTACCTTGCCAGAAAAGTTTAGTTTTTTGGTTTGAGATGTTCCCTATCAGTATCGCCCAAAACTGCCTCAAATGGGATCAAGGGAAGTACCGGAGTTTACAGCGATCCCTTTTCAGGTATAAAGCCCCAAAAAAAAAACTAGGTTAAGTAGTTTATTTATGCTCTTTTTCTGTTATAACTGACTGTCCAACAGGATAATAAAGAAAGTTCTGTGGATCATTGTTGCTCTGTTTCACAAAGAGTTAACCTACAACCAGACAAAGATCAAACCACTTATATCATACATACAGACATAGTTATACATTGGAAAGGGTTCGTTCATCTCAGGGACTATTGACTAGCTGTCTATCATATCACGCCAACGGGCATTAAGATACTCCATCGTTGACCTCCAAGTCAACTGTATGTAACAGAGTTTAGATACACATCCCACCATAGCGACAGTAGTATTCCTGTTGCCAAAACATTGACGTGTTACAGCGTTAGATATTTCCATCATACGCGGCCAATACTTCCTGATATACTGTATCATATCGGGACAGAGTACGCGAGTTATCAGCCATCCATACGGGACAGTGTATAAAGCCTAGAATATAATCCCACTAAGGACAGTAGTTTATTCTGCTTTTTATGTATCATACTGACTGTAAACTGCGTAGATAATACAAAGTTCTGGGACATTGTATACTGCTGTTAAGAGTATCATATCCGATCCAACCAACATAGATAGAAATACATATCCCATCCATACAGGGACAGTAGTATACAGCTGTTAGATATCATATCCCATCCATACAGGGACAGTAGTATACAGCTGTTAGATATCATATCCCATCCATACAGGGACAGTAGTATACTGCTGTTAGATATCATATCCCATCCATACAGGGACAGTAGTATACTGCTGTTAGATATCATATCCCATCCATACAGGGACAGTAGTATACTGCTGTTAGATATCATATCCCATCCATACAGGGACAGTAGTATACAGCTGTTAGATATCATATCCCATCCATACAGGGACAGTAGTATACGCTGTTAGATATCATATCCCATCCATACAGGGACATAGTACACGCTGTATATATCATATCCATCCATACACGGGACAGTAGTATCTGCTGTTAGATATATATGCCCATCCATACAGGGACAGTAGTATCAGCTGTTAGATATCATATCCATCCATACAGGGACAGTACTATACTGCTGTTAGATATCATATCCCATCCATACAGGGACAGTAGTATACGCTGTTAGATATCATATCCATCCATACCAGGGACAGTAGTATACTGCTGTTAGATATCATATCCCATCCATACAGGGACAATAGTATACTGCTGTTAGATATCATATCCATCCATACAGGGATAGTAGTATACTGCTGTTAGATATCATATCCATCCATACAGGGACAATAGTATACTGCTGTTAGATATCATATTCCATCCATACAGGGACAATAGTATACTGCTGTTAGATATCATATCCATCCATACAGGGACAGTAGTATACAGCTGTTAGATATCATATCCCATCCATACAGGGACAATAGTATACTGCTGTTAGATATCATATCCCATCCATACAGGGATAGTAGTACACAGCTATTAAAACATGATATAATATATGACACACTGGTATTGGATCAATACTCAGGTATCAGAATTGGTATCGGGAAGCAAAAAATGGTATTGGACCATCTCTAGTTGTCGGTTCGGTTTGTCCTGTTGGTTTGTTGGTGTCTCAGCAGGATTATGAAAATAAACTACAGGCCTGAATTTATTGACACTGGGTGAAAGGGTGTAGTACAGGTCATGGAAGAAGCCATTACATTTCGGAGCGGATCCAAATCACGATGCAAATACAAAAAAATATTTTTCATTTTTGTTAACACAGATAGGGCGCTTGGGCTACATTCATGTGGTTTTAGAAATATTAGAAAAATGTGACTAGGAAAAATTCACACTGCATTAACGTTGTAAGACAGGGCGTGGGTTGGGCAGAGGTGTACGCTCTCCGAGTGCCTTCCTGGGCTGAAGTCATGTTTCGGTCCACATTAGGAATACAAATCCAAGATATGACTATTCTTTTAGATCTGTTTCGGTCTACACCAACTCCAGAGGGAACTATGAGGCTCCTCAGCAGCTAAATGCTGCATTACGTTCACCAGCTAGCTTGTTCACTAGCTGGCTACCATTATCCGTCTACTGTTTGGTGCTGGGAATGTAGAGTACGGTCGATGTTTATTGTTTTTTTAGCTTTAACAGAGCTGCTACAGCCAAATATAGAGCCGTGAGACTGAACCAAAACAGTAACGGTGTTATAATGGTCACTACAACCAACCTCATTTAAGTACAGGTACTCACAGTATCTAAAAAATACTCATTATAGCAGGTTTAAATGAGCTGACATTTACTGTCCTTTTAACACTTCAGGACTTCAATGCAGACAGGTGGAGACTCATGTCTCCATGTGTCAATGTGCTATAGTATGGAAGTGATGAAAAAGAGTTAATGGGCTCAGTCGGCCTACTCTGGATAAACACGTACAACAAAACAAGCCAAATACCCATAAGTCCAAGAGTAAACTACTAGAGTGACACAGAGAATTATAAAGATATAAAGGCCATACAGTAACACTGGACAGGGACTCAGTTGTCAGCTAACTACTTCATGCCTTTTCCATATTCCTGCCAGACATATCAATATATCACAAGCTGAAAAATAATGATGCTCAGAAAGACGTTTGTATTTGTAAACTAACGTTGTGCTCATTCCAGGGTCTCCCAAAAGACAAGTTTATGCTATATACTAAGTAGTAATCGTTTTTGTGCATGTAATAAAGGAATTCCTAATGAAATTTACCTCATCCTTAAGGCCCTACTATCACTACTTCCTCTACTGCTACTGGTATGAATATTACTTTCAAAAGCATTACTATACTGTAGTATAGTGTTATATATAGCATTACTATACTGTAGTATAGGTCCTAACACTAACAATACTGCTACCAACTACTACTACTAATCTAACATGACTATTTCTAGTAACCTTGTTACTACGACTACCACGGCTGACACAAGGCTGTTAAAGGGATACTGCATTCCTTTAACCCTTGTGTTGTCCTTGGGTCAAATTGAGCCGTTTCTAAGTGTTTTATATCCGAAATATGGATTTCTTTCAACCAAATTGCCCACAAATAACATGGATAATTCCTTGATTTGGGTGTTTTATTTAATCTTATAGAATTTGAATTCTTTTTTTTTTTTTAATAACGGTTTCAAAACAGTATCCAGACTACACTTTGACATTTACCCATCTGATCCTATCAACATCCTCTGATGTTAACTATAAGTCAAAATTCATAATTTCTGCCTTTTTAACTAAAAACGAAGGTATAATTTGATATAAATGAGGTTTGTTGACCATGAATTCCAAGAATAAGTGTAAAACCTATTATTAAACCAGCTCAGGTTTTTAAAAAAATTCGCCAAAAGCATGGAAATAGTGACATATAAATCAGAAAAAGCGATAAAAACATTGGAAAAGAACAATTCAATTTCAATTTTTACCTGGAAGGACAAGTTCATGGTTAACGGGAAGACAACACAAGGGTTAACATTTCACTTCCCAACCACCATCTCCTATAAATGCCATTTATAAACTAATTTCTGATATTAACATATTTAAAGAAATGTAATGCAACTAATGTTATTATCAACATAATGAGGAAATGTAATTTATTTATCTAGCAAGTTGCAAAATATTGATACTGAACAAACAGTACAATGTTCACTGACAACATGTATCATTTATTCTCTATAATATCCATAGCAACTAAGTCATTATTTGACTTTTTTAGGTCACACATCACTTAGTTAAGGTTAGGAAAGATGGTGGTTATGCAATGAACATTAAGTTATTAACATTTAATGGAAACCACAATCTTCCAGTAACCAAACCAAAAACCAAACGCTTTGTCCGTACGGGACATAAATCTTGCACGTCCTCGAAAATAACATTGCTTGTGAACATAATCCACGCAGCCATTACATTTCCCCAAAGCACATCATTAGGAAAACCTTCCAAACTTCTTTTTGAGGAGACAACGTGGTCCATAAAGTTAGAAGACGTGTCATAGACAGATTTAAAAAAGAAATAAAGCATGATACTTGCTGACTCAAAATCTCCATTTACATCTGATATTAATATTGGGATGTGGACCTAATCTGGAGGATGACCTCTGGAGCAGGGGCCACTGGAAAAGGAGAAGTCTGGTGACATTTGAACTTACCGGGTGGAAAGTTGTATTGAGAATGACCATGTTGTATGGTATGCATTTACACCAGAGCCCCTCCAGGTGTGGTGTGCATGGCCGATCCATCGCATTCTGACCACCTTGCATTCTGCATGTATTCACACCTTGCATTGATTATCATTCAATTCAATTTTATTTATATAGCGCTAAATCACAACAGTTATGTCATTGCGCTTTTCATAAAAGAGCAGGTCTAGACCGTACTCTGTGATGTTATCATGGGTCTTTCCTTCTCCAGACATCCAGATCACATGTTAATGCCAGTTGTAAATGGGGTCTTATTTCCTAGAAGCTCAAAAAATGCTGGAACCTACAATTCCAATAATGCACCCCCACAATGTGCACTGGAGCCTCCCCTGACTAGTAAATGCCCAGTACACATATCCACCTCCAGAACCACAGAAGACATCATAGAACTGTTGTCACAGGCTCAATAGTGCCCCTTTAACAAAATCTTCATATTGCAAAAAAAATGCTAGTGATATATCCAATAGGGATGGATTGATTTGATTGGTTAGTTTATTGATTGAGAATCCGTTTAAGACACACGACCACATAGTCTTGGCAATAATGTAAAGCTCATTAAAATGATTACATTTAACCTCACAAGGGTTTTGTATTTTAAATATTGATTTTGTATCACAGCACAGTGCTGGCAGCTGATGCAGAGTGAACGACTCCATTTCTCTATACCAACATTAGAGCCGTGACCCCTAAATCAGAAGCTACACAAAACAATTTGCATACTAATTACTGTTTTAAGGATTGTATTTTGCATAGTGAATGTAGAGGAGGACTGTCGCTGGAGTTTAATCAAGACTGTTCAGCTGCCAACGAAAAGTCTTACAAATCAACTGAAAAGACAAAGTTGTTTACAAAAACTGCACAGGAACTTAAGAGTCATAATCCAACTGGCATATTTAAATGAAGGGTGAAGTTCATCTTTGACATATTCCAATTAAATCCAACACTGACATCTTCAAGCACAAACAGTTGAGGGTGAACCCACTCAAACTCCATTTACACAACTTTTAACCACTTATTTCTGTATAAAATATAAAACTAAATTATTATTATAGAAAAAAGGGCCCATTATTACAATAAACAACTTCTCCCATCTTATAAAGCAGACATACACAAACGTGTTAATAAAAGGGTTGGCCTGATGCTTAAAGAGATAACTGTGCAAGTAGCCGTATACTGTTATACTGATATAATATATTCTATCAAATGAGTTCATTGTTTTCACAGATTTTTAATCCTGTTAGGTGTAAAATGTCTGAAAAAGCATTTAAACCATCCTAATAGGAGAGGAAAACTAATTCATGTCCAAACTGATTCCATTCCTTTAGTAAGGCATTTTTACCACAAGGAGAGGACACACTATAGGCTTTTTATTTGTATTTTTAATTAAATAAAATGGGTCCAAATCAACTGAATAACAGTTCAGTTGATTTGGACAGTTCAGTTGATTTGTTATTCAGTTGTGTTAGGAAGAAAATTATGTATTGCAAGACTTTTGTTATGAGTGAGGAACCTCAATAATCGATTAAGCAAAAATGCCAAAAAAATACTAATCTCCGGGTCCAGCTATTTTCTTCTGATATTAAACTAAATAACGTTGTATTCTGGAGCTTTGCACTTACCAAACATACTATATGAATACATCCATCTGGCTTTGGGAAATTGTTTTTTTGTGTGATTTTTTAGTGTGATTCATGGATGAAATGATCCTGGCCTACAGATAGCTGAAGCCCTGGTCAGTCTTACTCTATGCCTTTCTCTGCACCTCTCAGATAGGGGATTGTAAAGAGAAAAGCAACATTAATTGGTTTGATTCCATGCATCTTTTAAGTGATCACCACCCTTTATATATTCCCTGACTGATGCAGGCTGCACAGAGTTAAGACAGTTGCTGAGAGGGGAGAGGGCTGCTCTGCTCACAGATCTCTTTCCCTATTTTGGGACGAGGGTCTTGTTTAAAGAAGCTATTTGAGATGCGCGTAAACATGCACTCAGCAGACACACAGAGAGCCTCAGCTGTTGCCGATTAATCATCACAAGGCCGTTTCGCTCACTACACCGACGGCAGTGTAGGCCACCTGAAGGGGGGAAATCCCTGCTGGAGCACCCATAGGCCCGCACCATAACTTACACGATGCATTCAGGCCTATACGTGGAAAGATGCACAGAGAATATACCTCCTGAACCTAATAGGCCAGCCTCAGGAAGCACACTGTGTCCAAATCCAACTCCAAACCGTGACAGGCGGTGCAGAAGAAGCCAAAATAGCCTGGATAAGCAAAAACTAAAGAGGTTATATTAAAACCTGGAAATGCAGGTGTTCAGCCAATCAGCAGCAGGAATGGGCTCGCCAGGCTGTAACTAGTATCCAATACTTGCGCTGACACGCGCCAATTATTTTAATGGCACACCCATTAGACGCTATCACGAATCCATTGCAGCCTGTTGCAATGGATCATATGTGCACAAGGGTGAGGAGCCATGGGAGTTTAGACAGGTTGGACCTCTGGCAGCATGAAGCGCTCCGGACTGACGGACCACATCACATCACTTCTATCGACTGTTATTTGCAGCTATCGCGGATCTTGAAATGCATCCAACATGGTTACTATAGTAGCCTATTACTACAAGCTGTCACATATTCATATAGAAAGCCTACCTGTGTCTCGATGTCTATCGCTAATGGTTTGTCAGGTTACATCACTCATCAACACACTGATTAATTAGCCTAATATCACTGAGTTTGCATCATGCCGCAGGATATTCGTTAGCCTATAACCTACCTGGATGTGTAGGCTATTCCGGGGAGTTTATGTAGAAACTGCGAAATAGCTCCTCTCCGCCTCCCTTTATTATTATTGTTGTTGTTTGGCCGGTCAGATCGCCCTATCAACAGTCACAGTGCAATCTCGCTGCTTGGATGGCTTGCGTAAAACGCGCTCCTCGGACCACAATCCCCCGGTGAAGCCACTGTGTCGTCCTCATGTACGGAGAGGGAGAGAGGCAGATCCCCATGCAGCCGGCTGCTCGGTATGTATTGGCGATTGGATCAAACCGGCTGGAGGTGATCGCCTTTCGTCCAGCTGTCTCCTGCCCGGGCGCCCTCCTCCCCAGATCCTCCCTGTCTGACGGATTGACCGGGTCGCAGAGCTGTCAATGACGAGGGGAGAGGAGGAGGGAGGAGGAGGAGGAGGATGGGGGGGTGGGGGGAAGGAGGAGAGTGGGGGGGGGGGGGGTCGGTATTTTAAGATCAGAGATGGATCTTCAGAGCCCCGTCCGCACGGCTCTCTCTCCCCTCCTGCAAGCCGTGAATCAGCGTCTCTCCTCCTCCCCCTCTCTCGGCGCAGGGGAACTACGATGCCGCTTTTATTGTAGGCTATTCTGTAGTATAGGCACTCTTTCTTTCCCGGCTGTCTTCTCTATAGAAACGACACACTGACATTCATATTAAACGCCTGTACATTAGAAAGGCGCTCAGCTGTGCAGGCTATGGAAGTTACCCAGGCAGCAGGCAGGCAGGCAGGCGGCGGCAGGCAGGCAGGCGGCGGGCGGGGCAGGCAGGCAGCAGGCAGGGCAGGCAGGCAGGCAGCAGCGGGACTTGGCGAACCATCGGAATGACCACGACTCTCTGCGCTAAGTCAGTTTCTGGAGCTTACGATTGCTGGAGATGAGATGATGGAGTAGCCTAGCCTAGCCTATGAATTCTCACCCTCTGATCACGAGTAGCCTATTAATATTAGGCCTGTTGTCGCGCGGTGGAGGTGTGAGGTTGCGCCCTACAGCCCTGCGCCCCCGATTCTTTTTAAAAGTCACACACCACAACACACACACACACACACCACACACACACACACACACACCACACACACACACACACACACACACGGTTAGGCGCGCAACTACGTCACCATCGGCTGAGAGAAGAAAACCTGCACCACAAAGCATGAATTTCATTCGGACCCACAGCCCACCGTGACACGGGTTCACAACGGGAGGGAGAGGGAGGAGGGACAGCTTCTAAGGTCACTCATCTGCGCCATTTCACCCCAAAACGGGCTGCTAATTAAGACAGAAAAATAAGTGACAGCACGAAGATGATCAGTGAGTCACCGGCATTTAATCTTGCCACATGCCATAGACTAAATCTGACACACACACACACACACACTTAGTTTCTGCATTACTTACGAGTAGGCTACCTTTACTAGTAATACTTTAAGTACATTTTCCTGATGATAGGCCTACTTACATATGTTAAAGTAGGCTAACATTTTCAATGCGGGACTTTTACTTGTAAGAGAGTATTTTTACAGTGTGGTATTAACACTTTTACTTAAGTAAAGGATCTGAATTCTTCTTCCACCACTGCACACAATAAATGCATACATGGACTAGGTGCAAGAATTACTAACTAGGCCCTACTAGATTTACTTAGTGTGTGGTTATTAGATGTTCATTGGAGCATTGGATGAGATAATGTCTGATTATGTTCTGTGTAGGTTTACTGTATGCTTAGGCTATTGTGTGTGTCTATGCGCCAAGTGTCGCCATTTGTTTGTCTTGAATGCCCAAGACACATTTCTCCTATAGGAGACAATAAAGGCTTATCCTATCTTATCCTATTGCTGGCCGAGAGTTAGCGTTAGATGAGAAGATACACTATCATGTTTAAGCTAAAGATGTGAAGCCACAGCTGTCAGCTTGTCAGTTAGCTTAGCTTAGCTTAGCTTAGCACACATACTCGGAACATGGGCAAACAGCTAGCCTCTGTCAAAGGCAAGTTTCCACAAATAAAGGACTTTCTATTTCCACGCAAGTGCTAAACACATTATGTTGTCGACAATGGTGGTTCTACTGAAGTGCACACAGAATGATACTCCAAAAAAAAAGTTTATATTATAATACTTATTGTTTATCCACACAAAAGCAGAAGTGTAAAACAAGGTCATTTGATGTTTGTGTTTCTGACAACTTTATATTTAGCCAGAGACAGTTTAGAACCATAGACCGTTACAGAAATGGACCAACAGATCCCGTTGTTCTAGACAGAAACTTTTCCGGTGATGGCTGAGCGTTACTGCGCAGCCTCCAACTGAGCTCGACGGCGTAGATGTGACGTGGGCAACCTTCTGAAAGTTTTAAGTCTTCTGGTAGCTGTGCCAAGAGAAATCTCAATCATTCCCAATGTTGCAGAGACGGAGAGCGTAGGTATAAGTTCGGCGATAACATAGGCACAGGCTAATTATTGCTAACTAACGTGCTAGTTAACATTAGTAAATAAACCTAAACAGCTGATTTAAGTTCAAACTGTCTGCAAGCTTACCTTGTCCTATACGGTAATTCCTCTACTGTGCAATAGTAAGTTGTGTGGTTATGACACAACCGTTAGCCTATTTTTACAAAAACATCTGCTACGGAGCCATAACGTGAGGTACAAGGTAATGGAGCCTTTTATACACTGTCATTTTTCTTTAGAAATAAAAAATACACAAAGAAAGTCTTTAAACACTTCAGATGTAAAGTTATTTGCTGTCAAATGTCAAAAATGATTGGCAGTCAATGGAATGCTAACGGCGGGTGAATGCTAGGTAGCATCAACATGGCGCCATGGGAGCTACGCTTACTGGATGTAAAATCCCAGAGACAAATAAAGTCTTTAAACTCTTCAGATGTAAAGTTATTCACTGTCAAAGTGACGTCAAAATGTATGACGGTCAACGGAATGCTAACGGCGGATGATGGCTTGTTAGCATCAAAATGGCGCCATAGGAGCTATGCGTTCTGAAGAGAGGCTTACCGCCTTCATTAGAATCATAGACAGTTAAAGAAGTGGACCAACAGATCCCGTCGTTTTGGACGGTGACCAGTGAAGGAAAATAGAAGCACTTTTCAGGTGATGGCAAGGCGTTACTGTGCAGTCTCCAACTGAGCTTGTTGACGTAGTTGTGACTTGGCAACCTGTCTGAAAGTTTAAGTCTTCTGGTAGCTGTGCAAGAGAAATCTCAATCATTCCCAATCAGCAGAGACGGAGAGCGTAGGTATATGTTAGGAGATAACATAGGCACAGGCTAATTACTGCTAACTAACATGCTAGTTAACATTAATAATTAAACCTAAAGAGCTAATGTATCTGTGTGTAGCTCCTGTATCTGTGTCACATGGGTTCCTGCACTGCCACGCCTCTTTAGGAGTCTAGCAGCAGTACACTGAGTGTATTCACTCCAGTGAAGTGAACATAGAAATCAACGTGAACACAGATTATAACTGATTCTTTCGCCCCGTAGTCACCAGAGTAAATAATGCACCCACTTTTCACAAGCCACATATCGCTAGAACATTCTGACACTAAAATGGCATTTTTCAGGATTCTTTTCTTTACTTTGTTCGAGACCTGTTTCTGTCTCAGGAACAAACTCTCGCGAGATCTGGCAACACAGATAAGCTTAAGTCAACCAAGTCTCGCGAACGCCCCACAAACTAATTTTTGTAATGCTTAATATTGCTTTTAGCGTAGTGTAAATAGCTGACAACTTGCGAACAAGGCCACGCCCACTTAGGAGACAGAAGTCTAAACCATTTCATACCACCGCTTGAAATGTGCAATCTTGAGCTATACAGTATCTTTGATTAAGAATCTGCTCATCTATCTCGCCGAGAAAACAAATAAGTGTATTTCAAAAATGTCTACTAACTATCCCTTTAAACAAATCCTGCTCAGGGTCCCACAGAGTCCAGGAAACATTCTCATCAAATACCCATCACCTCCTGTGTTTCTTTGTCTCCCTTCTTGTACTTGCATTCCACAACCCAATGATCTTCCCTCCCCGGTAAGATGCATTACTAGCCAGTAGATAATGAGCTTCACAGGGCACACAGTCCTTGATGCAGCACCACCACCCATAACAGCTGCTGACGAGACAGACGAAGCCCCAAAGACAGAGCAGAGCAGGGTGTTCACACTGCCACCACCTCCAATTACAGAATCATACAGGCCTGAAGCATTGTAGAGGGAAAAAATCCTTAAAGTCCCAGGGCAAATGAATGTAATATTAATACGTGATATTAAGAACATAAGTATTTGAATCCTTTTAAATTCATTAGCGGTTAATCAATAATGAATTATAATTAATCCACCCAGAAACAACACGGAGAGACTCGGAGCAGTCATCTTATTGCAGTAGTCACTTTTCTTTTGGGATGGAGCCTATATGCAAAGCAGGAGAAAAAAAAAAAAAAAATCAATTGGATCCGATTTTAATTACATAGTCTGGCAGTGTGGTACAGAATCTTATTAGCCTGTTCAGATTTCCACGCTTGTTAAATTCAAATATGAAATTCAAAAACAATCACTTCCCAAGTGAGGATGGGAGGGATGAGACGGGCCAATCTGGCCAGGCGGCGGCTGCGGCAGCCCCCACCACCAACACCAACACCAACAGCACCACTCCCGTCCGCCATCTTCCACTCCCTCTCTATGCAATGCTGTAATTAGTATGGAGAATATGGTTGGATGTTTTAATGAAGTTTTCTTATCTGTAGGAAAAAGGGTGAAGGCAGAAAACACACTGGACAGATTGGTGTGCAGGCTCTTTAAGTGTACCTGCAGCCAGCCTGTATCAGATTGGAATTCAATGGCTGCTCTTGCCTCTCTTATCAAAGTCCTCCATGTGTTCAGTGATGATTAATGGATTATACTTGTAATCAACACACCAGGCCTGCTTGTGTTTCCCGCTGAGAGGAGCAGCACTTACAAGGGAGGGCAACTTGATGGCCGTAGCCCTGAAACTGACTGCCTGCATTGATTCTCTGAGAGAGAAGCGACTTCACCTCTCCTTACTGTTTTTTTTTTCTTTTCTACTTCTTCCCGGTTTTGCCACAGCACACTTGACGGCTGCGTCCCTGGATCAGTTTCATTAAAACGGTCTGGCATGCAGCAGCAGAGAATCTGGAGCAGGGAACGATACAGTACAGCACAAGAGAATAGTGCTGCACTTGCACTTTGGGATTTGGATTTTCTCTCTCCGTGCTGTGCTCGGCACTCTGCACATGCTGATAATTTGTAGGCCCGAGTCGCAATGACTTTAGTTGGGGGGGAGAAGAGAGAGAGAGAGTCAGGCAGGGACACAGTGAGTGAAGGGAGGGGGGAGGGGGGGGGGGGGGGGGTCATCAGGGGGAGTTGGCACTGACATCACCCCTGGGCGACGTCCGCTTACGACGGTCAGTAATGAATAGTGAAGCTGTGAAATGAGAAAGGTAAAGAGTCACCTCACATCAGAATCTAAAGAGCTTAAGGCTGGAGGGCCACTTCCTGTCACTGGTGAATGTGTGTGTTTAGAGGGTGGTGTGGAAGTGGGGGTCAGACTGAGCAAAGCACAAACCACCCCTTTTCTTAAGGACTCACTTTAAAAGACGCGTGGGTGGGCACCCAGATAGCTCATTTGGTAGACCAGGCACCCATATATAGAGGTTTACTCCTCGACGCAGGGGGCCCGGGGTTCGACTCCGACCTGCGGCCCTTTGCTGCATGTCATTCCCCCCCCCCTCTCTCTCCCCTTTCATGTCTTTAGCTGTCCTGTCAAAAAAAATGCCCCAAAAAATTTTTTTTTTAAAACATAAAGATGCATGGGTTGCAGGGACACATACTGTGAATTTACCCCACCATTTTACCCTACCATAGTGTGCAAAGGTCGATGAAGTGAAGCTTTTTTTAAGAAGTAGGATAGGAAGCTGGAGAAGTGCCAAACCGTGGTGGTTAATAAAAAAATACTCTAAAACAAAGGGCACAAAATCAAACCTGGGAATTATTACAAGGTAAATTAACATTAAAGGAAAACCCTGGAAACCAGCCAACTCCTTGTTATTAAAAAAACCCATAGACAATAAAGGAAATGGACAATGTGACACCATTGTTTTCAACAGACCAGTGAAGAATATTAGAAGTACTTCTCAGGTGATGGCTGTGCGTTACCACCCTGCCTCCAACTGAGCTTGAAGACGTAGATGTGATATGGGCAACCTGTCTGAAAGTTGTAAGTCTTCTGGTAGCTGTGCAAGAGAAATCTCAATCATTCCCAATCAGCAGAGACGGAGAGCGTAGGTATACAGTATGTTAGGAGATAACATAGGCACAGGCTAATATTTCTAACCAAAATGCTAGTTAACATTAGATATAAAACTTAAACAGCTAATGGAGGTCCAAACTGTCTGCGAGCTTCTCCTGTACTATACGGTAAGAAAGTCGCATGCTTATGACACAACCGTTAGCCTGTTTCTACAAATACGTCTGCTACGGAGCCATAACGTGAGCTACAAGGTCATGGAGCCTTTTAAACATTGTTGTGTTTCTTTAGAAATAAACAAAGGACAAATAGAGTCTTTAAACACTTCAGATGTAAAGTTATTCGCTGTCAAAGTGACGTCAAAATGAACGGCAGTCAATGGGATGCTAACGGCAGGTGAGTGCTAGGTAGCGTCAAAATGGCGCCATAGGAGCGATGCTTAGTAGAGGCTGGCTTACCCCCTCAAAAACCTCTTCCTCCCTTGTCCTGAAGGCCCTTTCACACCTCAGCCTCACTAAACTGGAACGTACCACCTGCACAGGTAAGTATAGGGTGAGCTAAACTAAGAAAAAGCAACATTTAACACTCCGGATCCAGAAAATACCATTAGATTCACATTTACAGATACTGCTGACATTATATATGTACACCCATAGCAAAAAGCAGCACAAATATTATAAAAATGTAGTGTGTCTTACCCATTCTCCTACCCCTGGCCGGCCAGCCCTATCTGAGAGAAGTGAATCAGGCACACCTGAATGTACTTTACTTGATTAGCTGGTGAGCAGCTGATCTCCCCCACATCACAGAGAACTAGAATACTATGAACCCATTAACCAACTCAACTGGCCTATGTCATTGTATGCACATCAAATGAAAATGTATCCAATAAACTAAAAACATTACACTGGAATTATTACGCAGACACAAAACACTTCATTTCCAGGGCCTGGTGAGAAAGGAGAAAGGCAGCTTTTTCACAGGTCAGTTCCCCCTTGATTAGTCTATACAGTTTGGGTTTGATTCATCAGGTTTGGAGATATCTGGCTTACAGATTTCTGCCTTTACCTCACTGTGATGCAGGTGAATGATATTTCAATTGTGGAGCTCACAACTCAGAAAACCTAAATTAAACAAAAATCTCAATAGTAAAATCTCTTTTCAGAAGGCGCCCCTACTCTGGGACAATTGTTCCAATGGTTTTGTGCTTGTGACCAGTTCATGCAAAGCCTTGTCTCCTTGCGACCTCCTGTCACAGCTTGTCTATGAGTCGGGGATTAACCACCGGTCAGTTATCCCTATGACATGCTGTCAAAAAACCTAGACAAATAAAACCAAAACTACATACAGCTATAGCAGTGGATCCCCAGAGCAGATTGGCACCATAAACATAAATCTGAGGGATGACAAGCAAATTAAGAAAAGGAAAAATGATGTTACACAAAATGTTTCTTTTTTTATGGCTTTGTTTGCAATTTTGAACCCTTAAATTCAAATTGCCCGAGAAAGAAAAATAATTACTCTTTTGGAGAGTTGGGCCATCACCTGTAATCACAAATAGCTGCTTCTTTTGACATGGCCACACACCGTCACGGTCAACTCATCATGCAGACATACAGGCATCATATGTGCACATAATCATACAGAGAAGAGCTGGTTACTCTTCATATAACGCACCATAACCTTGACCACCGTGCACTAATACATCCGCTCCTCAAATAAAACCCTGACATCTCCATAAATATACAGAGTGCAATGGAGATAGAAAGGAGTCCGGGGCCAAGCTTTCACACTGTATGTACTTTTGGCTCAAATAAGATCCACAGAGACCGGTATTTGCACACACGTAGCATAGTAAAGCTCATCAATGGAGAGAGCCCCTTCTGCAGCTGCAGCTATTGGAGCTGAGCATTCAGTGGCTCACTGGTCTGGAATATATTTGTAGAGGAAGATGGGTGAGAGAGGGATACCCACACTGACTCCATTACATAAGAGACACAGTGCACAGAAGACGAGTGTAGGACACTGGACTCCACTCTCATCTACTCATCTCCCCCGTGCCTTATGGTGCTGAATGAAAGAGAGGAAGAAGGGGGAAGAGGATAAAGAGTAGGGGAATGATGGGATGATACAACGGAGGGGTCAGCTCGTCTGAGGGGCTTGGCTTGCGTGCCAAAACAGAAGCATGTTCGGCTGGGGGGTGGGGGCTCTGCCCAACAGCCACGTCTCCATGGCAACGTGTGGCCCCTGCCTCGGTCCTGGGGAGAGTGGAAGTGACGGCGGCGATCTGTGTGCGTTCTGTCTGCCTCATTATGTGGGGAATGGAGTGAAACAGCCAGGGGGTGCATTTGTTCTGCGTGGACTACCCCTCAGCTGCCAAGCGTCTGTCTATTTATAGAAATGATATGAGAGAGAGAAAGAGAGAGAGAGAGAGACCATTTCTCCGCTCACTTTCCTCCCTCCTCCATGCAGAATAGGTCTATTTTTTTGGCATTTGATTCTGCAGCTCTCTAAGTGACATTTCAGGGAGTCAGTAGATGTAGTGAAGGTAGGGCTGGGCGATAGGGAGGAAATCAAATATCCCGATATTCTTGACCAATTACCTCTATCAATGTTGCGGCAATATTCTAGGGTTGACTGTTGGTGCTTTAACAAAATATCTTCACACTTCTATTTTAGATAAATAATCATCAGTAATGTGGATATAATGACTAAATGGGTAAAGACAAATAATAGAACAATCACAACCGTATGGGAAGTTCAGAAAATGACAACTTTACATGTGACAGCCTTTAAAAACCAAGAAAAGAACTCTTATGTCATATCACTATGTTACGATATATCCAAAATCTAAGACGATATCTAGTCTCATTTCACAATATCAATATAATATTGATATATTGCGAAGGTCTAAGTGAAGGTTAAGGCTTTCACTGACCACAGCTTCATTGGCTTTGCTCCCTATCTGGAAAAGGGGATTAATAATTAAAAAAAATATATTAAAAAACACATTACATATTAGAGCTGAACTAAAGCAGGTTTCTCTACTCTGCCTTTCCGTTCCACAAGTGACAGCCTATTGGTTCATAAGAAGGAAATACATCACATTGGCTGTCAACCTGGGTCGAGGATTCCCCAGGGGAGCCCATTCACAGAATGTGGTCAAATGTTTTGTATTTTGCTCGTGGAACGGAATAATCGTGTCTCTAATCTTTGTGAGAAATGTATTCCTGTGAGATAATACCAGTGGTAATTAATCTTCATCTGGAGTGTGTGAGAGTGTGTTTGGGAGGAGGGACTTTTCATTCATCAAGGGCCAAAAAGACTGAGAGCTGGGATAATCTGGCAGCAGGAACACCAACTCCCAGGGCTGCGCATTAGAGGGGAAAATCTGAATGATCCAGGGGCCACGGAGCTGGAGAGGGCCCCTGGAAGATTGTAGGGATTAGTTATTTTGGGTTTCAGAGGCCGCATTTTCAAACCAGCTACGTGATTCTCGTTTCTAAGACCTCATTAGTTCTCGCGTTCGCAGAATGAAGTTGTAAATATTGAATTTGATTTGTTCTTTTCTTAGCCCATGTCCGATTAATATTTGATCACATTTTCTTGCTTTTTCTAATTAAAAATTGAACAGCACGTGAAGGGGGCGAGCATTCTTCAAATTAGGACTCCAACTTGTTATGCATCCTGGTGGCTGGCTTACGATAGCGAGGCCTCCGACGACTACACCCGTGCTGCATCTCCACAAAAGTACTGCAGTGGGCCGTAAGATCTCCGCCTCGGCGCTCTGCAGTCTCCTTCACATGGGTCGTCAGAAGTGGACTCTATGGAGAAGACGCCAGGCCGTGTGGCTTTGCTAGCTAGAGTTTACAGATGGTTCACCAACACACGGCTTAGCAGTGGTGGAATGTAACTGAGTACATTCACTCAAGTACTCTTACTTAAGTACACATTTGAGGTACTTGTACTTTACTTGTCTGTTCATGCCATTTTCTACTTCTACTCTTAAGATTTTTGCACACAAAACAGCAGTAGTTTATAAAATACGTTTTTCTTCAAGTCCAGCTGAAAGATTAACCATTAACTTTTGTGTCGTCTCCCGTCAAAATTTAAAATCAATTTTGTTGACGCTTTTTAATCAATTCTCGCACTTTTTTCCCTTACGTTTTTCTCCTTTTTTCCAAAACTTAATGCTTTTTTCCAATGTTTGTCACTTTATTTGATATTTTCAACAGTACGTAACCCTAACTTATTAACTTTAGTTTAGTTATTTTAGGAATTTATGGTAAATTAACCTCATTTATAGGAAATTATACCTAATGTTTGAGTTAGAAAAGCAGAAATTAGAAATTAATTAGACTAAAATTAAAGGAATGGATGTTGATGGATAATCCCAGACTGGAATTTGTCATTTTTTACTCAATACTATTTCAAAAGCACTTCAATTTTTTTCAAATGCTATAAAATTGAATAAGACACCCCAAGATTACCCATCAAAAATCCCCCCAAAGAGCGTTGTGTGGAATCGATCATGTTATTTTGGGTAGTTAAAAAGAACATTGATATGGGAAAACGGGTCAATTTGACCCAAGAACAACATGAGGGTTAAAGACTTGATTGACAGATGGTTTCCACTTTCTAAAAATGTGAGGATTTTTCAGCATTAAAACAGACTTTTACTTTTAATACTTTAAGCACATTTTCAATGCAGGACATTTAATTATAACATGGTATTTTTAGTGTGGTATTAGTACTTTTGCTAAATTAAAGAATCGGAATACTTCTTCCACCACACCTTAAGGAGGAAGTGAAATATACTGTATAGTTAAAAGCGTGGCCAAATGAGATCATTTTACACCAAAAAAAAAAAAAGACATACACTTTGTCCCTGTGAGAGTTTTGCGTATTATCCAGATGGATTCCAAAGCCCAACACTTCATCCACCATTGCAGCTCACCTTACAGCAGAAGCCACATCCCTCTAAATCCACTTCAGATTGGCTTATCAACTTTCAAACTCAATATTTCTCCTTTCCCACAGTTGGCTGTGGTTCTGATTTTCAGACAGCCATCCCAAACAGCCCAGGGGCAGGCCTGTGGAGCATCCAGAATAAGTGTGTGATTGACCTCTAAGATTACAATGCATAAACACGGGTGTGCTCTACATTTAGGGAGTCTTCTTCAGAAACAGAAGCATTCACCAGACATTTTTATTAATCAACACACAGCCCGATGAAAAAGGCTTGATCTGATCTGCCATTCCTGTGACAAATTACGTGATTCATCTGTTCGCCGGATTAGGGGCAACTGCTGCTTCATGGCAGCGCGGCCCGACACTCAAACAAGCAACGACAAAGCATGAAGACTTCCATCTGTCCAACCTGTGCATGAAAAAAATTAAAAATCCTCACGTGAGCCGTTTGTGTGCAGTACATTCCCGAGCCTGAGGAACACTGGTTATTAATGTGACTCAAAATCATAAGCAGAAAAAATGTGATTACAGAAAATGTATCCCAGGACATTCTCATACACACCTCTCCACCTGAAGAATATTCATTACATCCCATTTCACAACTGAATGAGGTAAGGCAGTACATATACTGTACATTATCTGTCAGTCAGCCAAACATTACTCATATGTACAATCCGAAGACTTGCCGCAAAAAAAAGAAAAAAGAAAATCATGTTCTTTCGGTTTGTAGAACAAACTTTAAAAAAAAAAAAAAGGAGAAAAAGGTAATACTATTTCCATTATAAAAAAGGTAATAAATCCACTGCGTTGCAAAGTAATAACTGTCAGAGAAACAGATTACTGTCGAGACCTATAAAGCCTGAGGAAAAGGCCGGACCGTTGTGTTATTTATTCTTTTATACTCTCAACTGGTAAATCAATGCATACTGTTGTAAACAAAGACTCACCACGTCTACGAGCTTTTGTCAAAAACTAAATGAATGTAAAAAAGTAACCATTTGGATCAATAGAAAATTATTTATTGAGACATGGAAATCATATATGTTGTTCCTACCTTGCTTTGTGTGTGTGTGCGGTAAGGTGCAGCAGCACACAGCCACCTACTGGTGGTTTATGACAAGCTCCTGATCACAGTGGAGGATAACACACCGACAGGTGACTGGCTTATATTTATGTGTGTGAAACAATAAGAACCAATGCACACTGCTTAAAAGACCAACCTTTAACTTAATTCAAGGCTTTGGGCTCATGTGGCATCCTTTTAATTACCTGTAGTCCTGAATGTGTTCCAACTAGTGCTGTCGGTTAAATGGGTTCTTACGGTGTTTTTTTTTTTTTTTTTTTTTAAATCACAAGATTAATGTTCTTTTTGGCCTAGCAAACTTTGTAGTTTTTTTCCACATGCTGTTGCAACAACTTGTAACGTTAGAAAAACTACAACACCACACTGGATCTAGCTAGACCGGGAACATAAAGACAGCAGCCACGCCGCACACACAAAACGTTACGTTTTGAGGAACAAAGAAATCCACTTTTCATGTTGAAAAGAGCATTAAAATGACAAAAAGAAATGATGGGACAAAATGAAATCAAGGGACATTTAGAATAGATAAAAATGTGTGATTAATTGCAAGTTAACAATGAGAATGCGATTAATCGCAATTAAACTTTTGAATTGTTTGACAGCACTAGTTACAACCAGAAGAGACTACAACTCGTTACAAACAAGCGAAGTTTAGAGTCCGACACAGACCGTGGCCATAGAAGTAGAGCGCACGCCTGGGCTGCTGGGGTCTCAGTTAGGGGTGTAACGATACATAGATCTTGATCATTATATCTTTTCAATATGCCACGATCCAATATTATCGATGCAAGGTGAAAGTATAGTCACATATCGTCTCGAAGATTCCCCCTTTATTTTTGATTTCCGTTTCATTTTTGTTCTTTGTATTATAAAGTGCATAGTTGCATGTCATTTAAATGCCTGGAAGAGCTCAGTTGTAAAACTGACAAGTCATATTTTAGTTGGTTTTCTGATCATGTCTGGTATCGATCGCAGGCCCCTGAATTCAATCAAAATCGTACCGTGACAGACTTTAAGATATCAGTAAATATTGTATCATGTCCATAGAATCAACAGAATATCGTATAGAGATAAACTTAGTGGAGCCTCGGCCCATTCCCGTCTGGTCCGCCCTGCTACAGTGTGGGTGTGTGGGTGTGTGTGTGTGTGGTGTGTGTGTGTGTGTGTGGTGTGGTGTGGTGTGTGTGTGTGTGTGTGTGTGTGTGTGTGTGTGTGTGTGTGTGTGCGTGCGGCGCAGCCCGCTGGGCCTCAGTCCTTTTTATTCTGCCTGGCGCGCTGCTGCTCCTGGTACTCCCTGGAGTCCTCCCAGGGACGGGGACCGCGGATGTTCCTCCACTCCTCCAAATTCACCTCCTTCAACTTCTGCAGAACGGAGAACAACAACACAGGGAGACGAGGTTTTAATACTTCAGGAATTCACCCTCTGACCAGTCATAGATTCAACTCGGAAAACTAGGGCTGGGAGAAAATGAGATGGCACCAGATTCTTGACCACATACCTCAATGTTGACTTTACAACCATATTGTGGGGTTGCCTAATGGTGCTTTCACAAAATATTTACACAATGAGACTTTAAAATAAATGATCATCAATAATAATGTGGATATAATGACTAAGTGGTTAAAGGCAAATAACAGAACAGTTAGAAAATCATGTCACTTTCCTGTAATGCAGCTAGGGCTGGGAACCGAACGTCGTTTTAGGCACCGATAAACTTGCCTCTATAGAGTATCGAAAAATGCCTCAATATTCAATACCCAAGGAGTAAATCTCATCAGAGTCAGTGAGCCAGTAAGCACACAGCATGCTACTATCAAAATCTAACAATGCTGCTGATTGGCTGTCTTAGGTTACACGTCGTATAGAAAACTTAATGCACAGAGACAAGGCTCATGTAGTAGCTCATATCACGATAGTGATATAATACATTTATTGTCCAGCCCTACTGAAAACTGTACAGGATTATTTCAACTAAAAACATGAACTTGTGTTCTTGCATGAACACGAGACAACATTTCAAAGTCAATTTAGGATTTTTTCTTCTTCTCAGTTTACTTCATGTACTGTGATAGTGCAGATGTGGAAAAATAGAACCATCTGGCATGTCATGCAGGGTGAGAGGAGGCAAGAACTAGGCTGCCCGGATGCTTCTCCACAGCGGCTCGTCGGATTGGAGAATAGCTTCGCCCAGCTCCCCTCACCAAACATCTTTCTGATTAGGAAGATTAGGAGGCGCGGGTCGGACTTCTGGAACTTTCTGAAACCAATAATCCCACATTCACAGCCACCTGCCTTCAGGGGGAGACTGTGTGCAGTTGTCCCCATTTTTATTTTATCCATATACGCCCTTCACAATTTTATCAAAATGGCAACATGGACTAGTGTACTTTTTTGGACACCACACTACTGCACTAAGTGCAACCTGCACAATTGGTTTATTTACATTTAGCATACATTTTAGCATATTATTTAAGCAGTTGCACATTTTTGTTTTCCCATCCTGTACATATTCAAATATTTGTTTTATTTTATTTATATTATTATTTCAGGTATATTGTATGTATGTATATTTTTCCTAGTATTTCATTTATATTTATATTCTGTGCTTTGTGACTGATTTTGCTGCTGTAACACTGGAATTTCCCATTTTTCTTGGGATCAATAAACATCTATCTATCTATCCATCCAATCTGAATGAAGTATCGTGGTGCTATTGTTTGGTACTGATCCTCGCACAAATCACACTATAATCAATCATTTGCATTTTTTAAATTGATATTTTTTTCAATGAAAATAATGATAAAAAAGGATCATTCCCTCCTATATCATGAATCATATTGCAATCCCAACGTCAGTCAAAAGAACCACAATTCGATATTTTCCTCGCGTCGTGCTGCCCTAACATTCATCAAACATTATCAGATTATCAGATTATCAGATTATCAGCATGTGTGCTGATAATCTCTAAACATTTTACATTTGTATTGACTGTTCTTGTTAGTATGAAAAAAGAAAAAAAAACTCCCAACTGATCAATAGTAGAAGACATCAGGGCCACACTATATTACTTCGATCATATTACTGAATTACTAATAACCTAAACAAATGAACACTTAATTTAATAACGAAAAATGTATTAAGGTTATTAAAGATTGTTTAAGAATTGCATTCCCAATATTCTACTAAACGAGGTTAAAAATGATGACGTATGACGTTACAAATACAATCCCCGTGTTTCCCTCTAACCTGCCTGCAGGTTTTACAGGATCCATGACAACGTGTGCCGACTCTACACACCTTTTAAAATGTCTCGCATTCTGATGACACCCGTGTGTCAAGCCCATATTGTTGACCAGCTCCACTTTCTTGCAGAAGGACAACAGCAGTTAGATTCTTTCGTCTAGCACCCCCTCACCCCACGCCCCCCGGGTGCCCAGCCTGTGTCTCCTTACCTCATACTCCTCCTCCAGCATGGCTGACTGCTTCTGGACATTTACTTTGGCTTCCAGTGACGGATCCAGCTGAGGAGAGAGAGAGAGAGAGAGAGAGAGAGAGAGAGAGAGTCACGCCTTCACAACAACACGGAGACAATGAAAACATACCACAGTAAGGAAGAGCTCAATGGAAAGTTTGAGAGATACGTTTGGTGAATATCAACTAGAGATGGTCTGATACCATTTTGTGTTTCCCCGGTACCGATTCTGATACCTGAACTTGTGTATAGGCCGATACCGAGCACTGATCCGATACCACTGTGTCATACACTTCATTATGTTGTAACAGCTGTATGGGCAATCGGTACCAGAACATCTCTAGTATCAAAATTAGAGATGTTCCGATACCAGTATAGCGGATACTGGTCGCCGGTATCTGTATTTTTTTTTTTTTGATTTATTTAATTGTATCAAGCATGCCTTACATATGAAAAGAGAGCAGTCTAACATGCAACCGTTTTTTTACTCTCTAAATTATTCTGCTTGATTTGGCATCACCATCACCGGGTTTAGTAAAGATGGTAAGTATTCTGTGTCAGAGGTTTTGGGAGAGAGAGTCAAGTCCAATGGAGCTATCGGAGTTTTGCAATTCAAATTGATTTTACCCGAGAATAGGCCTGAAATGAATCCCATTCTGAATCATTATTTCTAATGAGTTCTAATATTTCACAGCAATAACGCAGCGGTAACTCCGGTGATTGATGCCTTTCAAAATTCCATGATTGAATTTTAATTAGACTTACACTACTACAGCAAATAAAATATCTAGACTGTTTTGCAGCCTCCAGACCAGGAAATGAATAGCCCGAGCAATTTGTATGACACCTACAGTTCTATGGAGGTGTTACTAGCATTTCTCTGACTGTCTGCCACAAGGCTGGACCTCAAAACCTAACTGGGAGCATCAGGGGTGAAGACAACTCGCACAAATCCTGGACAGGGAAGACAAAAGGCCTTGAAGTTCATCTCTTCCGCAGGCTAAATAACATCGTTGAAGGGAAAATACTAATTGGATCATACAGTGACTTAACCCTCACAGCGGTTTTAATGATTTAAGTGGGCAAATATCTGTAAGAACATAACGGAATAGGATAATGACAGCTCTTAGTAAGGACCGCAAGAGTGGTTATATTCTCACACTCACACACACACACACAGTGTGTGCCGCAGGCCCTGTCAGAACAGACCGAGTCGTGTTGGGGGCAGCTGCCCATGCACGCTGCCCCCCTCCCCCGTCGTCATCCACAGTCCAGCGGTGCTTCACATGGACAGTAGTAAGAAAAGATGCCCGCGCCATCTGGCTCCCACCCACATCGTCGTTTGTCAAAGCAAAACAGCACAAAACAGCTCATCACATCGCGATAGCTTCTAATAAAGGGCTGGTCTTCTTGTCAATTCTAATGAATCGTGTCTGTCATTTAATGAATTATTAGAGCTGGTTCTCTTGTGTTGACTCACTAAACGCGTTAGAAAAGCCTGTCGGTGCTGTGCTGTATGCCTGCAGTGTCTGTAATGATGGATAGACAATCTAATCTAATATCTAATTCTATTTAATAAATAAGCCTCACATCAACCACACTGCATTGCACTGGGAGATCCAAACAGTCCTGGCAGACAGTCCCAAACATCTCTATACATTGGCTATTTTTACACTGTCCCCTTTAGAAAACCCATGATCCTCGTGTGCAATTAAGTGTCTAACCACTGGGAGGAGTCATTGCACACTGGCTGTACAGAGACAGTGGGACGTGGTTCCTTCCACTGATTTCTTGTGGTGGAGGAAATGTGAGGCATTTAATCTACTGGCACGTTCATCATGAGCAACTCTTCATCAAATATATATATATATATATATATATATATATATATATATATATATGGCTAATGTAAGACGCATCTTCACTGTAGCGAGTGGAGAAATAGTTCACCCTCCGTCCACTGGTTTCTAGATAAGACTCTGAGACATCACAATACAACCTGCACAATTGGTCTATTTACATTTTATTATACTATTTTAGCAGTTGCAAATTTTTTTATTCCCATCTTGTATATATTAAATCTTTGTTTTTATATTTTATCCTATTATTATTTCATGTATATTGTATGTACGTACATTGTATCCAAGTATTTCATTTATATTTATATTCTGTGCGACTGATTTTGCTGCTGTAACACCACAATTTCCCTTTTTTTGGGATCAATAAATATCTATCCATCTATCTTCCTTCTTCTTGTTTTTCTATTCACTGAGAAAGATGCAGTCCAGTAGGATGGCAAAACACATGCATGTAGATTCCTCTAATTCTTCTAAATTTGGTCTTTTATGTGCTTTTATTCATGAGTTTAAAACTTCTACTACTACTCTACATTTGTACATCAATCCCCCATAGTCTTTTTATTTTCATTACTTAATTTGCATTTATTTGTTCCCTTGTCTTCTTCAAGGTAGAATATTATATTCCCTGGCATGTATTTTGACTGAATCTACAGCCTCTACAAGACATTGTACGCTTATGTTTGTAAGTACTTCAATGTTCAGAAAAGAAAAAAAGTAAAATAAATGTAACCAAACAAACCTTTTTTCTGATCCTCTGTGCATCATAGCGAATTTGTGTAAACTCTCGCAGGCCAAAGGAACCTCCAACTACGAGCAACTGAAAAAACATTGAGAGCACACATGTTGTCCATAGTTCACTTAATCCTAAATACTTTGGTTACTGCAGAGCATTTGCTTCAACAAAGTTCAAGTTACTTCTGAATAATGTGGACATGACATCGCAGTAACACTAGTGCCCAGTTAGACATGAAAACTTTTACTAATTAGTTGTGGTTTTAGCATGTCTTAAGTAAAAACAACGATCATCAAAACTGTGCAGTACAATTTAACAGCAACACAAATGACTGTGGAGCATTGTAAATGAGCATAAAGTTGAAAATAATGAGAAACTGAACATTATAACCTTCATGGACATACTGGGGTTTGTCGCAGGGCTGACGACACTGAAGTCAGCTGCTTCCGACTGGCCAGTTAAGGGAGGTTAAGGGAAACTTAAGTGACAATACTGAGCGACAGTTGCTCCGGTTTTTGCCCCGCTTCTTGTTATAAAATGGTTTTCCTAGTTAAAGCCTCAATGCCGCTTAAAACCCCCTTTCGGATGTGTGAAATCTCTTTTTATATGATTTCACTGTATTTTCCTCCTCCTAACGTTCATAGACCATCAGGTCTAGCTCAAAGCCTTTAGACACTCAACTTCTTTATCAAGTTTTAAAACACAGGGTTTCAGATTTGTGAAATCTTGACTCTATTTGAGAAAACACAAAAGAGGGGATTTCCCCTGCTTTTTTTCACATCCAGACAGTCACACATTAGTAAAATGTAAAAAAAAAATGAAAAAAAAAAATGTCCAGGAGTCTCAAGGGTTTAGGTTGTCCAAATATTGTACAACATTTTTATCTAGACCTGTCTGTTGTGGTCTGGTTGGGGAAACAACAAAAATAATAGGAATATGAAAGTGTAGTTGTTGTTTCTTTACCAATCTGAAAGTAGGTGTAAACAGCATTAGAGAGAAAGATTGTGATCCCTAATCATAGGCAAGGTTATCCACACCCTTTCATAACAACACGTGTTGCAAAAAAGTATTTAATAAACTGGCAACTGAGTGTAAGGAATACATTTATTGAAACCCCATCCATATGGACAACCTCTCTTATACGTCACTCCATGCTCTTATGACTTAAACAAGACAATGTTCATATGTAATGAAACAGGGACTTAAAAAGAAAAAGATACAACTTTATGGACGATATAGACTATTATTTATGGTTAACTTAAATAACTAGCTTCGAGCAGCGTTACTTATCATGACACTGATAACTTGCTAGCAAAAGTGTTAGCTACCCAACTTATCAACGTTAGTTAAATACGTAAAAATAAAAGATACTTACAAGCATAGGGATTCCATATTTGACCGTTTTGTTTTTCTGCAAAGCCTTTAAGGTAAACATGTCTCTTCTCTCCAGCTACAAGTCCATTTTCCTGATGAAGACACCGAGCAGGTCACCGCCATGGACAGTTAGTTAAACAGCCCGGACGCGCTTCCGGAACAGGTCCGCCGCACTAAACTGTGCGGAGAATTGTGAAGACGTGATTGAAGGTTCCTGTCTGTGTCGGGCTCAGGGAAAGAAGTATTATTACTTGTATATTAAAATGTGCTTGTTAGCTAAATGTCAAAACTCCTCCCGTTGTCGCTGAGTACTTTCCTTGTGATATTTATTCGGTTCGTTCGTCGTGCCTTGTCCTCCTTTCTTGCAGTCTCTCAAATACATTCGTGCCTTCTACATTGGTCTTTTACAACGAGCACATAACGATACACTTCACACAACTGCTGACCGTTTTTTACATGACATAGAACATTTTTTAATGTTTTCCTACCATATTTGCAGCAGTTAGACTCCCGTCTGTTGACCGATTCAGATAGTTTCCACTATAGTTTCTTCTTCTTCTTCTTCTTGGTGGTATGGCAGTTGCGCCAAAGACCCTCCTTCTCCAGGTACACTATGGGGCAATTACTTTAGTTGTAACTTAATTACACATTTGTGTGTAGATTCTGTATGCACCACTTAATGAAATACACTGAAATGATGTATAGGTCTTAAGACAACACCTGTCTTAATTTTGGTGACCCTGTTTCGTTGAGGGGCCCCAAAGATAAGTGTAGCCTAGTTTTTCTGTGTAAACAACATTCAAAGTATTTAAAAAAAAAAAAAAAAAAAAAAAAAAAAAAGTACTTTCCTTTTATCGGACCCCACCTCAAAAAACAGTAAAATTGAATTTTTTGCAATAGTTTATTCCCTATTCATCCAATAAGCAATCAACAAAGCAATATAATATCATGACAATACTTGCGGTGGCCAATGGATCTTCACTTCTTCCAGGATAGCATCGAGGGGGTGTAGAGCTGCATCTGGTGGATGTTCTGGCATCTTGCAGAAATTGGATGGAGTCCTCTTCATTGTTTGGCAGGCTCCAAAGATTCATCATGATGTTGAATGGCTAGTTGGTAGTTGGGGATGAATAATACTTACAAAAAATACTGCTAATTAGGCGGGAGATGAAAACAGTGATTTTGACGCGTATTTGAAATTTTATATGGTGGGGTCCGGATAACAGGAAAGTACCAAAAAAAAACCACATTGCTGAAAAATGTCCCCCCATTTTTCATTCAGAAGATACTGTAGGTTAAAACTGTTTTAACGTGGACAGAACACACCACTACCATATCCTCTCCAGTTTCCTCAGTTCCATCTTCTTTGATGCAGGTACTCACTAACACCTTGTGCGAGTACTTAGGCCACCATTATCATTTCAATGAGTGTGGGTCCTATTACCTGCTTCTCCAGGGACAGAGGGACATATAGGCTACAGACAGTTTAGGATATAGGTATTTGATTTTCAGAGTCAGATAAATGCACAAACTGTCAAAGTAAATCCCTTAAAAACAAACGTGATCCCTGTAGTAAACAGAATAAGAAGAGAAAGTATAGCAATTTTTCTTTATTACAATTTTTGTCTGTTATTTTCAATCAAAGGTGAAGAAAAATACCTTTTTTTTGTTCAGTATAATAAAATATGTTAACTTTATTCATTTGATGAAGAAAAACAATGACAACAAAATAAAAACAAGCATTTTTTTTTCTCTCTCCCTCTTTGTAAACCTGGAGAGCTGGGAAGCAAATACAACGGAGACAGAATGTGAGGGAGCAGTGATGAGGATGGAGCGGTGGGAGGAAGGAGGAGACAGAGGATAATGACAAAAAAAAAAAGATAAGGCCAGAAACCTACAAAACAATGAGCGTAGTAGGACAGAAGTTTGGTGAACGGGAGCAGACGGAGGATGTGGCGGTGATCAGAGCGGGCAGGCTGGTGGTCCCGAGTCAGGACGACTGACAGAGTGTTCAGAGGTCGCTCTCTCCGTACAGAGCTGTGGAGAAGGACATGTAGTCCAGGGCACCGGGCACGGCGTCGGGGCCCGTGTAGGGGGCCATGCGGGCTATGCAGTACTCCGCCTGGTCTGGAGGCAGCTCCCGGCGCAGCTCATCGGCTAAAATGTAGTTCTGTCAAGGAGGAGAAAAATAAAATGTATATATATATTTTTAATGCTAATAAAAGCAGCTGTGTGCTATCAATACATTCTGCATATTCAGAAGGAGCAGATGGAAATTGGGGAAATAAAATGAGCTTAATAGATTATAATAGAGTGTATTGTCATTGCACAAGCTTGTGTACAATGAAATTTGCTGTGCCGCTCCTGAATATAAAAAAGTACTTAACGTAATAAATACACACACTACATATGTATGTTAATAAACTTGTGCACAGTCATCCCGGTCAATAAACAGGAATGTAAGTGACTTTTGACTCACTTAACCCTGTACACATCCATACAAGCTGCATCCATACACAGAGTTTCTGGAGCACTCAGCTGCTGCGTCTGTCCCTGCCGCCATCTTTCATTATTATAAAGAGCAGGTGTCTGGATTTAGATTTGGTTTAATATTTGAAAATGTATACATAGGTAAGGTGGCTTGTGGCAGGCAGATAGTGGGCTCGTCCCTTAACCCCCAGATTGGTGGATCGATCCCAGGCTCCTCCGGCCCCATGCCAGTGCCCCTGAGCAAGGCACTGGACGCTAAGTTGCTCCCCGGACGCTGTATGTATAGCTGTCCACTGCTAAATGGATGGGTTAATTGCTGTAATTCAATTTCACTACATTGTACTGTAAATTGTATGTGACAAATCAAAAATAGAGTTTTGTTTTTGTTTGTTTTAAAACTTTTTTTTGTTGTCATTTAACTAAAAATACCCTGTAATGTAAAAGAGTTTTTACTTTCACATCTCTGCAGGGCAATGGCGCTTTCAGCCACTTTCATCTCATTTTACGGTCGAGCGCATTGTACAAATGATGAGTGCTGGAATAAAATGAGTGGTTTGTGAAGAAAGCCCAACTGGTAAGCCAAAGAGACAGCTATTTTTCTCTGCAGTTGGCAGACTAAAGTCAAGGTAACACGGAAAAGGAGTCCAGTGAGATGTCTTTGTTGCTCCATTTCTATCACATGTGTGAGTACCATCAAGAAAGTATAACTGGATTCTTATTTCTGTCATTTAGTGGTTAGAAATACATTTTTTGTAGGATATCAGTGACTTAATGAATAATCTGGCAGCTGGAGAGTTTTCAGGCTGTCAACAGACCTAAACAGGCTCCTTAAAGACATCTCAAATCTTGCATCTACTGATTTTTTGGCCACTTGGAGATAGTGAAAACAAGATGTTAGATACACATCAGAGAGTATAATGACATTTAGTTTGATATGGCAAACATTACTTTTCATGTACTGTACATACGCGTTTCTGGCCACCTGCTGATTGTAAGTCTAATATTCATTCTTTCAGATCGGTCTTGGCCTCCAAGAACTCCTGAGGGAAATATTTGTCTCTTTAGCTGCTAAATGCTCCACTAGGTTCACCAGCTAGTCGGTGACTTTGTGTGCCGTTTGGGGCTGGACAGGTAGTGAACACTGGTTTTATTAGAGAGTTAATCCACTGAAACAGCTGCGTTTCATGCCCAAAACGACACTTATGAGGTGGAACCAAAACAACGTGCTGAAAGACGCTAAATCGCCCTGTAGCGCTGCAAAGACAGGTGATGCTTTCACATAAAAAAGTCATTTGATTCATTGTTAATTTATAAAGCTTTAAACGTGCTTCTAAGCCTTTTTCCAGGTTTTTATTTGTGCTTCTTCATATCTTTGTCTTTTTTCTGCTACCCTAAGCGTGTATTAAATATTCATCTTTTGGCCGAATGGACCTTAATCCACAATGGGCATTTCTACTCTGCGTCATTATAGAAAATTGAATAGAACACACTGAGGGGAAATTGGTCTTGGGCATAGTGCTAATATGCTGCTTAACAACACAAACATCTAGCAGAAAAATCATTCTAAAAATAAACATAGAAACATGATTCGATGAACAAAGCATCTTAGGACATGCAGGAAGGACACATGACTGTACAGACAGTACAACATCTTAAAAAGTGACTGTAGTAGTTAAAGTGCAAAAAGTGCTGGTGTATTTAGTATTTATTATTGCACTTTGCTCTGTTGCGCTCAGTTACTTTTGAAGTTCAGCAGCTTGACAGAGGTTGGGATCTAGACAACAACAAGGCCGTACCTTGTCCCCCGCCAGGACTTTGAAGGAGGCCATGACTTGGTCGGCGGTGTCCGTGTCGGCCGTCTCGCGGGACATGAAGTCGATGAAGGCCTGGAAGGTGACGATGCCCATCCGGTTGGGATCCACTATGCTCATGATGCGGGAGAACTCGTTCTCCCCCTGGTGGCAACAGAGAGGAACTGTGAGGCTCAGTCGCCTTGGTGACAGTCCCCACGGCAACACACAAACAACGCACAGCAAGGGGCAGGTATTCTGCACTCAGAAATATAACTTGTTCCGCGTTTTTACATTAAGTCAAGGAACTGTTGCATTGGCATCACTATGCATTCTAATACATTCCTTAAATGGAGCAGTGTGGAAAATAAACCATCCTTTTAAATCTGAAAACATACATACATCAAATGAAGGTTGCGTCTATCCATTACCACTTCCAACTGGTCACATTCATTACACGCAAACAAATATTCATACTTAAAGAGTGCTCGTGGCTTTACCAGGTTGTAACCAACGGAGATAAGGCAGGTTTTGAAGTCTTCGGCGTCCATGATTCCTGATCTCTTCTACAAGGTCCGTGATGGACAAAGGAAACCAGGAGGAGAAGGAGAAAGAGGCAGAGCGGCAGGGATAGCGGAGGGAAATCGTTGGAAGAGTAAAGGATGAACAAAGAGTAGAATTAAGGAGGAAGGCCACAATGTGGATGTTGCAAAGTTTGTGGAAAACACAAAGGAAATTTAGACACGAGGGATGAGCAGTAAAAGGTGGGAATAGAGGGATAATAAGGGTCCGGTCAGAGGAATAGGGGGGTGGGGGGTGGGGGGCAGGGGGGGGGGGGGGAGAGAGAAGTACAAAAGAAAAAAGAAAAAGAAACCAGTTAAACCTCTTACAGCAGAGGTGTGGCTACGAGTAAGTACCTGTGCATCGTTGGCGATATCGAAGCCCAGGCTGATCAGGCAGGCCTTGAACTCCTCCGCGCCCAGAGTGCCCGAGTGGTCCTGGGGTGTGGGGGAGGGGGGGGCCAGTGACAGGCGAGGCGTCGGGGGAGGGGGCCGCAGGCCATGCAGCAACACATACAGTGGAGTCAGTGACGGTGAACGGGTGAACGGGGTGGGATGGAGAGATAGGTGAGGTGTTGTTGGGGCGTGGAGGGAGTGCACCATGCACAGGGGTGAAAGGAAGTGGGAGGGGGGGGGGGGGGGGGTGAAGGGAGAGGGCCATGCACGAGACAGAGAACAGAGACGAGAACACAGTGCATATTGATTAGGATGTGGTAGGTGAACACACGGTGGCAGCAGTGCTGCCATGCTAGGCGAGGCATTCAGAGGCGTTAATGTGCAGTGCAGGCAGACTACAGGGCCCTGCGGGGGGGTAACTCATATCGCCCATGGCACATGGTACTGTACATCACAATATGGGCTCTTCTTAGAAGAGCGTCATCAATGCAAAATGCTTCATTAAAAAAACACTTCAAACAGTTACTATCACATTCATTTTCCCATATACTCCTGACGTAAATGGAGATACACGTACGGACGTTGGGCTGCAACTAACAATTTGTTTTCATTATCGATTCATCTAGTGAATATTTTCTCTACTTATTTTTTAGTTGTTTGGCCTATTAGATGTCAGCAAATAGCAAAACACATGTTCATCGCAAGCTTCCGGAGCCTAAAGCGTGATTTATGGTTGTGCGGAGGCGCCACGCAGAGCTTTGGCCGTAGCCTACGCGGGGAGCGACGTGCGTCGCGACGATGTGTGGGTCCGTTTCCCGAGAGACGCATGTCATGTCAAGCTACAGCATAGGTACGTGCATGTGTGTGTGTATGTAGCAAGGGTGTAGATTTTACGCAGAAGTATAAATCAAGCTTAAGTGTTTGTCTTAAAATGTCTAACTTTGTCTGACCAACAGTCCAAACCTAAATATATTCAGTTTATACCATACAGGACTAAGAAAAGCAGAAAAACTTTACACTTGAGAAGCTGAAACCAGTCATGTGTTTGCCAGTTTTCCTTAAAATTACTCGTGGAGTTTTAGAACAACTCGCACTAAGCTTCTATCGATTAAGCAACTAATCCGGTTAGCTCTACTAAAGTTTATTTTCCCTGTGGATTGATGTGTTGTTTAGTTTCTTTAGATTATTAAACTGATTAGGTAAGTCTATGAAATGGTGATATCATGAATGATAAGCGCCCAATATTCCATACTGTAGATCCAAATGACATCTTCAAATAGCTTTTTTTGTGAACAAGATTCCATTTGCACTAACACATATCCTATCCTTAAAAAAAAAAAGAAGAAGCTGAAATCGGCATTCCTAATGAAATATGAAACAAAAGCTCAAGTTCAGGTTCACAGTTGGCTTCCTGTAGGCGCCGATCCTCAACCTCTCCTATTGATTAACATATGGCCAGCTCTGTAAAAATGAATGAGGTAATGGCGGAGTCAGCAGGAGAGCTGGGGTGCGGAGGAGGAAGGAGGAGGGGGGGAGAGGGAGCTAAAAAAACAAACTCCTCCATAATTGGTGCTGTTTTCTGACACAGGGAGCCCGCAGTGTAAACACTAGGTTCTGAGGCAGGGGGGGGGGGGGGGGGGGGGGGGAGAAAAGGGTTTCATAACAAGCCCTTTAATGAAAAATTTTCAATTTCCATTTAATGCTCTGATCCTTGTCTTATTTAATGCAACATTCTTGATTTTTACAATAAACATGCGCTGTTTCATAGGCGGGCTGGCGGGCCAAACCTTTTTAAAGCCTACAGCCCCCGAGCTTCTAAAGAAAGAGGGGCCCTGGGGGACCCGAAAATGGGGGAAGCTTTTTAACCAACGGTAAGGTCAATAGACAGCCCGAGATCTCTCTCACACTCAACCCCTTCTTAAAAGGGCAGTAAAGGGTTTTCCGTTAAACCCGGGCAGATTGGAAAAAAATTTCACCTCAAATTTTTTGCTTGTTGACGTCTAAATTAAAGTATAAAGCAAATCTGTGCCCCCATAAAAGTTTTTAATTAAATTTTATATATTTAAAACAGACGTTTGACACTTTAGGAAGTCACAGTTGGGGGGTCCACCCCAACAACAAATTTCCTTTTTTAGCCTATTGTGCTGGAGGGTCTCTCTCTCTCTCTTTTCCTCTCTCTCTATCTCTTTTCCCCCCTCTCTCTCTCTCCTCTCTCTCTCTCTCTCTCTCTCTCCTCCCTTTTCTCTCTCTCTCCCCCTTCTTCCTCTCTCCTCTCTCTCTCTCTCTCCTTTTCTCTCTCTCTCCCCTCTCTCTTTTCTTCTTCTCTTCCCCCCCCCCCCTTTTTTTTTTTTTTTTTTTCTTCCCCTTTTTTCCTTGTCTCTGTGGGATAAAATTTTTTTGTATTAAGTGACAGCCAAACCCAGCACAGTGTTGTCTTAAAATTGTGTTTTTTGGGGTTTTTTTTTTTTCCCCATGCTGTTTTTTTTTTTTTTAAAAAAAAAAAAAAAAAAAAAAAAAAAAAAAAACCACACTTGGAACGTTCCAAAAAAGGGTCCAAACGGGCACGCATATGTTTTCCACTCGAACTATTCCCTTCAGCAACATTGAGGTACATTTAGCGGGGTAGCACTACGGCCTTCCTCGCCACGGACCGTTTAATACTGCCCTTCGAATGGTTTAAGGAAAACGCGGGGACTCGTTCAGCTGCCCCCGGGATGCCCCTTTGGGGTCCCCTGTCAAGACCTGGTTCTCATTTGTTTTATGGTGCGGGCGATGGTGGGGAGTAGCTGCTCCCAGCCCCCGCGATGTGCTGCAGGTGGCAGAGAGAGAGCGAGAGAGAAGAGAGAGGGGGAAAGAAAGAAAAGAAGAAAGAAAGAAAGAAGAAGAGAGAGAGAGAGAGAGAGGAAGTTAAAGGAAGAGAGATGGAGAGTAAAAGAGTCTCAGAGGCATTGGTTTTTAGCAGCTAATGGTTTCGGAAAAAAAAGATTTTTTAAATTGAATCAGCATGGAGGATCAGATAGCTGGGAATGACTGCCTCAGCACAACACCCCGACCACCCTCTCCACCACACCCTGGTCCAACAGAGTAGCACCTTCTCTAAGAGGCTCCGGCAGCTTCGACTAAGTGCAACCTGCACAACAGGTGTATCTACATCTTTATCACTACTTGTTAAGTAGTTGTACATTTTTATTCCCAACTTGTATTTATTTTAAATATGTGTTCTTGTATTCTATCCTATTATTATTTCATGTATATTGTATCCATGTATATTCTCTACGTGTGCTGTGTGTCTGATATTTTGCTGCTGTAACACTGGAATACATACACACTTACATAATAGCTTTGAAAAGGGGTCAGTGGATGTGCGGAGCTTCAATAACAAGAGGAATCTGAATCATTAGCCAATAAAAAGAATTTGGCAGGCAGGCAGGCGGGGGTTCATAGTTTTCCAGCATTTCCACAAAAAGTTCAGCACGATGGATGGTAAAGTGCAACGTCAGGAAGGTTCCGTATTAAAGTCTTTCCTGTCTCAACATCCTGCCACCCTTTGCTTCGTCCTCGGTGGCAAACCACAACCTTCTGACACCAACGCAACATTTAGCCACGCAAGGAAAGTGTCTGCCGTGTCCAGCCACATGATTATGTCAACAATCCCTTTCTCTGTTGTGTCTGGTGATTAAAAAGCCTGGCTGCAGGGGGGGTTACCTCCATGGTGTAGTTGGTGTGCTTGTTGTCAAAGATGAGCGCCTCCTGAATGAGCTGGTGGTCTCCCTCCAGCTGGTCGATCTTTGGCTTGTAGTTGACGATGCTCTTCTCGTACTGGCGGAGGTGCGTCAGCTGGTCCTCCAGGGTGCCGTGCATCTCGATCGAGATGCGGCCAATCTCCTGCACGCACACACGTTTAACAAGAATGAGTCACTGCATAGTGGAGGACATGAACAGTATATACACAAATGACCCCCTGCCTTGCATTTATCAGTTAACCTCACACTACACTGTCATACAGACACATTCTTATCACATCTAATGTCCATTCAATTCAACTTAATTTACAGTGTCAAATCTCAGGACACATTACAGAGAGAGTAGGTCTACACTAGGGCTGGGCGATATGGAGAAAATCAGATGTCACAATATTAATGACCAAATGCCATACCTCAATGTTGATATTACAACCATATTGTAGGGTTGACTGTTGGTGCTTTCACAAAATATTTACACAATGACATTTCAGATAAATAAAAAAGCTAATACTTTGTGGTAAGTTCAGAAAATGACATCCCTTTCATGTAATGCAGCCTTTCAAACCAGGAAAAGACACCACTAACAGGAAGCCGTATTACAATGTTACGATATCCAAAATTGAAGACGATATCAAGTCTCATATCACATATATTTAATAGAATTTACCTTATATTCCCCACTATAACGATTAATAGCCTGTTTTCACATAGCTTAGTATAATTTCCTGGACCCATCAGTGGCCACATGAGATAAATATTAAAATGGAGTCAGAAAGTCTGACCACTTCTGAAACTTGGACTGGTAAGCTTAAGACTAAAACTGAAAAATACTCTGCAAATCTATAACTTGAGGCAGGTGCGTCGGAAGTGGTGCCAAGAAGCTCAAAAGTTGCAAAGAAACTCCTGCATACTGTCCAACTTATGTCTAACAGAACTAACTAACAGCTGGCGACGCTTCCGTACTAGACCTTCCTCAGGCAGATGATGGGACACACTGAGAATGCCAGCTATCACATTTATCTTTGCTAGTTAGACAGTGTGCGGGAGTTTCTTTGCAAAGTTTAACCCTCATGTTGTCCTCGGGTCAAACTGACCCGTTTTTCCATATCACTGTTCTTTTTAATTCCCCTAAATAACATGATTGATTCCACACAGCGCTCTCTGGCAAGTACAAATCTCTACTTTCATTAATTTTGGGGCTGTCTTATTCAATTTTGTAGCATTTGGTGAGACAAAATTGAAGTGGTTTTGAACTAGTATTGGGTAAAAGTATTCCAGTCAGTGATTATCCATCATCATCCATTCCTTTAACTTTAGTCTAAATAATTCCTAATTTCTCCTTTTCTAACTCAAACATTTGGTATCATTTCCTATGAATGAGGTTTATTGATGATACATTTCAAAACATTGATTAAAAAGCGTCAACTAAAGTGTTGACTTTCAATTTTGACGGGAAGACAACACGAGGGTTCAGACTAAAAACATGAATATGGACTGGAACTACGGACAGGCTGCGCTGGCCACCTCGTAACGTGGTCATTTTTGCATGTCGGCGTTGACTGACCTCCATCTTGTTCTGGATCCAGGGCCCGATGACGTTGGCCTGGTTGGCAAACTGCCGGCGCAGACGCTCGTTGTTCTGCTGCCGGGCGTGTTCCTCGATCAGAGCCTGGTCGCGCTGCGGCACCAGCTGCCGGACCTACAGCCGGCCGGAGAGCCACGAAAAAAGCCAAATGGGATTATTCACATTAACGGGATGCTGATAGAGACGGGAGAATGAACCTTAGAACGGACAGAAAACAGTGGATTTTGTTTCTACTCTTGCCATTTTCCACAATGATGAAGGCCTCTTCAACATAAACCCACATCGACCAGAGTGCGCAGAGCAACTTGAACTGGACATGTTCAACATGTATTCAAGTAGTATAGTTATCAGTGTGTATTGCCCTTAATAAATAAACCTGAAATAAATCAAATCAATAAACTCATGACAGAGACGACTTCCTAGCTAGGCCAAATTTGGGATTTTCAGTTAAACATAAAGGCAGCAACATCTTAAAGAGGGTATGGGATATGAGTAAAAGTGCTAATATTATACTTTTGGGCTTTTTCAATTCAATTTCAATTCAATTTTATTTATATAGCGCCAAATCCCAACAGTTATCTCATTGGGCTTTTCATAGAGAGCAGGTCTAGACCGTACTCTGTGATATTATTTACAGAAAAATTCCCACTTTTTCCCTTTCCTTTATTGTGTTATGTATCTTTTTGGTGCACGTTATAGGTTTACAAGGTGAAAAACCCCAAAGTCCCCCGTCCCCCCCCAAAGGGGCTTGCACTGTTCACCACCTGCTCCAAACAGCTCTACTGTAGTCCAGCCTTTACTTCAGAGACAAACGTGCATCACTTTGTGCAGTACAACAAAATTAAGTGTTTTTTTGAAAATTAAACCATGCAAACCTATTCTGATATAACCTCTAAATACAATTATGAGAGTTGGATGAGAAAATCAATCCCACTGGTGTCTGTGTAACAAACCAAAGGACTGTCTGTACTGTGCAGACATGGAACTACAGGACTAGATCTTCCTGAATAAATAAAAACCATCCCGACGTTGGTATTTCCGTGCTCGTGATTGACTTGCGTTACCTTGTCCCATTTGGCGTTGATCTCCTGTGGGTTGATGGTGGTGTAGGGGTTGGTGCCAGCCATATTCACATGATAGGTCTGCACGATCTTGGCGATCTCGTTGTGGATGCCCAGGATGGCCTGGCGCTCTTTGTCCGCGTCTGGCAGCGTGGCTTTGAACTGCTCGTGGGCTGTGCTCAATCCCTAAGACACAACACAAATACAGAGAATGGAAATCTAAAGCAACATTAAAAGGCTTCTTTTTTCACAACTAAAGGAGAAAATGACTTGCCCTGTCTTCAAACTATATTAATTATTTAAAAATCAGAGAGACGGTGATTTCACAGTGTGCAAATCTCAGGATAATATAGACCAAAAAAAACATTAATATACAGTAATGATACTGTGCACAGATGACATTTCACCAAATGTTATAGCTTGGTTCTGGGAATGTTATGCTTTAGGTGGGCACATTTACTGTACATGTTCTAGTTATTCCATTGTTTTATGTGTTCATGTGCAATGGTCACACATTTATGATATATGTTTTATATTTACAGTTCTTACTACATACTATACTACTACTATACTGTAAACCTACACTATTTTGCCTTGGTTTCAGTACCTATAATGCGACTAGGCACATACAAGTTAGTGACCCATGTGATTCCTATGCTTCCTACATTTGACTTAAAAAAACCTTTGACCTTTTTTTAATGTAACAAACTGGTAAGGTTAGCTTAGCATAAACAGGGACAACCAGCTAACGTGGCTCTGTCCAAAGCCGTTAAAGCAAATAACCCGAAATTGAGTAAAATCTCTTTTTTTTGTTCATAACCCTACATTGTTCCCATTCTGCATGGTACTGCTTTTAATGGTGCGATGGTTAATGGCGGCTGGTCCTCTCCGTGCTCACCTGGATTTCTTCGATGGTGTGGACGATAAAGGTGTCCTGCAGATCCTCCATGGCGCCCTCCATCCAGTTGTTGAACGGAGCCGCTCTTTTGGCAAACTCGAGGTACAGTTGGTCAATGGTCTCAAGCAGCTTCTCAGTTCTCTGTTGAGCATTCAAAGAAACGAGGTTCACACACCCAATCACAGGGCATTTTAAAAGGCCCTTTCAAAGTCTTTTTAGTCATAGCATCTTCCAGAGAACTGGGGCATATAGTGATGGATTTGGGGGGCTGGTCATGCTGTATTTTCACAAATAAATCTCCAAATTTAAAAAGGATCTTCAAGGCCAGCGGGAATCCTGAAAATCAAATCTCCTCACAGCCTCTTGCTGCGAGCGAGAGCACTTTCATCTCTAAATGTGTCATTTATTCTGCTCTAACCAGCACAGAGAAGAAAGGGGGAATCTTACAAAAACAGGGCCAAAAAAATGGGATTTTAGAAGTGAGAAACTCTCCGATAACTCGCTGATCCGCCCCAGTCTCTTTCTAAGTCGGTCTCACCTGCAGAGCCTCGCTGCGTTTCTGGGTCAGGGCTCCCAGGGCGTCCCACTGGTCACAGATCCGCTGGCAGCGAGCGTTCACACTGGGGGAGTCGTAGTAGTCCAGCTCACTGGAGCACAAACACACACACCGAGGAACAAGCGGTAGCTTCATTAGCATCACCTGCATCCTCGCAGCTTCCATTTACACTTCATTTTACCTAAGCCTATGAACTCTGGAGTAGAAATAGTCCGCCAGTGCCTACATTGGTATTTTCAACACATAAAAAATAAAAAATAAAAACGTAGACATCTTCAAATGCACCATATCCCTAAAATCAGTACAACCTAAGCTGTAAGGCTGTGTAAGTGAATAAACCATAGTAACTGAAGTATTGAAATTGTGTCATAAATAACAAACATAAAATCAGATTTGTGTTTTCATCAAATTTCACTAACCAAAGACACAAAACACTGGTCCAAAAGATTTCTAAATGAAGAAACATGAACAAAAGATTTCTTAACTCTGTAAATGCTTTGTTTTTATGAGCAGAGTGTAAAGGTTTTGATAGTCTCATCTGCAACAGAATGATGTCACACGGTTTTGCACCGGACGTCCCATAACGTGGTGACATCATCACAAGCATATGATGTAACGCCGCGGAAGACACACACCGTAGCTTTCTGCTGCAAAAAGAATAATTACTCTAGCTGTTAGGGTTTGCATTTTAGATGGATCGGAACAGGATCATGTGACACACCGGCGGGGTTGCCAGGTTGGGTCCGTACTAGAGCTGGCGCACATGTACTGAGGAGGTTTACGCATCGACGCTGAGGTCCAGGGTTCAAATCCCACTTGTGACGATTTCCTGTCTCCCCCCCCTCTCGGCCCTTTCTCACCTAACTGTCCTGTCAAAAATTAAAGGCAGATAAGCCCAAAAATAATCTTAAAATAAGATTAGAAACAAGGCGGGAGGTCGGTTCTCTAAGGGTTTAGCTGTTATTCATCTTTTTAGATGCACTTTAATGCCTTTATGATCCGGCCGTGTCTTTGTTTATGGTGGGAAACATTTCTAGAAGCCCCATAACGGCTATATTTCAGTTACAGGTAGTTTGTGTGTCTTCATTTCTGTTCACTTCAGTGCTTTATCCTTCACATCTGCAAGTTAGCTGAACCAGAGCTCCGGAGAGTGACTTTTGAAGGTAATGATGAAAATAGTAAACGACTAAAAAACCATTTGAGATCAACAAAAACCATGATCCAAATGGCAACAGCAAGATTATCAATGCCACCATGGAAGAACAGACGCGCCAACATCGCACCCCTCAACCCACCCCACTCTACTTTATCCTTTATTGATCAATACAAGGTAGCAGCACAAGCTTTTTGCTCCCGTTTATCGGGTCTCACTTTAATTCCTGTGCGATGGCAGCGATCTGCTCCACGCGGTCCTGATGTGCCGCCAGATCGCTCTCGAAGGCCTCGTGTTTCTTCAGCAGGGCCTTGATCTCTGACAGAGAGGCCGTCTCAAAGTCATGCTTCTGCAGCATGTCCTCCTTACCTGCAGGGGGAGGACGCAGAGAACGTACCAGCAAAGGGAAGACAGAAAGATGTATGTCAAATCTATCGACAATCACAAAGATCGGTCTGTTCAGAGTGCTTGTTAAGTGAGAAAGGACAATTACTTATCGGCTGTAATCTCTTTTTTAACGTTGGTTCTTTCGAGGAATAATTGTAAAGATTTGTATAGAATATGTTTACGGCATATCCTCTCTAACTGGGACGTTTTCTGACAGACTGGCGGGACTGCTGTGGGTGAAGTTCACACGGAGATCCACTGGTAAGAGCAAACCATGTATCCAGCTAATTTAAATAGCTCAAGTTAACGTATTGTGTGAATAGTTAACTTCATTTAATATTGTTGCAAATGTTCCACCAAAACTAGTTTCTTCCCAAGACTACTTTACGGAGCCACTGTCACTGTGTCCAAGACAACTGGGATTGGTTTAAAGAAATGCAAACAAACCAGAGCACTATTGTTCTCTTATGCCAGAATGGATGTGTGGAGGAGCCAGACCTTACCCCACAGCGCTGTGGAGATAGGTCTGGTAGTGTGAGCCTAATATGAGACTAGAACACAGATCCTCATTTCTCCTCAGTACCTGCAGTCCAAGCTTCATGGATGGCTGCTTTCTGGCGGAATTTCTCCGCCAGGTGGTCGAGTCTTTCCAGCCTGCGGATCTCATTGAGGAGCCACTCCTCGTAGCCCTTCTCTGCTCCCTCTAGATTTCCCCAAGCATTGTTAATGTCCTGTACGGAGCAAAGGAAAGAACCCATGAGAATGTATTCTCGCCAAAAACAGAGAAGGACAAAAGAACACAAGAATAGCATCATATGTAAATAGGGCTATGAGTGCAAAGAGTTAAAATCTGTTCCGTAAAAAACCTGCTGGTGGTGTTGTTATGCTCTCATATCATATATGCTGTACATTTTTTGTCAATAGACCTTTCAGGACAGCCATGCGTGCATGACTTAAAGCGCCTATTTATGCTAATTTTCAGGTTCATAATTGTATTTTGAGGTTGTACCAGAACAGGTTTACATGGTTTCATTTTCATAAAACACCATATTTTTGTTGCAGATCCTGTTTTCCCCCTGTGTGTTTAGGTCTCTGTTTTAGCTACAGAGTGAGACATCTCACTTCTATACTATCTTTGTTGGGAGTGGCACATACTCAGTAGCTGGCTAAGATCTCATCAGCTAGATAACTCTCTCCAACTTTGGCCAGTACAAGGCAGGATTAGCTGGGAGACTCCTTCTAGACCAGGGACACTTGTGGAATACCTGCAGAACAGGGACAGGAAGTAGTTCTTTTGGAGATTATGGTCAACAAGTGTGTGTTGTACCAGTGTTTTGCCATTGTGAACGAGCTAGCATGCTAGCGCTAGCCTGCTATGGTTAGCCACCTGGTCTCAGCTAGTGACGGAGAAAGCAGTGCAGATTTTGAACAGCTCACCCGGAGACTGAAGGCAGAGGACATTCAGAAACCGGATCTCACTCTAAACAGCATGGATAGTTGTTTTTTTTCCAAGTTTGTATGTATGTGAAAGCACCAGAGACACAAAATAACACCCCAAATCCCAAAAAGAAAAGTGATTTCTTTTCACAATATGTGCATTTTAAGTTAAACAAAGCTTAAACCTGCTTTAACAGACTTTTTAAAGCCACTTGGGGGCAGCGGAAACAATGTGAACTCAACTTTGCCACATCAACTTGAAAAGGCGATATGTCAAACTAAATAAGTATGATCATTCAATTATATAAGAGTTGTGACTGTGACAATGATTCACATTATATATTTATACATTAAAATAATCGAGTAAAGAAAAAAAACTAAATATTATATACAGTATATATTTAAGTCTTAAGAAAAAGGGTTTGGGCCACATCTTCTCCAGCTTCCCCTATGAAGGTATGAAGATACTCTCTGCCATATTTGGGCCATATTTGGGCTGAACTGTAGATGGACATTTCACCAAGCAACCGAGTGAGACAAAGGGTTCAACATGGGATCAAATGTTCCCATCAAATGTCAAACAAATCAACAGAGAAAACACTCAAACCTTTCTGAAAGGAATTGGAATTTCTGTGGGCCAGTTTACACTTCTCCTGTACAAGTGTCTGGGACCTACCGAGACCATCTTTCCCTCCGAGGGCATGAAGGCGGGCCTGTTGCTGAGCCGCAGCTTGGTCTGCAGCGTGTTGAAGTTGATCTCCAGCTGGCACTTCTCCTGCACTTTGGGCGGCTTGTGGAGGCGGCGGTAATCTCGGAAGTCCTCCAGCTTCTGCTGCATGGCCTGCATGGTGTTCTCGGGCAGGCGGTTCTCCAACCAGGGGATGGTGCGCCGGATCCACTCCAACAGCTGGGTGTGTGTGTTGTGGTGTGTGTGTGTGTGTGTGGTGTGTGTGTGTGTGTGTGTGTGTGTGTGTGTGTGTGTGTGTGGTGTGGTGTGTGTGTGTGTTAAAGAAAGAGGGGATCGTGGAGAATCAAGTACCATTCAAGGGAAAGCAAATGGAGATGCAAAGGAGACGCATGCACATAAAAGGAAAAGGGGAATTAATGAGGTGTAGTGGATGCAATTCATGTTGGAAATGAGTGGGAAAGGAAAACAGGTTGAGACAATTGGTTATTGGTTCATTTCCTGCAACCTGATTAAATGGGATTAAGTGTCGGATTATGTTCAAACAGAAAGTTCAAAACCCCCAAATACTCAGTTTATAGTGACATAACACAAAGACAAGCAGCAAATCCTTAACGTTGAGAAGCTGGAACTATTAACTTTTTGGTGTTTTAGCTTCACAAAGAGTTACTGCAGGGGGGCCACCAACTTATTGTTAATTTATTGAAAGTTTTTTTCAAACATTAAAACGTAAAATTATCAAAATATAACTCATTAGTGAATTAGTTAAAAAAAAAAAAAAAAACTCATCAGTGATACGCTTACTGGCCTGTTTAACGTAAAGCAACGGAACAGCCACACAGTTTGTTTTTAGTTTTTCTGTAACAGAAAAAAATATTCTATAAGAGAAGGTGGGCCGGAGCTTAGATGGGAATGTATTAGGTCACAATTTTTTTCTCCCGATACGAGTGATAAATCTGTCATTTGTTCTGCACTTACAGGTACAACAAAGCTAGCAGGTGACTCAGGAAGTTGTCAATCAATCCCAGTCTATACACCCCACACAGTGCTGGGGAGGGCTAATCAGCCAGATTAACTGAAAACACCTGTGTGGATGTTCAGGGCCTTTAAAACATGATTTAGAAAAACATGCCAACATTTATTATTTTAATAACTTAATATAAAAAGGTACGTATAAAGGCTTTAGGCTGCCCAACATGTTATCGTAGGCCCAGTTCAATATGCAACTTCATTTTTGCACAATACATATGCTCCATCTCTCTTTTAGTCAAGGGGTCCTTGGCTTAAACAACTAATCAAATAATCAAAATTGTTGCAGAATACTTTTAGCACTGAAACCAAGGGCTTCCTAGGTGATAAAAAGAAAACAATCTAAAAAAAAAAGAATGCTTTGGGAGATGCCCCCGGGGGCTGGGAGGCCAGGGACCAGCTTAACTAAAAGGAGAAGAGGGAGGCAGAATAGCAGAGGAGGTGCAGGACATTAATAGGAGAAAGTCGGGGAGTGCTCACATCAGTGGCCAGCTTCTCATAGTCCTCCATCAGCTGCTCATTCTCTTGGTTGACAGCCAGCACCTTGCAGATCCTGTTGGCCGCCGTCTCTGCCTGGAAGACGAGGGCGAGGGGAGAAAGAGTGTGAGAGCGCCATCTGTACTGCACAACGCATGGGTGGTTGGTGTGAGGCGAGCGCTATCAAATCAAATCTTTTCAGTGGTGGAAGAAGTAAAATGATCTACTACTTCTAAGTACCATTCTGAGGTACTGTATGTGTACTTTACTTATGCTACTCTATACTTCTAACCCGCTACATGTCAGAGGGAAATATTCTACTTTTTAACCCACTACTTTTATATGGCCGCTGTATTTACTAGTTACTTTTCAGATATTTAAAATAAAAAATAAAAAAACATTTGTAATGAACAAGTAAAATCTACACTGTTGCTGTACACAAGCACGTGTGTACGAGTCATTTTGATTAGATTTCACCCCTTAACGTCTTAGATAGTTCTATTTAAAATGGTAATATATGTATTATTTCTGCATTAAAATGCATGAACATTAATAGATGTAATGTGAATAAGACTTGAATACAGTAACTTGTCTGTGAACAGATTTTTAATCGGCAATGGTGGTTAACAATGAAAACTACAACTCCCAGGATCCCACGCAACGCCACAACGCCAAACATTAAAAGGTTTTGATTGAGAAAATGACATATTGACATATGAAAAATGACATATTGCCTGTTTAATTAACTCTGTATGGTTTAAAGAAGTTAATTGCTAAAGAAAAGATTACGTTTTTTTTCTAAAAAAATATATACAAATGTGCAGCAGAACTTTTTACTGCTTTCCAATTGCATTTATAATATCACAACCTCTTGGATTTTCTTGTGACCCTGTGGACTAACTGTGTATAAAGTAGAAACTATTTTGACCTGCTACAAAACCAAATTAAAATGCTGCTTACACATTGAACCATCAGAAATAACAATGTAACAATGTCATGTTTAACGAGTACTTTTACTTTTGATTCTTAAGTACATTTTGCTGCTTCGGAGAGTATTTTATGCAGGACTTTTTCTGGTAATGGAGTTGCATATCATAGGGTTCAAAATTATTTTTTTTTGTCCAGCAGCCAAATGGCTAGTGATTATTGAGCTTATACCAGCCATACATTACATACGTTTTTGGCTGCTGAGTGAAGCAAATCTACCAGCCGTTGCATACTCTACCAGCATTTGGCTTAGGGATGGTGCTAATTTTAAACTCATTCATTTCCGCTATTAAAAGTGCATCCATCCATCTCCGCTGCCTACACAAGCACTCCAAGATTTCCCAATTGAGACATTCTGGGGGTGAAGCAATGGATCAGCGACAACGCTGCAAGCAAGTAAAAAACAGGACAGCTACTGTATGATGTGGTCTCTGTCTCTTAATAATTTAACGTCCAGGCCCAGGGAGCTTTAACAAGGACATGCTGTATCATATTGTATCTATCGTCAGGTGTGGGGGCACCTTCCTCGCTGCACCAGTCTTTTAATAGAACAGGGGGTTATTTTAGCCGCTCGGCCTGCATACAGTACACAGACCCGGGGGAACAGCAGAGCCAGGCTACCTGGGAGAACAAAGACGGCCCAGTGGGGATAAAGAGGGGCTCCATCCAGGACACAACACTTCCTTACACATTGGCCTGTCAGTCTTCATCCCTGGACCGGCAATGCATGAGCGAAGCAGAGTTTCCATGACAACATGGAGTCAGTTAACCCACTGGGTTCAAGATGAGTAAATGTGGTCAGGGAGGGCTCATTGAGGGCAAGAGCAGAGCAAAAATACACAGAGAAATGTAAGCCACATGCACAGAGTCTGGAAGATTTGCGGTGGATTTTTAGCTCAGAAATGTTGCACATTCAGCTCCGTGTGAAACTTTTTAAGTGTTGAAGCGAAAGTGCTTCAGTGAATCTCAAAACTGAAAGAAATCCCTGTGCGACTGTCATGAATCAACCCAAACTGCACCATTATCGATTTCCCTCGGAAAGAGCTCGACAAAGAAATCCACTGATTTAAAAGGCGGTATATAATGTCGCCAAAGTGTCCTTTCAGAAGAGCAGACGCAGTGGGACAGACTTAAATCTCCTGCCCACCCCATTCCATAGCTGAGAGACTGGCATCCCCCACAGAGGACTGCTTCCAGCCTCTTTTGTCAGAAGATCACGGGGGAAACTTGGCTCGGTCGGAGACACATGTTCTTGGGGGGGCGGAGGGGGGGGGGGGGCTCCACCGACAGCAGAGCGAGCCAGCTGCCTTAAAAGGAGAGCCGGGATGTGCAGGTTGTGCTTCTGTGAGCAAATGTTTGCACGCTGGGCCGTGGTTCCTGGCAGCCAGGACCTGTTTTATAAAGGACTTTGTCCTGACATCAGAGGCAGCAGAGACAGGACAGTAGGAGGATTGATGAAGGATAAAACTATCTCCCAGGGTGTCTGTGAAGCCAAGGACCTAAAGTAGCTCTAGTCTGATTCTCTCATGTATTATCTTAATGTTGTCATCACAGAGAGAGAGCAGGCTTTTATTATCTGATGGCCTTTCAAAAACCCAGAAGGCCTTCCAACACCTTCAGCAGTGTATTTATTAATTACTCAATTCTTTCTAGTATCATTCGTTTCTGTCAACTGCACAATTAAAAGAAGGTAGATGGTGGACAGGAGTCTGTACGTGGGGGTAAACAATATTAAAAAGTTACATTAACAGGTGTCCAGGATTTAAAATCCTAAAGTCGTGAGTCCTAAAACCCCACGCTCATAAGACCTTTTTTGACTAGCCATCAAATTGGTTTTAGATTTTAGTTAGGCACTTAAACCTGCATAAGCCTCTTTTTTGTCACTTGGGGGCAGCAGAAACAAGCTGGGAAGACAACATTTACACATTATTATAACGTTAAATTGACATATTACCATACTGTAGAGCAGCTTTGTGGCTACATTTGACTTAATGCAACTATAATACTAAAATCAAAGTTACAGTGAAGTTCCATCCTTTGGATGGCAGCGTGTTTCTAGTTGCATCACCTGCACATCACCTTGTCAAGGTTGGTTTTTCTTATTTCTTACATGACTTCTTTTGCTCAGAGTACATCGTATAATATGTAGATTATGTGGATTAGACCAACCATAGATTAAAAAAAACTAAATGGATGAAAGCCTTTTCAGTCTTATTTTCTGTAAATTTGAGCTGCAGTACCTACGTGATTGTCTACATGTTGTTTCAAAGCCTTCTCCACACTGCCAGGTATGCAATGGTGGAAAACACCAAATCCCTTTAAAATAATTAATAATGTTCCCCTAAAAACAGTCAGCCATGTTTGGTTTTTGTTTCTAAAGTACAAAACAGAGAACGACATATGTCATTTCTGGCTCCCTTTTAAAAATAGGGAACAGCGTTACACTTTAGAAAACAGATGTAACATTTTTATTATATTAAACTATTATATTGTTTTGAGCCAGATGGACAGAAACGGTTTTAAGACTTCTGTGAATCCCTTAAAACGGTCTGTAAGATAATACAGAAGTGGCACAAACTAACTATTTCTACTCTAATATTTTGACTGTTTGTGCAACTGCAACACTACAACAAAAGTATTTCTGATTCTGATTCTGATAACACTAAGACAGACCCTTTCTTTGCAAAGGTAAAGGTAGGAGTGATGGTGTTTTGGGGGAAGTGTGTGCCCTGGAGGGAGCAATCTGAGGTGTTGGACAGTGTGTGAGATCCATGCCGGTGCCGTGTGCCAGCCTGCAGTGGTTGCCAGACTCCTGCTCCATTAACAGGTGGATCCTAATAGAGATTTTAAGTACAGGGGCTTAGTGGATATCCTGTGTCTGTGTGTGTGATAAGTCTCTTTTATTCTCCGCAGAGATCTCTAGCGGATTTAGCATGTCTTTGGCATAATGTCTTCCTCTGGCAGTGTAAGAACTTTATTCATGTTGGCAGAGGAGAAAGGTTGGCCGCTTCATCAAGGATCAATACGCCGCTGAAGATAAGGAGGTGCTGAATAACGGAGGGTTTGGTTTCCCACCGGGGCCACCCACTGTAGAAACTTAGAAGCCATGGCAATAATAAGTCATTGCACATACATAGTTCAGCAGTTCTGCTCGGTGATAAGATGTCAGCAATATAAATGTGTTTGTGTGTTTTGGTCTGGTTAAGGTTTTTAAATCTTAAATCTAGGTGCTTATTTACACATCCAGCAGTTGCGGAGGAACACTATTGTTCATTTGGAGCCGTGTTTGTGTCCAGCTGATGAATCTCTTTAGCTCTGGTCTGTTTTCATACCACCAGCCGAGAGAAATGTGTGTCTCTTTAGCTGCTCGGTGCTCCACTATGTTCACCAGCTAGTCTCCAACTTTGCCTGTGTGCCGGTTGGTGCAGGTGGTGTGCAGTGGGTTTGTTTCCCACTGAAGCTGGAAACAACTCTGGGAACCAGAACAGGTCCCAGAACAGGTAGTAACGAGTGACATGTACTCCGTGGACAGTACTTGAGATACGTTTTTGAAAATATGATACTTGTAGAGTAGTAGTAGTTTTTAGAGAGAGAGAGAGAGAGAGAGAGAGGAGAGAAGAGAGAGGAGAGAGAGAGATGGAGAGAGAGAGAGGAGAGAGAGGAGAGGAGAGAGAGAGAAGAGAAGGAGAGAGAGACGAGGAGAGAGAGGAGAGAGGAGAGAGAGAGACTTCCACTAAAGGCTCTACCACGTGACTGTGTTCCACCAATCAAATGTAGTTGTGCAGTCTCGTCATGTGACCATACTCTGTCTCAGCGGTGGGACGGGTTAGCTTTACAATCGCAGCAAAACCTAAATGTCAGAATCAACCGTCGCCAATGCAGACACAGACGAGGAGGAACACCCCGGCCTCATACTGACAGCATGTTACCTTAGTAAAAGTGCCCAACAGCAGCTACATTATGTCTGACTGAATGCTTGTGTGAACAAATAAATCAGACGTTACTCAACAGTTTCTCAGTACTTTATAGTTTTTTCACCAAGCACGTTTTACTCTTACTTAAGTAATTATTTAGATGAATACTTTTTACTTTTACTTGAGTCAAATTATTCTGAAGTAACAGTACTTTTACTTGAGTACAATCTTTGGCTACTTCCCACCTCTGTCCAAGACAGGACTAGTCAAGACCAAGTCAAAACCAAGTCCAAAGAGGTTCAAGCCCAAGTCAAGACAGAGTCCCAATGAGACAATACTGAGACAGAAAGAAAAAACCCTCTCCCAGACCACTCACTATCCTTGATAATTTATGTGATGTGAGAGACAGTACATCTTCTACTTTAAGATGATAATTTTGCTTTATTATTTGTAATAATCAAAAAGCAAGTGCAGAGTACCACACTATAGGATCAAATCAGGCCATATTACTTACTTAAAAGATAAAATGGAAATGTTCCCATTCTTGAACTTATTACTTGTCCTGAAGAATTCCTAGTACAAAGTGTTTGCTGACATTGCGTGTGTGGCCAACATGAAAGTGATTGCTACCTGATGACTGAGGTGCAGTATATGATGCAGCCGGCCCGGTGCCAGGCGACCAATCTCGATGCCTGTTCCAGATGGGTTTGGAATTAAACTAATACCTGTTTTGAACAAGCACGCTTCATCTGTGGTTTTGTTTTGAATGAAGAAGTTACTTAAGAACAAAAGCATATGGTGCTGGACTCGGTCCACACCAACTACAATGTTTGGCGAGTCCAAGTCCAAATACCAACGAGTCCAAGACGAGTCCGAGACGAGTCCGAGACAACAGAAAAGCGTCTTGAGTCCGAACTCGGACGAAACCCTAAACAATAGGACTGTAGGAGCGTAAAACCGAAACAATGAGCTGAAAGATGCTACAACACTATGGAACAATTGTCCCCCTCTCACATTACACATCTTTATTTTAACATGTCTTTATGTTGATTTTATGATGATTTTAGAATGTTTTTTCTGTCATAAGTTGGTGTTGTGAAGCAACAGATTGTGGCGTTATGCCCGAGACAAATTTCCCCGCGGGGACAATAAAGTGCATTCTATTCTATTGAATATTGATTACAGCAGCTTTAAAAAACAAGCCTTAAAAATGTGACATATGCTGTATATTTCACAGCATCATGATAATGGCTGATAAAGATCTTTAAACCTTTAGTAAAGACATGTTACTAAGGTATTGTATTGCCTGGTCTTGTCTTTTTTTGTTTTGTTTTTGGAGAGTTCAAAATGTAAGCAGCCAAAAAAAAAAAAAAATGTACGTTGGCAAAAACGACTGTGGTCATTCTCTGCCTGACATTTGTTTCCATTTCGTTTCTCACCTTCTGCTTGCCTGAGAAGGCGTGGTAGTAACACGACACATAAGTCATGACGGCCTTCTCATCTGGCCTCAAGGTGCTAATGATATCTGCCCAGGGAACAGAGGAAAGGGGAGAGAGGACAGAGAAGAGAAGAAACAAAAAAAAAAAAAAAGAGTAAAAGAGTGCAGAGACAAAAGGGTCAGCAGGGGGCGCAATCACGAGAGGAGGCAACAGGGGGGGGGGGCACAAGTCATCTCCAGTCTACCTCCGGGTCGGCTGGTTTTTTCGGGAAATCTCAATTTCCCCTAAAAACGTTAAGATCGATGTCACTGAATACGAAGTGGGAAGTGAACGAACAAAGTGAAAATAAAGTTTTTGAAAATGTATTAATATGCATTTTATTTATGTAGCTGGGAGGCTGCGGCTCAGTTTAACACATTGGAGCCAAGTGGCTAGAGCAGTTCATCCAGAAACCCAACCAGAGATCTGGTATCTAATATCTGCCAAACAGACGGTCAAACATGGAGGAGGGAGTCAGTCAGTCAACAGGGACAGAAGGTTACAATTTTCTCTAATCATTACATTTTGTATGGAAGGGGGGAGGGGGAACTTTTTCAACTTATAAAACTTTGTATTTCTGTGTATTTTAAAACTAAACTTGGCCAAGTTTTAATTTAAGGAGCTGCCATTCTCTGATCTATGACGCAAACAAGAGTCCAGCTGACGTTTCTCCACGCTCTCCAGTTTTACTGCAGACAGGCTGAATTGTTTTTATTCTCCGAGTTGCTTAAACACAGCTGTGTCGAAACCCTCTCAGCGCTGCTGGGCCTCTCGAATGAGCCTGGCTCTTATATAACTTCTGCTTCGAGATGCTCCGCTGTCTGTCCCTGAGAGGAAGCGCGGCCCGATCTCAGAGTTTGTGTTGTTCCTAAAGATACAGCTGAGACCAACAGGCACATCATTCGTTAGCCAAGAGAGAAGGGTCCGATACAACGCTACATCCATTTAATTGTAATATCCATTACAATTAAAAGACTGCCTTTTGGTGCCCCTTCGAATTTTTAATTTTGTTTCATTCGTGGCTTTCTATCACGGGCAGTCAGCATCAGTTACCAGACTAACTTCGCCGCACCTCCCACTCCGCTCAGCTTCTGCTCAGCGCAACAAACCGCCAATTAGGAGTGACTTTAGCCCGCGTGCGGCGCCGTAAGGAGACAGGTAGACCGGAAATACACTTGTGCTCATCGCCTCTGAGAACAGAGTTGTCGTCCCATCATGCATTCGGTGATGTGAACCATGCGGAAAGTGAAGGAGCGTGATCCCTGTGGGGGGGGGGGGCGTTGTACACTGCAGAAAGAAAGGAAACCGTTAGGAGAAACACCCGGAAGTAGAAACGAGGAGGAGGGAGGAGAGGAGCGAGGAAGAGGAAGGCGAAGAGGAAGGAGGCGCTGCTTCCAGGATACCTTCTGGGCGCCTGAGAAGGCGTGGTAGAAGCTAGAGACGTAGGTCATGATGGCCTTCTCGTCCGGACGGGCAGTGCCCACAATGTCTGCGGGGAAGAGAAGGGGGGGGGGGGGGGGTCGGAGGAATGAGGGTGAGGGTGAGCACAGGTTAATGAAGAAACAGAAAGTGGAGCTGGGGTTCAGCTATTCACATAAACAACATCCAGACTGGAAAGAAAAACACGGCGTGTCGCTGTCCAGATGTGGCGAGCGGGCCCTGGCAGCCTGTCTCCGACACCGGAACGCACTCAGACAAGCACAATGCTGAGCAGAAACCATGTCCGAAGATTTAGGATGACTGCCAGAGGCTTTCATTTGTTTGTAGAGCGAGAACCGCATGTTTTACAGTCAGCAGAAAAATGATGCCTCGGTGTGCACAGCTGCATGTGTGCGTGTTAATGACAACATATAATCTCTCAAAGAAAATTACGACAAACCTGGCCTAAGACAAACTAGAGGGGGAAAAGTCCGTCTACGGTCTCATCTCACTAGAACTTCTCTCTCCTCTCGTAGAGACATGCAGGAAAAACTCCACTTCATGCACAGAGACAGGGCTCACGTGTGTGTTGTATTTTGAGAGGCCTGACTACAGTGTGCGTCACATAGTTGTAAAGCTAACGGAAATAAATGGTACCGTAATGTAAAATGTCGATATTGATATCGAAAAAAGTATCGTTCGGGAACCGGTATGGTTTTGAGTGATACCCAGCCCTAGCGTCCTTGTGTCTCCTTCTGGAATCCCATCAACTCGCACCGCTGCCAGCACAGCAGTCAGCTTGGAAAGTGACGTAATCTAGGAATGTGAAGAAAAGCTCTGCCAACTTTCACACCTTTGCAGACCTGGCTAATCGCTGGCAGATTGAAGCCTTTTTTTTAAATAAAAAACAAACAAAAAAACACTAAAGAAACTGTGCGGTGAGACCCCGTCTACGTCCTGAAGAGAGCTTTGCATCAATTCTGAGAGAGAGAATATGTTGGTCTTCGAACACAGGAACAAGTCTGTTCATCATACTACCCCCCCCCCCCCCCCCGCCCCCCCCTCACCTTCTGCATCCAACATCTTGGGGATGTCCAGGTACTTCTCTGCCACGTCAAAGGCTGTGTTCAGGTTGGTCATGGGGTCGTCCTGGCAACGGCAGACAGACACAGCACACCATCAACACCTTGGGACGCAACTCATTGCACTCTCTCTAAACAACTGACAGGAGGAGCGGTGTGTGTGTGTGTGTGTGTGTGTGTTGTGTGTGTGTGTGTGTGTGTGTGTGTGTGTGTGTGTGTGTGTGTGTGTGTGTGTGTGTGTGTGTGTGTGTGTGGTGCAACTACTATATGGAGACATATCACAACACATCTGTGTTAAAAGCTGGAAGTTATCATTTAGAAAGGCCCAACTCTTGTATTGTTTTTTTATGTTAAGTACTGGTTTTCTACTTTTGTTGCTTGTAGAGGTGGCAAAGCAACAACAAAAAAAGATCCTCACCATTTAAGCAACAGAAGTAAGGGTGATTAAATACATTTTTCAAAACATGAATCTACATTTTGCCAACAATAAATTGAGTAGAGCTAAAACAATTAACGGAAATTCAACAGCAACTACGCGTGATCATTTGAGTCTTTTTTTCTTTTCTAACAAAAAAGCAGAAAGGGAGGATTTGCTGCTTTTCTCTGTTTAATGTGATGCTTCACTGAATATGATTGGGTTGGTAGGCCAATATACATAAGAGGCAGATTCATTGATTGTTAAAATAATGGTTAGTCTAAGCCCTATTTTGTAGCTGCTCTCAAAAACTGACCAAAGACCACTTACAAATCTACAAATTGAAAACTGAGAATTTATTTTTCTTTGCAGAGTTTTGATAATTTACTATAAGCAAGATGAATGCTTTGTTTTTTAACTTTCTGTTGCTTGTAGAACCAACTGAATAAAAGCATGAGCGCTCTTTTAAACTAACGTATTAATGATGTGAAGTGTGATGCTTGTGTATTTTGCTACCAGATGCTGTACTGTACATGGCTTTATTAAGTGGCGCAGCCTTCCCAGTCAGACAATAACCCTCTTATTTCTGTCTCTGGGAACTTGATCGTGTCTCAGCAGCACGCTTCAACCTGGTCCAGGACGAGAACGTCCGACTGCCGTTTGACCCGGTTGGATCGCGAGAGGGTTTTCTCCTTGTGTTGGTTTTGCGTAGAAACGTTCGAAATATGGTGAACTTGTGTTAGTATTTGTGCGCCGTGGTGTCAGTGGCTGCTCTGTGTGTTTGTCCCGTTAATGTCAGACAGCGGCCGCTCACCTTGCGCAGTTTTCCGTAGTCGATGAGCTCTGGACGGTGGCGGTGAATGAGCGCACAGAAACCCAGACCATCTTTCCAGCTGGAAGCCAGAGAGAGAAAGAGTCGGGATGAGACAAGTATTCAGATCTTTTACTAAAGAAAAGTACTAATACCACACTGTAAAGTTCTGTTGCAAGTAAAGTCCTGCATTGAAAATGTTACTTAAGTAAAAGTATCTAAGCATCGTCAGGAAAATGTAGTATTAGTATTATTATATAGTATATATAGTATAAATGTAAGTATTAAAAGTAAAAGTAGCCTACTCAAAGCAGAAAAATCCTCACATTTTAGAAAGTAGAAAAGACCAAAAAGTTCTGTGTTTAATCGGAAAGTCGTTTCAGCTGTACTTGTAATATTATATATTGTTTGTAATAAAACATCGTATTTACAGGTGCTAGGATTAGTTGTGTGCAAAAATCTAGGAAACTAGTCATTAAAGCTGTCAGATGAATGTAGTGGAGTAAAAAGTACAAAATTTCTCTCTGAAAGCAGAGTAGAAGGAAAAAGGGGCATGAAAAGTGAAGACTCAAGTAAAGTTAAAGTACCTCAAATGTGTACTAAAAGTACAGTACTTGAGTAAATGTACTCTGTTACATTCCACCTCTGGATGAGGGTGACAGGGAGGGAGCTGAGGAGAGGGAAAGGAGTCTGACTCTAATCTTTGATCGGGACCCCCCCCGTCTGACTCAGCCTAATTAGCTCCGTGTAACCCCCCCACATGCTTCCAGAGGCACGTGGTGTGTTACTGTAACACAGCAGAAAGCTGACCACTGTCAGCCCAAAAGGGGAAGTTAGATCATCTGATGCACCACATGGTCCAGGTCTCCAATTAAAGCTGAAGAACAGCTTTGAAGTTTGAGAAATGACATGTTTCTTATGCTTGTCATAAAGTTATTTGAGGAGAGACACCGTCCCCACTCTCTAGATTTATTAGGGTTCAAACCACAAAGGGGTAGAACCCGTCCATGTTTGCCTGTTTTACTTATTATTTGTTGACTGCAGTGCAGGCTCAAATTCCCGTGGGCTGGAATGAGCTAGAAACATGAAACATGGAAATGGTGTGCATGTGCTTCTATAGAACAGAACAGAATGCCTTCTATAGAAATATGAACCCGATCGGCCACACCAGAGGCCTGTGTCCCATCCACTGCACCATCACCCCCAGACATAGAACGCTATAATTGAGTCAACGGTTATTTTCAGTTTGGCCTTCTGTGGTTCGCTGATTGGTGGCCGTGATGCTGTCAGGCCGTCTAAACGCAGCATGATGGGATGGGGCAGTCAGGGCAATCTCAATCTGAAATGGGGAGTTCTGGAGGATTTACTGGTGCTCTCTGCTCATACGGTAACATTAGTGAGATGGGGTATTTCAATGTATTAGCTGCCATAAAACGTATTCCTGAAGCAGCAGTACTGAAAGAAATCAGTGCTCTTCCAGGTCTGCGTCTCATCTTGTGACTGGTCTCTCCCAGAGAGAGAGCACATCAAAGGCCTGGCCTCGGCTCTGCACCGGGATCACCAGGCCTCTCCCTTTACCTTCTCCTCAAATGACCCCCCACCCCCCGCCGCACCACCTTTCTTCTCGCCTCGGCTTTCATCCACATCTGAGGATCACAGGGGTCTTCTTTCAATTATTCAACAGGCGTGGATGCATCCCACAGCGTGACGTAGACCGAGGCCTGAACACTGCGACCCCACTCACAGTGACAGGAACAGACACTCAAATATTCTGCTTAACTACAAGTTCTATTACTTTGAGGTACTTCTACTTAAGTACAAGTAAAATTACGAAGCAAAGCAAAATAAAATGTAGCTCATGTAAAATTTGCTTTACTAGTATAAGTGATTACAACAACCAGTACAACTAATTTACTAGTAAAACTAATTTGATAACCTTGTTTGCGGTGCATGCAGTAAGACTACTGATATCATTTGATCTGAATGATCTTCCTTAAAATACAGGGGGCATAAATATACCCCCCTATGTTAAATTCCCATAGAGGCAGGCAGATTTTTACTTTTAAAAGGCCAGTTATTTCATGGATCAGGATACTACGTATCCTAAAAAAGTTCCCTTGGCCTTTGGAATTAAAATAGCCCCCCCATGATCACATATCCTTCACCATACCTAGAGACTGGCATTGGATTTTCCCTCATTTTTTCATTAAGGCATTAAGATCAATTTCTAAAAGATGATTTTTTTTATTCCTCTTTTTAGTCAACTTAAGCAGTGGAGCAACACTGTATTTATGAATGAATGAATGAATGAATGAATGAATGAATGAATGAATGAATATAGAGACCGATTTAAAAGTGTCTGATAGACAGAGGTTTCTGAAGTTTTTAAAAGTCCAATCTCCAGATCCAGATCAGACTGTAAAAGGAGGGGTGGCGGGGGTATGACCCCCCCCCCCTCCCTTTTCATTTACTAAAACGTGTCCTTTATTTGCTTTTAAGATTTTTTTTGTTGCTTTTATTTGATAGCCAGTGTAGAAACAGACAGGAAGCATGGGGGGAGAGAGGGGTGTGACATGTGCATCAAAAGGTCCCCAGCAAGAAGTCAAACTGTGGACGTTGTTGTCATGGCTACCGGGACGCCCCAAACTATGCCCTCATACTGTCCGACCGCCAACATTCAGAAGGAAGAAGCTCTGAGTGGATCAAAATACTGAAAAGCTGTGGCCGGGTAGCTCAGTCGGTAGAGCAGGCGCACATTTATCGAGGTTTACTCCTCAAAGCAGCGGCTGCGGGTTTGACCTGCGGCCCTCTGCTGCATGTCATTCCCAATCTTTCTCACCTTTCATGTCTTAATCTGTCATGTGATATTAAAGGCTTAAAAAGGCCCAAAAAATAATCTTAAATATATATATATATATATATTATTAAGGGTGTGACGAGATCTCGTTTTACGAGATCTCGCGAGATTAAAACGTGACGAGATTTCTCGTCGAGGTGAAAAGTTGTCTCGTGAGGCGCTGTGTGGCAACATTTTGGTTTTCCTGCGGAAATGATAAACGGCGAAAGAGTGACAGACAAGACGAACACAATATGTAACATTGTAAGAAAAAAATGCCGTATACCGCGGCTAACACGAGCACTATGCAAAACACTTACAGCACCACCACAGCTCTCTACTAACTACTGCACCCGCGACGAAAACATTAAAAAAAAATTTAAAAATTTGTTTCTGTTTGCACTTGTAGTTTTAAGAGAGCAGTACTTTGGTTATTGATACACTTACTGTTTGCATTTAAAGTGTTTATTTTTCTGTTATTTACACATTTATTTTATTTATACTGTTTATTTTTTTTAAATAAACAGTATACAGCACCTAAATTGTTTTGCATTTTGTGATTTTTCAGTTGAATAAAAAACTATTTTCCATTCATATATTTCATAAAGGATTTCTTTAATTTTTTTTTTTAAATCTCGTCTCGTCTCGTTCTCGTGACCCCAATCTCGTGATGTGTCTCGTCTCGTGGAGTAAGCGTCTCGTCACCCCTAATATATATATAATATATATTATATATATATATATATAAAACAAACACATAGCTTTAGCACCGCGTCTAGTTCCCAAGCTATGTCAGTGTATTCTCACAGCGCTGGCCCCGTCCTCTGGCCTTATGCATACTTCATACTGTATGTGAACCTAGAACCAAATGATCCAAGGTCAAACCCCAGTCTGGACTGATGCTCATATTCAGCCGTTTCCTCGTGTACACTGCTGCTGTATCCAAGTCCCAACTATGCTCTGCTTAAATTACAGTACAACTGGATTTGTATTGGCGTTCCCCTTCAGCAAAATCTCGAAACTTAAAAACTCTTGTGGACTTACTTTTGTTTATTAGCCCAGGCTCTGATTCAATTTGGCAGAGTAGCACCTTTAAGAGCCAAATAAACAAATGCATCAAAAAAAGTAAAGTTTCCTAAAGTGAAATGTTACACCAAATAAAGGAGAGTTTAGGTCAGATGATGGTCCCCCCCCTGCTCTTTCACATTCTTTGGCCTAATTTTCCCTGCGTGACGCCGAGACTCTTGGCGTCCTCTTATTAACTGTAACTGCATCTCGGCACGTGAGTGAAACCCCCTTTCTCTGGTTACTTGTCGTGTGTCGCTCACCTGATGTGAAAGTTTTGGATGTTGACATTCTTGTAGGGCGCGGTCTTCCTCTGGCACCACAGCAGCAGGCCCTCCTTGGCCGACGTCTCTGCGGCCGGAGAGAAGGATCATTGGGAAGTTGGAAGAACAGGCTTTTTAGTTTGACCAACTCTCCACCAATCCCCGTTTAGTGGTCGATTAAGTGGAGGTGAAGTGAATGGGAAGCATGAGTGTTTGCCCGGGCGTTTCGTGCTCTTGTTTCCAGCGGATACAGAAAGGTGTCTGGTTTATTGTTTTGTCCCAAAACTTGTCAAATTAAATACTTTAGAATACGCCGCACTGGAATCTAATGCTCAACAAACGGAGGATGATCACTCCTGACATTTAAATGACATTGTAAGTGCATTATATGTTAACCAAGGAGAGCACCATAATGCATACGTGTCCACCTCCGAAAGAGACATTCCCAGTCAAATTAACATGTATTAGCTCAGTGAAAAGAGTTTGTAGGAGTTCCTTTCAATAAAGTGAGTAAAGCCCGACCGACGTATCAACAGATATTAGACCTTTCCCGATCTTTCAGTATCTGCATTTATACTGGATGATAATTTTTTTTTTTTTTTTTAATCCAAATTCATTCATTCATCCAAATCATTTATAATGACAAATAAATGATTCTGATAAATGAATATTTAAAAAATAAAACAAAAACGGATGTTATGAGTGTTGCCGTTGTATAGTCTGTCCCCCAGAGGACGCTCTACAACGTCCCTGTTGTCACTGATTATTATTTTTTGTTATTGTGTTTTTGTACTTTAAGTTTCATACATTAAGTTTTTATTTTCACACATTTATTTATCAGAACTTTAATATTTTTGATGTTCCTCGGTTCTGTTGTGACAACAAACAAATGATTATCTTACTATTTTAGTGAGAACTCCTAAATAACTAATGTTAGGGAAATCTGTTTTGTTACGCGTTTCTGGATTTTTTTTGTTTTTAAAGATATATCGACCGATATATTGGAATATCGGATTTTTTAAATAACCAAATATTTGTATCGGTATCGGCCTTAAAAAAAAAAAAAATCGGTCGGGCTCTAAAAGTGAATAAACAGGAAGACACACACACAGCAAGACACATACACACACTCTCCCTCTACCTTCCACAGAAATGTCTTGGATGGCGAAGCGGAGGATTATGGTCCAGATCATTCCCAGGGTCATCTTGGCGTTGCCGTCTACGATCTCTGAAAGAAGGGAAAAGCAATACCGTTGTCATTTCAGGGTTTACCCATTTAGCAGCCACTCCTAAAGTACATTTCTCACGTCTGGCAGACATGCTCAGAAGCCCAGATCTGGTGACTTCCTGGTGAAAAGCTGTCCTGATGTCTTGAATGTGGTCAAAAGGTGAAAGCTAGCTGCAGAGCCACCACATCGGAACGGTCCCATCGGAACATATGAACTACTGATTGACTGCTATACATTTTGTACAGACATCCTACTAAAAAGATGCATCCATCCAATGCTTTAGTTCAGGACCAAATACCTGCAAAACTAATGACATGCCCATCCGAATCAGCTGACTTAAGCGTTAAGCTCGAAGCCTGACAGAGCTGCTGGTTAGGTCATTTTTATAGTATAACTCAAAGGGCTTTGCAGTCTTTCCAGTCTTAAGATCCTCAGTTTAGAAGAAAAAACTCCCCAAAAGGAAGGGGAAAAAGAAGAAACTTAAGAAGAGCAACAGACGTGCAATGATGTTGTGTGCTCAGACATCTATTGCATAGACTACATTCTAGTCGAGCTGGAAATTCCTAATCTTCTCAGGTGTTTCAAAAGCATTATAATAAGTCTTTACTATAAAGTTGAAGAATCTGCATCACACTGAAATATTCATTAAATGCTTGAAAACAAAAGCGATATGTAACCCAATGTCTAAAAATCAAGTTCTTCTTACATGTTTTGATGGCTCTTGACCTGAAAGTCGGTGTACATTTAGAGTTAACTTTTGTTACTAGATGTCCAATATTATAAATCATCAACAGAAAGAAATAAGGCCCCCGATGCACAAATATGGCAACGTAACGACTTCTCGAAACAATAACCACCTTTTGAAGAAAAGAAAAAAGATTAGTCAATTAGTACTTGTAGAGGGGGAAGGTTAAATGAAACGTGTGAGGATTCCCCTGGCTGTCAATCAGCTGCAGTGAGTGGACCGCCTCTGTCCGTCTGTGTTGTCGATAATGAAAATCCACCTCAACAGGTCACCCTGCCCGCCTTCAATAATCATTTGTTTCTCCCTCTAATCCAATAAGGCGGGGGGGGGGGGGGGGGCACGAGCTCCGCCGGCCACACGACTGTGACGGACAAACTTGGACTGCGAGATGTCAGTCAGATGTGTGTGCGTGTAACGCGGTGTGAAGGACGGCGCGGGTCGAATTAGGGAAGAGGAAAACGACGCACTCAGTGGTTGGGGGCGGACACATGCAGATCCATGTTGAGATTGGTCCTAATGAACATGACTGATCAACATGGGGAACGGACACAAATCCCCCCCCCCCCCCCAATGAGTGGTATGGATCTGACCCTCAAGCAGTCCCGTCCCATCCCTGCGCCAGCGTGTGGCGAGCGGGGCTGCAGGGCCGCTCCACCCGGAGAGGATTCCAGGCTAATCTGTCTGGAATGCTGCTCTGGCTTAGGAGCTCTGATACCGGCCTCTGGCCTGCAAACAGAAACCTCCATCTTATCAAGGAAATTTGGTTCTCATTGGAGCCAAAAAGTCTTTGTTTTCCTAAAACTGAAAATCTGCTAGTAAGATTATATTCATACGTTTTGTCTTGTTTTTACGAATGGTTGATCAACAAAAAAAGTAGATGACAACACATCTCAACACCCTGGTTCCACGGTCTTGATGTCTTACTATATTGTTTGGCCTTCTATAATAGTAGAGCAAATATTTGGGGGGGTTTTAGATCGTCGGTCAGACAAAACAAGTACTTTTTTTATTATTTTCAGACATTTTATAGATTAAGTGATTGATTGATTGAGCAAGAAAATATCCGGCAGATTATTCAGGAAGGAAAATAATCCTTAGTTGCAGTCCAATAGTCCTAAAGAGTATAATCTGTATGGATTCTAGCATAACAATCAGCCTTACTTTGACTTCTGTCAAGATTAGAGCTGAGTGTTTTTCAATACTATCGCCAATCTGATACTAAAAAGATATTTGCTCTAAGATTTATAACAGTGTTTTTTTTTTTATTGAACAAAAGACGCTTAACTTCTCAAATGCTAAATGGTATTGAGAATACAAACATTGTATTATTGGTACTCCCAACAAACTACGCAAGACTGGCTGTATGGTGGGGGATCAGCGTATTAATCATCTGATGTATGCAGATGATTTAATTGTTATGTCTCCACATAGTGTTGGCCTACAGCAACTATTTAGAGTCTGCTCAAACTATGGAAAGACATCACATTCAATGCAAAAAAAAGTGTGTTGTAAATAATTGCCAGAACTAAGGCAGAACAGGATGCCATGCTTTCCCTCTTTTTACAGGGCAAGAGCTTAACATGGTTATTAAAGTAAAATACCTGGGCCACATCATCAGGGATGAGCTCTGTGACGATGATGACATCTATATGGACAAGCAAATATGCTGGCACGCAAATTCAATATGTGTGCTAAAGAAGTTAAACCTCTTTTTAGAGCATACTGTGCTCCACTGTATACAGCTCACCTATGGTGCAGCTACAGTGAAGCAAAGATGAATAAGATAAAGGTGGCATATAAGGATGCATTTGGGATCCTGTGTAAGTGTCCAAGATGGACCAGTGCTAGTCATTTAACCATGCTGTGATGAGGAACCTTATGTACAGAGTCAGGTGCCGATTCACAGAGTCAAAGAATCCCATTTGACCAGCTTTAACCAACCTGCACTTAGTGATACCAGATGGACCTCCCAACTCTGGGAACACGCATCTGTACCGGTTTTAATTATTGGCCACAGTATGTATGTGGGAGCTGGTTGATGTGGCTCGGGAAAGGGAAGTTTGGGGTCCCCTGCTGGAGCTACCCCCCCCCCCCGCGACCCAATACCAGATAAGCGAACGATGAAGAAGGTTTGACTTGTATTGGAACCTAGTTAGATTGATTAATGCGCTGGCAAATAGGTTTTTACTCGTTTTAAGAAAATAAGACCTTAAAATAGTTTTAAAAACCTATTAAACAAAAACATGACTTGATGAGATAGAGAGAGAGAGAGAGATTCAAACCCAGACTGCAGCCCAGAGCAGGCGGGGGGAGAATCATCAGCTAGAATATGTGCAATCATTATCTTATCGATCCACGTTTCATGAAGATGTAGCAGGATTATGCACGAGTCAGCTGGTTTTTTTCAGTTACATCTCAGCGATTATTAAAACATTTTCCTTACTTGAATTTATTTCAACATGTTTGTGTCAGACAGTGACAGACACCCTGTGTGTAGAGCGGCAACGATTAATCGATTAGTTGTCAACTAGTCTCGCTTTGCAAGGCCTTCCTCCACAGCGCTGCGGAGGAGGGTCTGGCTAGTCCACACAGCATGCCGGGATGGGAGAAAATCATGCTCTGGTTTATTGGAATGTCTTTAAACCTAAGCGCCGGACGGAGCCACGGTGCCGCTGCAAAATAACCTTGAGAAGGAACTTGTTTTTTTCCCATTATTATTCCATTAGTGAAATGATCAACAGATTAAAATCAACTATGAACATAATTGGTAGTTGCAGCCCTACCTGTGTGTTTAACATGGATTTGACTAATTTGTTCAGATTCTTTAAATTAAGTTCACCAAAAATTCCAAAATGACATTTTTGACAGTTTTGGTTTTATGTACTGATATTTTAAGATATGCCTTTGAAATCTCTGTTGCCATCCCAACAGGGAGCATTAAAAATGACATTTGCCAACTGCTTTCATGAGGATTATTTCTTCAGTGGAAATTAGTTCCAGCAGGAATTGTCAACAGTAAGGTTTGTGGATGATCCAGAATAACCGGGACATTGTTTCTGGAAAGACAAGTTGCTGTTGAGTTGATTGAATATATCCTCTTTCAGCGCTTTTGGGCAACACAATAAAATGTTTGTTCTCCTCCACTGTATTATCTTAAAACCTAAAAAATCTGCTGCACGGCCAAATACCACAAGGGGTTAGTAGAACAAAATATGTATGTTGAGTGACCTGACCCTTTAAAAACCTTCAGATATTCATGGCTTAGTAGACACAGTTTGTAGTTTCTTTTTGCAACCAGTGTTGGGGAGTAAATAGCTACAACAACAACAAAAAAGTGTAACTAACTGACCGTAACCTATTAAAATGTTCATGATTACATTGGGGGTAACTGGGAAATGCTAGGCTATATGTGGGATAATAATAATGATGTTGGTTTGCATGTTTTGCAAAGCAAATGCACAATAGCTTCTTTTGCCATTTCCATCCACTGCCGTTGTTTAGTGAAGATTCATTTCCATTGGTTCTCCCGTTTGAGTTTGCAGCGCCACCAGTCTCACAGTTCAACTGCCTCTCAAGCTGTCTGAGGGCTGCCGCTGTGGCCACGGAAAGCTGAATTTTTTTTTAAATAATTACGTTACATGACTTTGATGAAGTAATTAAATAGTTACACTACTAGAACATTTTAACATATTACATTTCCAAACCCTCCCAACACTGTTTGCAACACATGGTTGCAGCTGTCGCCATGGTCCCGCTACACATTCTGCGATGCCATGTTCATCCTGCTACGCTCTGCGGTGCCCAGCTACGTCCTGCCACGTCCTGCCACGCCTTGTAATGCCCACAGTGCCCTGCTATGCCATGAACTACTACAAATAACTACTACAAACTACTATTTTTTTGTGACTGTTATTGCCACTCTTCATTCTGACCCCAACCGGTCGTCAGACTCCGCCTACCAAGAGCCTGGGTCTGGATCTGGGTCTGGGTCTGTCCCAGGTTTCTTCCAAAAGGGAAGTTTTTCCTCGCAACTGTCGCACTGTTGCTTGCTCTGGAGGAAACTACTAGAACTGTTGGGTCCTTGTAAATTCTGGAGTGTGGTCTAGACCTACTCTATCTGTAAAGTGTCTTGAGATAACTCTTGTTATGAATTGATACTATAAATATAAAAATGAATAGAACATTGAATTCATATGAACACGTGTTCAAAGTCTGTCAACTGTGGAAGATGCCAGAGGGGTGTGTGTTGTTGTGAAAGAGGGATATGGTTAGCAAGCAAGAGGAAGAGAGAGCGAGAGAGAAAGTTTACTTGGCTAAAGAGTAGCTTACTGTCCGATGGGAGGAGGATGGGCATCCCCAAGTTATTTGTGCTAAACAATGAGCAGCCTCAGCCCCTGAGGGAATTGCTGATCCTTAAGATCGCTCTCAGAAAATGCACTGCGAAGCACAACCTCCGAGGGAACTATCCCAACTAAGGATGTCATTAGACTGCACAGCAGCCAGCAGCACTGCTATGGTAACGAGAGAGAGAGAGAGAGAGAGAGAGAGAGAGAGAGAGAGAGAGAGAGAGAGAGAGAGAGAGAGAGAGAGAGAGAGAGAGAGAGAGAGGGCCAGAGTACATTGTAGGCCTACATAACTATTCACAGAATAACAGGCAGAATGGTAGCTATTGATTTGGCTGATAGCCTAATTAAAATCGATAGGCGACAGTCGGAGATGTGAATACAGTGAGAGACGGTTGCTTTGTGAAGAGATCCCTAACCTTCATCTTCTCTGACATCACTCACCCTCTGCTCCGATAGACACCAGCTTCACTCCTTTGCCGGTGATGAAGTCGAGCGCTTTGTTGACGTTGGAGATCTTGTGCACTCTCATCTTGCCTCTCTCGGGTTTGGCCAAGCGTTCGCCTACATAGGGAAACACGAGAGACGGCAGGAAGATAGGAGGATGGGTAAGTCTGGCGCTTTCACAAAGTAATCACCTTTAAAATAAATCACAGTCGGTGCTGGAAGAAGACATAAAATGAAAGGGAACTCATGGCGAGGAGATAAGGTTGCAGAAAATACTGGAGCATAGCTCTCCTCAAAACAAAAACTAAACAAACAAGTGTTCCAACCTTACTTCTTGTGGTTTTAAAGAGATAGTTTGACATTTTGGGAAATACTTGCTGAGAGTTTGCGTAGAAGATTGAAGGGCTGTCCTGAATATCAATTCTTTTGAGCTTAGAATGCTTTGGTACTAATCAAAAGCGAATATTCAAAGCTTCTGATCCAGACTCAGCCAGTGCAACACCTCACCGGAGCACAGTGACATTACGCACGGCCACACTATTTCTACCGGCAGGAAATCGCCTGAACACCACCAGACTGCTGCAGCATAACCGCACAGCTCAGTGACTTAACCCTCATGTTGTCCTCGGGTCAAATTGACCCATTTTCCTACATCAATGTTCTTTTTAACTACCCAAAATAACATAACGCTCTTTGGCAAGTACAAAACTCTACTTTCATGAATTTTAGGGCGTCTTATTCAATTTTTATAGCATTTGAAAACAAATGTAAGTACTTTTGAACTAGTATTGAGTAAAAGTTGACATATTCCAGTCTGGATTATCCATCAACATCCAGCTTTTCTAACTCAAACATTAGGCATAATTTCCTATAAATGAGGTTTACTGAGCATAAATTCCAAAAATAACTGTAAAACTAAAGTTAATGAATAAGTGTTACGTAGTTTTGAAAAAGAAAAGTGACAATCATTGGAAAAAAAAAAAAAGCATCAAAAGTGTTAAAGGGATACAAATGTAAGAATTTTTTTAAAACATCAATAAAAAGCGTCAACAAAATTGTTGATTTTCCAATTTAGACGGGAAGACAACACAAGGGTTAACGTTTCTCCGTTCTCGGCTGAGATGGACAGAATAGCTGATATGTAGCTGCTGAATCCAGCCTGCATGAATATTTTTCAGGGTTCATTTTATTAAACTATTTATTTTTTGAGGATACAGATATTACAGTATTGAAGGAAAAAGAAAACAAATATTCAAATGATAAAAATTGAAGAGGACCGATACCAATCTAAGACACGCCAGTGATATCAATCTTTTCTTCTGACTTTCAGCAAGAAAGCAAAAAAAGCACATTTCTCAAAAATATCTAACTATTCCTTTAAGACCGACCCAAACTTGGCATGTGACGGCGCCGTCCATGCCAACGCTGTCCTTCAGGTAATCCTGTTAAGGAAAACCCTGGTTACCTGAGATGACCTCCAGCAGCAGCATGAGTTTCAGCCCATCCCGGAAGTCCTCCTCGATGTTCTCGATCTGCGTTCCTGCTTTCCTCAGGTGAGAGTTACACCAAGCTGTGAATGTCTGCGGGGACGGAGGAGAGGGAGAACAGCAGCCATCAGTGACAGCACTCAGACAAATAGTTACATACTGTTTGTGTGTGTGCAGCAGCTGCTGGGAAAGCGACCGGAGTCTCTTTAAGTTTGTTCATACCGCAGTTATTGAATTCACACCATTTTACAACCTGTTGATAATGGCACCAGTCCAGTGTCTTAAACCCGGCAGGGCTAACATCATCAGAGGCAGGATTACATCTGGGTCGGTATAACATAAAGGCAGCGGGTCCGTGTGTGAAGAAGTGAGAAATTTTACAACTGGAAGATAAAAGGTTTAAGCCTCCCATGTTGTCCAACATGAAGCGTCCACAGTCTTGATAGCTGCTCTGAGAGGCTGTACTTCAACACAGCGCTGATTTGAGCTAAATGCTAAAACCAGCGTAGGCCGTAGCAACATGACCACATTGTCAATGCTAATGCTAGAGCCTGTTAGAATGACAAGATGTGCTAATAAGCCATAAATATAAAAGTACAGCTGAGGCAGGTATTTGATCGTAAAGCAAAGTATTTGAGGGCTGCCATGGCTCAGTCCGTAGGGACCAGGCTTGGGAACCTACGGCTCGCTGGTTCAAGTAAACACGCTGTAGACCAAGTACGGAGCGGGGACTGGTGCCAGTTCACCTCCTGAGCACTGCCAAGGCCGTGAGCAAGGCACCAAACCCCCAACTGCTCAGGGTGCCTGTCCACGGGCGGCAGTTGCCTCCTCACTCTGACATCTCTCCCTTTTGTGCATGTATGGGTCCTGAGCATGTGTGTGTGTGTGTGTATTTCAGGCCTGTCTATAACGGTATCTATAAAAAAGGTATGCCTTCGTCTTACTGGAGGAATTAAAACTGATGATCGCGCTAGAGGAAAAGTTAATCAAAAGTTATTACGACTCATCCAAGTTGCGTTGTACAGTTGCTGAGATTTTTAACTCCGCAAAAACCGCAAATGTCATCCTTGGGGTGGTGCTGGATGAACTGTGAGCGGATCCCATAAGTCAGTGGGATTCGTCCTCTGAGAGCCGTGTACACGCCAATCCATCCAGTAGAGGACAAGATATTTTAGCATGGACCAAAGTGGTGTACCGACTGGCCAACAGACTAGCAGATGGCCATCCACAGGGCCATGGTAACAGCTCAAATCTGCGTTCAATGTGTCTGTGAGTGAAACGCTAAATCAGTACCAGCTGGGTGAATGTTGTTTTGTAGCTGAACCCGATCTATTGACTAATACATGTGTTTCCTGTTGGTGTATTCACACACTCCCACCCTGTCATGACAACCTTTCCCTGTGCTGCTGACAAGCTTATGTACTGCACTCTCGGCACACTGGGGCATTGTATACTGTGTACAGTAGGTGTAGCGGGCCTTCGGGTTCTCTGGCATTGCTGGCACGCAAAGATACTAACGGAAAACATCTGGAGCAGGAGCTCAGCCGCCCAACAGGAGCTGGCAATGACGAGTGGACCCGCCATGCACCCCGCTGTGAACGCCTCTTTATGAGTTCCCGGGTTAATTACACCCAGGGCCGAAACACCAGGCACCATGTTTCCACCAGAGAGCTGAAGGAGGACCTGCAGGAGCACAGCCAGCCGTTTATGAAAGCCTGCACTGTCTTTTACTGGCCTGCATTCAACTGACGGGGGAACAAAAGCCACTTAAAAGTCACTGGTGAGCTGCTCTGGAGCACTCGTGGAACTTCCGCGATGAAGTCACTCTTAAAAACGGGGTGGCATGAGGTTTACACGGCTATCAATAAACTCGAGAGCCGGGTTTCAGATGTGTGCGAGTTTGCTGCCATGCGGTGGGAATTTCAACCAATGAAAAAGCCAAAGGGATACTGCAGAAGATGTGGAGGGAGACGGACAGATTATATGGTGCTTTGTCTCCAAGGGTAGAACTGACAGAAAAAGACCAGAACTAAAGATTTATGGGCAAACGCACGCCCTGAGCCCATAGGATATTCCTCTAAAGCTAGGCATGATTTAAGTCAAGCTTCAACAGGCACTAAGATATTTCAATTACTCCTAATCAATAGACTCTTTAGAGGCGTGCCAAAGATTTTAAAGTGTTGAGGCAGGGTTGTGGTGTCAGCAGCTAACGGGAGCTCTGGATAATGTAATCAAAGTGTTACGGCAAGGTTGTTTCTGGCTCCGCAGGTTCAGGTCCTCACAATGTTGAAGTTTTCTTTTTTTGGTCCAGGATGTAATTTTGAATGTCCGCCCCTGTTCTTTCTCTTCCCTTTTATGGTAGACTTTCCCACCGCTTAACTTAACACAAACACCTTAAAACAATGACAGAAAGGGAAACTCAAAGTGCTGTAAGGGAATTTTGCAAATTTCCTCACATGGCAGCAAGAGGTAACTAGAAACCTTGACCTTTAGCAAGCTTACATCTTGTTAGTGTGAATTCAGCAAAGTGCACACAACCAATGTGACCTCCTAACACCATCATTTCAGATAGAAGGTAACAAAGGGGTAATGGGACTGGTGTTTTAAGGCGATAAAATGAGCACATTTTTACTTAAAACTCCTCCTTAGTGCAGCTTTACCAGGACCAGACACCTGAAAATGTCTTAAGGCTTTGAGTCAGCCCTGTGAAGAGCACAGTGGTGAAATCGACTGAAAGTTCACAGGAGGAATGTTAGCTTGTTAAATGTGTTGGACGGAGGGTAAGGGTAAGTTTGTCTGCTCTGGGGCTGGGCGACAGGCCTCCTCCTGAAAGGAATTAGCCGGCCCTCCTGCAGCTCCTCTAACTCCCTGGGTCACTGTGGAGCTTGGCAGCAGCACACAGGCTGGCAGCCACCTGCACCGTCACATGACCCGCTGGCTGTGTTTTGGTCAACACTCCCAGGCCCTTCAGGTGTTCTGGGGCTCTTGGCAGGTCAGGACACTGAGTTACCGGTTCACTGGGTGCAGCGGCTGATCACTGCATGAGCAGACATCACAGATAGGGCAGAAAATGACATCACTTTACTGTAATGCAGCCTTTAAAACCAGGAAAAGATAACTATTATGCCATATTTCAATATCCAAATTCAAGGATGATATCTAGCCTCATAGGGATATATTGCCTAGCCTAATCTGAACGTTTGTTATACAATTTATTTTATTTTTATACATGGATTGTTGACTGGAGAGGATGCCAACGTTTTGCCTAGGACATGTAGCCTCATTCTTTTATCACATCATCGTGTATCTAGCCATGGAGTCAATGTTTAGGACTCTTTTTACAGGCTTCCTGTTTAAAAAAATAAAAAAAATAAAAAAAGTCCTCGGGCATCATTTTAAAGTTAGTATTGTCAACCAACCCATAGAGCTAAAGTTAGCTTAATTAGCAAGCTAGCTGTAGTTGAAAAATCAGCTAGAAATGAGAAGCTTACTAATTACCCGCAGTAGGTAGATGGACAGTGACAGAACATCTAGTTCATTCATTTACACATGACACTAGTTTGTCTTTGTAACTCAGCACATTGTAAGGAATTGTTTTGGTGGCCGACTAAATGAGCCACCGGAGAAAAAACGCCCCCAGAGAGTTGTGTTGTCATCGGTTGCTATCGCTCCAATGCGACTGTAGCCGGTGGTTTTTACCCTTTGCAGAAGTATTTACATCCAAAGGAAGAGTAGTAAGATCACAAACATGTAGGAGTGAAGCTTTATCCTCAGCGTTAATAGCGTTATCAGATAAAGTATAGGCACTGATAACCTATGACAATCGCTGTATTAAAACGGTTTGTTATTGGAATTATTGAAAGGTGAATTACTTATTTTTGCTCAGCCAGATTTGATCTACTTCTTCGCCATCTGGGTATTTCCTCCACTTCCAAGAATGACTATTGACAAAAGCCAGCTCCAACAACTGGTGTCAACATGTTGGGGAGAACAATATCAACACTGAGACCTAGAGATGATTATCAGAAGGATCGGCCCTGGGGCCAAGCTGGGCACATTGTTTTGATATTGGCTAAAATAAAGCCCGGCCGAGTGTTTCTGGAATTCAAACAACTTCAACGAGTGAGACGTCTCATCTGGAGCGAATTGCCTCACATCAATTTCAGGAGTTGGAACCTGTCAACTAAACTAATTCATATCATATCAATAATTCGGCTTAAACACACTAACTTTGAACCCGGGTCTCCGGTATGTTAAGGAAGTGAAAAATAAGGTTTGTTCGATTACTATATTGCACACACACACTTTTAGCTTCCAACACTCCACACTTAAGCAATTCATCAGAATAGGACAAGATTCACTAGACGGATAGAATAAAATCAGCATCTGTTGTAATATGACCATTTCTACCACACACACACACACACACACACACACACACACACACACACACACACACCACACCACACACACACACACACACACACACACACACACACACACACACACACACACACACACACACACACACACACACCACACACACACACACACACACACACACACACACACACACACACACACACACACACACCACACACACACACACACACACACACACACACACACACACACACACACACACACACACACACACACCAAAGGCCAAAAAAAAAAAAGTTGATCAAAATTCCTAGTAGAACACAAGTAACCAGTTTTTTCTAGTTGTCTGGAAGCTGCATCTCTGTGCAGTTTACCTGGGAGGCTCCTGGTTGTGTGGAGAACTCTGTCGCTTCGTCCAAGTGCACAGTAAATTCTCTGTATAATTGTTGAAAGCTGGGTGCAAAATGGCTGGTCTTGTAAACAATTGCTGTTAAATGTATGGGACGTCCACAAAACGCTTAAGAACATTGCAACCAATAAAACAGAACAACATGACCCGCGGTGTGATGTCCATTACCAACAGTTGTTGTGTTAAGTGTTTGGAGAGGCATCATCGCCTTAAGAACTTGCAGCCTACCGACTGCAGTATACGGTGCTTTGCTGTGTACAGCATAGTGTGTGTCGTATGATCCCTGTGCACTCCATGTGTGATCGTGCTGTCCTTGTACAATTTGTGTCAGAGCCGTATGTGCTGTGAATCTCTAAGCTGTTAAAATGTCTGCTCCAGAGCCATGGAGACCAGTTCCCGCTCATCAACAACGTGCCAGTGAAGATCATCCTCATTGCTGTGACTTAAACACAGTCTGTTGCAGTTTCAGTACAGCATGTCGTGTGACGGAGCAAAGTGAAAGCACGGCTGGCTGGCTGGCTGACTGACTCTGCTCTCTCTCTGTCTGTCTGTCTGTCTGCGGGAGGAACTGGAGGGTCGTAAATTATGAGAGCCCCTCTCCCCTCCTCTGCTCTCGCTCTCTCTCTCTCTCTCTCTCTCCCTCTCTCTCTCGTCTCAGCCTCCCAGATCTGAGGCGGGTTGTAAAAACAACAGGGGTCAAGAGCCGGAGGAATCTGCTCTGCATCAATTTCAGGGAAAGTTGCCAGTCAGCGTCATTATGGCAGCATTTATTCCCATGGCAACCACTGAATGCAAAGCTCAGCAAACATGCCTGAAGAGTCAACTAGTGTTGTTTTTATAGCCTTTTTCCAGACTCATATAACAATTACAATTAAATAGTTACACTTTTTTAAATCCAGTGATTCATTTTCTTGCAGAGATTTAGATGAGGAGATTGATACCTGTCTTATGTGTGTATGCTAAATATCAAGTTAGAGCCAGCAGCCACTTAGCTTAGTTTATAATCTGGCTCATAAAAAATAAAAATAAAATAACACTTACACTTTGGCTTTTGTATAGATTTACCAAACAAGATATAACATGTTCATTAGTGATATTTACAGGTTTTTGTAGGTTAGGGTGACCAGATGAGAAGGGGTCAAATTCAGGACAGGACGGGGCTGGGTGGACATGAATTTCAAAACTACGTACCAAAATGATTTATTAATTCAACAGTCAAGCAAACCAGAAAAAAATAAAATAAACAAATCGTTAAAATCATGAAGTGTCATTATAACCCTAACCCAATGAGCAGCTGCAGGACGACTCAATCACCCTGAACAGTTTTTATTGTTCCATCAGAACTACTCGAGAGTCTGCTCTTGAGACGTGGCTCTAATTTTCAGGACAATTATAGGGCAGGATTTGGGATTTGGGACTGTCCCGAATGGTAGGTGAATTTTGTTAGCTCTGACAGAGCCAGGCTGGCTGTTTCCTCTGGTTCCAGTCTACAGTCCCTGACAAAAGTCTTGTCGCTTGTGTACAAATTGACCTGAAGTGCCGCTGAAATATATTTCTAATCAAGATTTATTTACAAGAAATGGCTCATTTTAATCCCAACAGCTTTTGTAATAATGTTTCAGTGCAAAAAGAAACTGTCAAAAAGTATTCTAATATTCACAGCTTGGTAAAGCCCATTGAGTCAATTTTTGCAAAGACATAAGTGTTGTCGCCTTGTCATATGAGCTTCACCTCTGACTAATAATGGATCAATTAGGTCTCAGGTGTGTATAAAAACAACCCCAGTACACTAGACCTTCACATCAACTGCAACTAGACCTCTGCAAACAGGCCTAAGATTCACCCTGAGACTAAAGTTTGGATTATCAAGAGGCTGAAGACCAGATCCACTGCTGATGTGGCAGACACCTTCAATGTGTCTCAGCGTCAAGTACAGAGGATTAAAAAAACATTTTAAGACACTGGAGACGTTTTTGACAAGCCCAGGTCAGGCAGACCCCGCAAGACAACTGCTCGAGAGACCGGTTGTTGGCTCGAAAATCCAAGGCCAGCCCATTTTCCACTGGAGCAGACTCCACCAGACCTGGTCCCCTGAAGTCCCTGTGTCACGACTTGTCGGTTTGTCTCGAAATGGCCTCCATGGTCGAATCAGTGCCAGAAGCCAGCACTAAACAAAGACAATTGAAAAACCGTGTGGCATTTGCCAAGGCCCACAGCCTGCTAAAAGGATGGACGCTGGAGAAGTGGAAGAAAGTGGTTTTTTCAGATGAATCTTCTGTTGAATTACACCACAGTCGCCGCAAATATTGCAGAGACCTACTGGAGCCCTCATGGATCCAAGATTCACCAGAAAACAGTGAAGTTTGGTGGCGGAAAAATCATGGTCTGGGGTACATCCAGTATGGGGGTGAGCGAGAGATCTGCAGGGTGTAAGGCAACATCAATAGTCTCAAATACCAAGAAATCTTAGCTACCTCTTATATTCCCAACCCTAAAAGAGGCCAAATTCTCCAGCAGGATGGTGCTCCATCGCATACTTCCATCTCCACTTCAAAGTTCCTCAAGGCGAAGAAGATCAAGATGCTCCAGGATTGGCCGGCCCAGTCACCAGACTGAACATCATGAGCATATGTGGGGTAGGATGAAAGAGGAAGCATGGAAGACCAACCCAAAGAATTGATGAACTCTGGGAGGCAGCAAGACTGCTTTCCTAGCTACTCCTGATGACTTCATCAATACATTGTATGAATCCTTGCCAAACCGCATGGATACAGTCCTTCAAGCTCATGGAAGTCATACAAGATTAATTTGAATCTCACAGCACCACTATTTAATTTGCTGACATATTTTAGTATTTGTAGTAAATTTGTTCAATTTCTGTGTAGGCGACAAAACTTTTGTCTTGCCAAAATTTGACCTGTCTGTCTTGTTTAAATAATAAATCTTTTTTTAGTGAAACTAATTTATTTCAGTGCATTGAACATCATTTGGGAGGGTTTGAGCTTTTCATATGAGCTATTTCTTACACCAATTGATTAATTAAAAGTCAGGTTAATAGCAGGTGTTTCTACACAATAGAGAAGCGACAAGACTTTTGTCATGGACTGTAGTACTAAGCTTAGCGGCTAACTGTGAATAGGTGTATTTCCCAAAATGTCTAACTATTGTGCATCAGAATTTGCTTTCAACGTTGGAAATAGTTTTGCAAGAGAACTACAATTCGAGGTCCACTTACTAGCATTTTCCGGGGATGGGTTTATCAGTATAGCATTAACATGAATGCTTGTACTGTCGTGATGAAGACCTGTACACACAGTGTGACTAGGTTGAAAGCTCTGGGAAAAGTTAGCATGCAGACCTCGAGTTGGTACCGTTTTGTCAAACTAGATTATATTGAATGACAAATCTGAATTTTGGTACTTAAAAGGCAAAACGGATGAAAGTACTAATAGAGCTATGGATTAACAGTGACTAAGCTTATATGTCAGTGACATCTTTTTTTTTATATATATATATATATATATTAATATATATATAATTATATATATATATCATAATATTATAATATATATATATATATATATACTATACATACACATCTACATCAACACATACATACTACATACATACATACATAGAGTATTCCTATTTTAAAACTCACTCTCTCCTCGCTGCTGCTCCTCTCCCCCCCTCTCTCTTCTCAGCTCCAAGGCCTCCCCCCTCGTCCACTCCCCACTCCATTAATCAACCTCAGTTAGGAAAATATTTCCTGCGTCTCTGCCAGGTCCATATTAGTACAATCCTTTTACTGAAACAAGCCAGCTCATGAGTGCGAGCCCCTGCCAGATCCGAACACACGGGCAGGCAGACAAGGCTAGAAGAGAGGGGGAAAGGCAGATAGTGCTGGCACAGCGTCCGACACAGGAAGGCGCTTTTCAACACTGCGGCCAGTTTCTCAAGCCTGAGTCTCCAGCCCAGAGTACCAGAGGGCCTCTCGTGTCTCCATGAAACCCCAGAAACGGGCAGATAAATTGCAAGAAAAATGTCTTTGAAAGTATCTTTCCGGCGCCTCCTCCAAAAAGCCCAATGAAAGCAGGAAGCCGAGAGGAGGTCAAAAAGGGGGTTGAAAACATTTCTGTTCAGAATCCAATCCACAACATTAAGCCGTACCGCCACCCACAGCTCGAGCGAGAACGAAAACTGTCTGGATGAGTTGGGGTTGGGGGGGAATGGGCTTTTGCGAATCCCAGAGTGCAGTTTCTCTCCCATTATGTCTGTTTCTGCTGCCTCGGTCTCACTCAGGCTCGTGGGGGCCAGAAAAGTGCCGGTGGAAAGAGTTTCTGGTGCCAGGAAAACAGAGCTGCTAACAACGACAGCACCTTACTCCCTCTCAGACGCCCAGATGATTTCCTGATGTGTGGTGGATTAGGGCATCGCGTTTAACCAGACGAGTTGAACTGAGAGCGATCTCGGATTTGAAATGGCACCCTGGAGGGACAGCTGGGGAGGAAGGGAGAGCTCCCGGGTGTATCAATGGTAAACAGGTCCATGTAGAAGGGAAGAACCTCTTTCATTTACTTCTGCTACTTAGACTTTTGAGGCTGTTCTGGAGATTTTAGTTGCTTTCTTGTGTCTTGTAGCCATGTCCTACCTTGCACATATAAAACAGAATAATGCTCCAAACAGCCACAGTGCTTCTGCAGAATAGCCTCGGGAAGGAACCTGTTTTAGAGAACATGTGTACGTTCAAAAGTAGTTTTAGTTGTGCAACAGAAAACTCCGATTGGACAGATAGTCTAGCTAGCTGTCTGGATTTACCCTGCACAGATCTGAGGACCAGGTAACCATAGTCCTCATGAATCCACCGGAGGTTAGAACACAGAGAAAGCGGAAGGTAGCGGACATCGACAAAAAGACATGCATCCGGCGGAATATCCGTCGTGACCGGAACAATCCCGGAAGAGGAACGTCGTGGACATGGACTATGGATAGGATAGCCAAAGACAGGAAAGTAGACCTTAAAAAGGAATGAAGAGGTACAACAGAGGAGGCTGTCGTAACCCATTAGCGGTGCTGAACCCTCACGTTGTTGTTCACCCTCCTCTGCTGGAATGTAAACTTCACAAAAAGACGTTTTTATAGACACAGTCCTTGAGGTCACACCAAAGCAAAACAGATAAATCCCCTTCTACAGATCTTCACAAATATGACTTCTAATTAAGATTAACAGCAAAAGGCAGGAAAGAACACATGGTACACATTTGTATTCCAATCCTTTCAACCTACATACAACCTACAACGTTTTTCTCAGTTGCCATGACAATAGCTAAATCTTTAGTTCACCTGAAAACAGTTGTTGAAACTTCCAACACCTACTGCAGCGTGACTGAGCCAGAGAAAGGACAGAGCGTTACAGAAGAACTTGATTTGGTAGAGATGCCTCAGTTCAAACCACAAGCTAGAAAAACGCAGATGTTGAAAAAGATGTGGTGATGTGTGCATTTTTTTGACAGTGCTGTCAGTTGATATAGATATCAGATATGAGTTACAGCCGAAAATAAAAAGGAACGGTCATCCAAAAGAGAAGAGACGTTACGGCTGCCTTCAATGTGGAGGCACAGCAGAAGGGTGGGGGGGGGGGGGGGGTGAAGAGCCGGAGTGAATGGAGCGGCCATGATGCGGGACGGGCCAAGCTGCTGTCTGGGTGCTCTGCAGACCGCTGGACTGTGGCTCCATGCATCTGGCAGGAAGAGGGACTCAAAAACCAATTCCATCCCAGCAGTTGAGTGGGAGGTGAGATGGCAGAGAGGCACGATCCAAAGTCCTGGGAAAATGATGGTAAAGGGCAGAACAAATGCTATTCCTGATGAAGACTCAGGAGGGAAGACAAGGAAAGAAACGGATTCTCTCCCCCCCCCACACCCAACGTCAGCATCTTGATTGCACATTTTCCAAATGATCGGAGCAATCAGTGGACATGCTCACGAGGGCAAAGAGAGCCATGGTTAGCTTTGACATAGAGCTGGATTTTTGTGAACTCCGATACGCAAGTTTGAGCCATCGGCTGACTGCAAACGGTCGTTAGTGCCGACTTCTGAGCTGAATGATGAACCATCCAGTTTCACAAATCCCTGTTCTGCAATATTCCACAAGAGAGATGCGGCATGCACTGCAGTCGGTCATGAGACAGACGTTGATGGTGCAGTGCCTCTTTAATTACCAATGTGATGTTATTGTTTGCTTCAGTGAAAGTGAGAAAGACACTACATCACCATGTTTCCACTGCCTATTTTGTGAGCAATTAAACTCATTTCTTTGTGCAATTTTTGGACCGAGAACTTAGACTCAAACCATTCCATCACATAGAAAGGAGGCACAATAGGGCTCAAAACTGATATTTGTCTGTGCGCTTTTGTTTGCTTTTCACCACAGACTGCTGCCTTTCCCAGGAAAGCGCTGGAAAGAGGCCGCTACAAATCAGCTACTCTGGCTCACAGCGGACAGAAGGGACATTGACGAGTTACAAAAAACAAAACAATCAATTCTAACAAAAAAGTGTGGGTTTAAAAGCCCACATAAAAACTTTTTGTAAAGGGTTATTTCAAATCTTTTTTTAAGAAGTATCTTGGTTTGTGTAGTTTTAGCTATTGTTCCTATCACTAATAAAAGAGATCTGGATCTGGGAACATGGCAACATTTTTCACGTTTTCCACTTTCCGTTTTTCCTCCAAATAAAGTGCTCTAGTTCATCTGGCTCCGCAGGCGGCTACTTTACATCCTGTCTGATCGTTTGGCCGCTCATGATTCTCGCCCTGATGCAGATGGATGTCATAAGCAATGAAAATGATGGTCAAAACTTAAAATAACACCCAAGTTGCAGTCAACCAGAATATTCTACTTCTGTCATGGGCATTTTAAGGGGCACTGATGCCACCGGTCATTGAAATCGCCTGACCCTGAGACAGGCAAACAAACGGACCAACGACTGACGTCCACAGGGACACCCCAACATTAACACCTCCAGCACAAACGGCACGACAGCGCTGCACACAAAGAGTGAGTCATGGACAGGAACAATATGGCCTTTCTGCCTCCTTAACCTGCTGGACAAATCTCTCTCTCTCTCTCTCACACACACACTCACAGGAAGCACAGGAGTCTGAGGGCCTGCCAAATAGCAGGGGGAGTTTGCTAAAAGGGGTCAAAGGTCATTGTTCATCCCCCTCTGTCTCCTTCCTTTAAAGCTCACAGGAGCCCTGTGAAGCCCACACCCACCCACCACACCCACACCCACACACACACACACACACACACACACACACAATAATGCCATGGCAATAAAAAAACTAGAAACCCCACCCTTGGTGTTGTATGCCTCTGCCAACCAGACAAGTTGCAGTTTGCATCCATGTCTGTCCAGAGACAAACCCTAATAAGAATGAGACAGACATGAGGACACACACCTCCCCCATCATCAGTTCATCCTTGAGTCCAAGTGGAGGTTTGTTCCCCAAGGAGAGAGAGAGATCTCCTTCAGGGGGTCCTGAGATACAGGATGGGACTAAGACAACCAGAAAACCGTAATGCCTCGCTCCGGTCTTGATGAAGCACTTTCCTTTCCATTTTGCATTTTTAGTTCCCCCTGTCTCAGTTCAGACTAGGGCTGCAACTCAGTGTCGATTATAGTCATGAAATTGTGATAAATGTCAGTGTTTTCCAAAGCCCACGATGATAACACGCACAAAAACACACACAAACACGCACGCACAAACACACATGCACGCACGCACACGCCTCCCCCGCCCGCCAGAGAAGAGGCTGAGTGTTGTTTCCTCCAGCCTGCAGTCATGATGGAGTGCGACAGTCTCTCAGGTGCAGCATCCACCCAACCAGGCACTCAAACAGGCTGTTACTGCAAACTGCCGACTCAGCACAGTCATTCATTCCTTCCACTTATCCATCGCCTTGGCTGCTGCTTTAGCGCACACGCGTGCATGAGGGAGAGCGCGTGGAAGCAAATGCACTGTGGAGCGTGAACACAAGTACAAAGAAACAAAAACATGTTAACAGAGACACACACACGTACAATCTGTCTGCATACAGGCTGTGCACAAACGCACAGCATGCAAAGCACTTCAACACGTACGTACACTCTCCGCAGCTGGAGCGCGGAGCAGCGGGCCGCTCATTAAGTGCACAAAGATCGGTCCGCTGATATTTACTCTGTTGTGGTCTTGATGCATATTTGCTGTGTGTGTGTGAAGTCAAAGAGTGGTAGTATGTCTTTCCTCTGCCGAGTTCATTTAACAAAGAGTGGCTCGTCTGTGAAAATGCGCAGAGCACCTAACACTGAGCAGTTGCTATGACAACCACAAAAGCCTGGAGACCCACAAACAACAGCGCCCAGCCTTAAGCCAATCGTGTTCACCCACAACACACACACACCCAACACCACACCACAACACCACACCACACAACACACACACACCACACACACACACACCACACACACACACACACACCACACACACACACACACACACACACACACACACAACCCCACACACCACACACACACACACACACACACACACACACACACACACACACACACACAACAACCCACCCAAGTAATCTTGCCTAACTGATTCTAAAACCTCCATCCTGTTTGGAGATTCCAAAGGATGTGAAGGTGGTACATTCAGTCGTGGATGGAACTAAATACATTTAAGTAATGCACATAGACTATTTCCATTTTACACCACCCTTGACTTTTGCTTCACTACCTTTTTGAGGCCAAACTCGGGGCTATGCCCCACACACAGCACCGCTGCGTCGCTGAGGACTACGTCACGTCCTAGGAAACCCCCGACAGTCTCACACCGTAGGTCCAAAACAAACATGGCTACTGTTAGCAACGAGGCGACAACGTAGGCCTACAGTACATTAAGCTCAGGCTCGTAAACGGGAGGGGGTAGTACGCGCAGCGGGGCATGGAGGCATTTCATTGGTTCTCTCCGAGCGGACCTCGAGGTAGTGATGGGTGGATGTTTTTACAGGATTAGCTACACATGACGGATATTTTTTGCTCATTTTTTAGAACCCAGAAGTTTTTATTGCTGTCGGGGTGTAAAGACCATTTCAAACAATATATCTTAAAAAAGTGTATTGTATATTGAAAATAGTCACCAATCCTGCCTTTAAAGTAGATTTTCATAATGATACTTCATTATTCAAGGCTTTTTACATGGTGGCATTGATATTTTACTTCAACACCGCTGAAAACAAAGTACTCTTAAGGCCGCCCACCAATCTATAGCCATATTTTAATTTTCTCACATCTAGAAACTGCCAAGGGCCTTCTGCCCACACAAGAAACACTTCACGTCCGCTTCAGTGGTTCTAGCTCTTCCATATTTGGTGAGAGGAACGAAAACAAATATGTCCCGACAAATGTCTAAACATGAGCAGGACGCAAGTTCATAAGATAACTTGTGCTGATCTCACGGCACACAAATTGGATGCAAATCCATGTGCAGATTCTATTCAAATAGAGCCCGGGCATCAAAGAGGCCATGCTGAGCAACAAGTCGTTTCAAAGCCCAGTACGAGCGTGTATCTGTGTGTCCCACATCACAAAGGCCGGTCTGTAGAGACGCCTGGTCTCTGAAGCCCCAGCTCGGCTTTAAGGTGCTTAAACAAACACGGAGGACTGTGTGCACACATGTAGAGTTATACAGCTGCACGGTATAAAAACGACATATACTTCAACTTTTGATTAACATTATCAGCCCAGTGTAGATTTCTTGCATACTATAAAAGTAAATTCTAAAGAGAGTAGGTTGATTAGAAAGCTTTTGTCTTTATTTCAAACAAAAGACAATAAAATAAAATAATAAAGCACAATAAGTGTGTAGCGACACACCAAAAGAAAAAAAAACAGCAGCTATAAAGTCAGCGTTACCAGCAATATGTTCAATATGTCCGAAAAGAAGCGGGACAAAGCCAAAGCTTGTTATTTTTCCCACCCCTCATTCCACTCTAAATAGTTCCTATATGTATTATACATTTTGTAAATTTTTTTTTTCCTTCATATTATAGTGTATATTCATAGCAAAACAACAAATATACATTATGTAACACCTACCTTACATTTTTATTACATTTTGCACCAAACAACCCATCACCCTAATCACCCAACCAAGTACATCATCATTAGATGACCGGAAAGTCAAAGTATCAATGAATGTCAATAGAACTTCATTTAAAATAGAACAGAAAAAGAGAAACAAGGGATTTTTTTTTTTCTTTTTTTTTGCTGAACAGGAATAAAGTGGTTACCACAGCGACTCAGCACACCGTAACTCCTGAGTCATGCTGGAGCTGTGGTGCTCTCTCACAACAGTCAGATGCCAATCTAAACAGGGTGCCAGGAAGTACACCCGAGTCATAACACAGTAGCCATGAGTCAGCTGCAGCTCTGTTTGCCCCCGGCGGCCGGGTGCTGGGAGGCGTGCGGCCCGGCCGCGGTGCTGCTTTGTGCCGTAGCAGCGCTTTTTCACTGCTGACCGTCACCTGACTCAGGGCATGCTACGCTGCACTCTGACAAAGAACACTTTCAACACATCTGCTCATCATCGACTGTACTGGATGTGTTCTGGTAACGCCTGGCGACGCCTGGTAAGGCGTGCGATACATTTCTATCCACCAAGCTCGATGGTATCAGGAGTACAGACGCAACACTTTGTTAAAAAACAAATACACTTTCTGTATCTTGGGAAAAAGAAAGTATTTTCTGGCTGGCCAACAGGTGTTCATTAATATTGTAAGTAAGGACACCTAAAACATGTTCTTTATCTTAAGGCTGTGCAATAATCAAGTTTTAAGCACGAGTTTGATCACAAACAATATAATTGAGAAAAACAATGATTTTGCTTCTTTTGTCGTATTTGATCAATTACTTTTTTTTTTTAATTGTGAAATGCAGTAGAACATGTGTTCTTGTGTATATTATGTAATACTATTTTTTTTTTTAACACAGCATTCAAGGGGAAATTCACTGTTTTTTCAGTTCAATAAACTCAACGTCTTTCCAAAAGTCAATGAGTAATGTTGTTAATAATCGTGATGTCAATCACTGATTTTTTCCATAACTGGGCAGCTCTGCTTTACCTGCACACACACGATATTTTCAGGCTGCAGGAGACTAAATCAACAAAACCTATACATTGTTCAACATGTTCTTAAACCAGAACACCTCAGAGTGCATTATAGCATCTTCAGTGGTGGTAGAAGTACTCAGATCTTTTACTTAAGTAAAAGTAGCAATACTACAGTGTAAAAATACTCCTGCATTCCAATCTTACTTAAAATTTGAATCCAGCTCTGTGCCATTTTTGTGTGGATTTTTGTGTGTGCCATTTTTGTGTGAATAATATCTCAAGTAAAAGTACACAATTATTAACATCAAAATATACTTAAAGTACCAAAAGTACTTATTACACAGAATGACCTATTTCCGAATAATGGAGAATATATGTCTGGATTATATTTAATGATGCAATAATGTGTTCATCACTTGAATGTTGCAGCTGGTAGAGGTGGAGTTGATTTTCATATTCTTTATATACTGGCTGGTAAATGAATCCAAAATAATAATCTCATCATCAAAATGCAAAATAACCCAAGCTATCAAATAAATGTAATGGAGTGAAACTCTCAATACTGGCTTCCTAAATGCTGAGTACAAGTATCAAGCCTAAAATGGAAATACTCAAGCAGAGTAGCTAAAAGTTCCTCAAAATACACACATTCCACCACTGTTCAAAATACACAATACTATCTTGTATCTGAACGGTTTCTCACTTCTTCTTTTATAACATTCCGTACGTAATGTTACAAGAATGTGTTACATGTATTCTGCGTGTGTGTGTGTGTGTGTGTGTGTGTGTGTGTGCGTGTGTGTGTGTGTGTGTGCAGGGCTTGCTTTGGCCCCCAGAGTTGTTAATGCATGAGATCCAAACACACAATAGTGAAGCTTCCTGATCGTCAGTTCCACATGTGAGTCGAAGAGAGAAGTGGTCAAATTTTCAATTCAGCAAAAAAAACAAAGAAAAAAATACTAAAGCCGGTTTCAGGAGCGATAAGCACCAAAAGGTAATATATGAACTGAAACCTTGATCACAAGTTACTGTGATTGGTTGAGCTGAGCTCCACTGGCCACTTGGCCTCCTGTGACCTCGACATGAAACTTCCATTCAGAGAGGGGAGCTCACACTAGTCACAAGAGTCTACACTGACGAGGTTATCTTTCCGGGATTGCTCCGGTGCCGCCGGAAATTCCGCCAGATGTTGATCATCTTCCTCTTCCTCTGTGTTGGCATTCTGATCTCCGGTGGATTTCTGAGGACTAGGGTTACCTGGTCCTCACATCTCTGCAGAGTAAATCCAGACAGCTAGCTACACTATCTGTCCAATCGGAGTTTTCTGGAGGGGTGGGAAAAACGTCATCGCAATATTTTATTCTATTTTACACAGTTGTCATGGTGTTGGAAATTCTAAAAACCCCATCTGCATTGGAACTGATGATGTCCAATTTCAACTTTTCAAAACACCTGAATCAAAACAAGCTGACACATAACTTCTATGCAGTATGAATATGTGGACTTTAAAGTCACAACATAAGTTCTATGCCCAACACCACTGGCCAAAGTTCACAACACATGTGCAAACTAGGCTGTTTCAGTCCTATGAATCGATGACCTCCGATTTAATACGCAGGTCAAACAGGTTGGGTGTTGGAGACACAGTGGACCAATCAGAGCTATGTAGGTGGTAATAGGCATGGGGATGATATCTCCTCTCAACCTTGCTGCATCCAACAAAGACTGCTACAAAATGTATTTTTTTTAAAGCTTGGATGATCATGAGATTGATCAGATCACCACGGCTGTACTGGTTGTCTTATATAGTTATAGTTGGGGATCAGAGAAAAGTCATTTATAACATTTATTCGGCTTAGCTGGTGCTGAAACGGTTTGGGTACTACCTCGCAACGGTAAAGAGAACCCAGACTCTGTAGAGCTCATCTCGGCCTTTTTAAGTGACCCGCAGCTCCAAATGAGCGGCTGGGGCTGCTGCTGCTGTCCCCCCCTCCCTGTCTGTGTCCACACAGAGTCCAGCTCCAGCGGCTGCCAGCGTTTCACACAGCTCCAACCACTCGTCTGCCCTCGCCACTCCACCAAGGGCTCTCCACTCTGCACCGGCGAGCTGCGGGCCGCCTCTCCCCTTGTAATGGGTTAGCAGGGGTGGGGCTGTCCCAGACCAGGGAGAGGGGTGTCTGTTACAACTTGTAATGAGATACGCCGTGCCGTGGGCCCTTCAGAGCGGCCGCTGTTTACTGTCGCAAATCAAGTGACGTCCGGAGCGTGTGGACTAATCCTGCAGCGGCGAACAAAGAGGGGAAAGTAACGCAGGGGAAGAGAAGTGTCGGTCCGTTCTCGGTGCTGCTGCGGGACTGCATTGTGCAGCCTGAACCACAAAGAGCACACAGTCATCGGCGCGCAATGCAACTTGTCTGCAGTGAGTCAAACTCCGACTGATCGGGAGCGCCGGTGGAGCAGACGATCAATAGCAGCCACTGATTGAAATTCAGACATTCAATACTTGTCCCCACTCTAGAAAAAAGTGGAAGAGTGCAGAACAAATGCCCTCTGGCCTCCATCAGAACACTCTCTTCCCGAGGAGTCTCTAACACAAACTGATAGATTGATTCATTTCCAACATTATCACTTTATCTCCTTTCATGATTCTTTGCACTAGTGCCTGTATTACTCACTCCTTGCCTGTACCGTTGGCCACCAAGGAAGGCTGATTCACTGCACTGAATTTAACTCCCTCTGAATTGGACTTAATTGCCTGCAGTGTAAATAAAACCCTAAGAAACATCCTGCCATTTATTACACAAAGAGCAAATAATAGTGACGCACCACGCTGTGCACAGTGGAAGACCGGCTTCCTGATAAGGCTGGTGGGAGATTTCAACTACATTTTTCCTTACATGCAATGCCACCCACTCAGTCACATTGCACAGATGGGGGGGGGGGGGCGAATGGGAGATAGAGAGCAAAAAGAAAGACAGAGACAAAAAAAGGGTGAGAAACTAATGAGAGAGGAACCATAACTTGCATAAGAAACAATTATACTACTTATACTGTTTTTACACATTTTCAATTTTTTGTGTTGTTAAAGCTCTCGCAGTTCTACACTCCCAGAGTCAGCTTATCCGGGGAAAAGAATCCTGTGTTGCATGGGAAGTGATGCGTTAATAAGTTTCCGGCGGATTTAGGATAAACAGCAGGAGAGGAGCTGGGGAGTCGCCATGAAAAAGAAAAAAAAAGAAAAAACTTCATACTTTGTCAACGTCAAACTTCATCAAGAACACACGCTTGACAGTAAAATGACTGAATGAAAGATCTCTTTGCAATGTTGATCTTACAGGTCACCACTTTCATTTAAAAGCCTTCCCTCCTCTCAACATCAGGGTTAATGACTGGTTATTTTTACATCTCCTCATCCAAATAATGCCCCATTAATTTGACAATGAGGGTTGTTTGCTAGAATACGCTGAGTGCTTGTTAAAATGTAATATCTTGGTTTCTATTTCCTCATATGTTAAAAGGAAAGTCTTTATGCTAAGCTAAGCTAAGCAGCTGCTGGCTCTGGCCTTATATGTAACATTGAACTCTCCACCAAGAAGCAAAATTACCAAAAATGCTCAACTTTAACCTGAAATCCAGATGTGGAACGTGTGGACACCTTACTCATCTGTTGAGTAATAAGTGAAGTGATGCAGTTACTTCCGATATGTGAGAGTAAATGAAAACATGTAACAAGTAACTTGCCAAACGCTGTTAATGTCCGAGCGAGTGTCTGCTGCAGGAGGGAAACCCCGTGGAGCAGTAAAGGGTCATTGGATATCTGAGTGATGATAAATTATTGACTCCAGGTTGACAATGTGACAAAGACTGGCCCCCTGAACACGCTCTCTTTGAGCAGGGACCTGAGAGCTCTTCTGTCCCCCCCCCCCCCGGAGCTCCACCTACAGGTTACTGAATGGAAAGGTGTATCTGCTGCCTGCTTTTACCACAGTATCTATTTACTTAAAGCTGCTTTCACTCTTCCATGGGACGCAGCGCAGCTGTTCCTGTGAGGGGGCTTATGGCTAACACACTCACACGTTCACGGACTCTCCGAGCGCAGTACGAGCCCCCGTTGGCTTCAAAGGGAGCACATGCACTTGAGAATGCGTGCAGTTTGATTAATAGCATTAGCGGAGGGAAAAGACCCGGCAACATGCTTCCCATGTGGTGCAGGAAAATTCCTTGGAAACATGTGGACTGATCGCCTATAAACCCCCTCTGGGCTGTAATGCTATTGAAGACATGTGACCATAAGTGTGTAGTGGTTCCAGACGTGTTCAACATTGAGCAGTTTTTTTTTTGTTTTTTTTCCTCTTGCTCTGCACTCTTTGCTCCACAGGAAATGCACCTTGACCCCAAATCCCATGGTGGATGTGGAATCCAAAAAAAAAAAAGAAAATCCTCCCCGTCTGGGGTCTCAAATCTGCCACCGAGCTGCGAATAAAAACACTCCAGTCTGTGCAGGATGAATTGTCCATTATGAAACTACGATGCAAAGCAGTCAAACGTATCCAAACTCCTACAAGAGCTGTTAAAAGTCATTGCACAATTAGCCCTGGAACTGTTTAATGACCTAGAGCCGAGAGCTTGGAGACAATTTCTCTATACGTTTCTAAATTTGGGAGCACGGGCATGAGAAAATAAGCCATGCAAGAATTTGCATCAGGGCCCTGGCACTGGGAAGCAGTTCTGATATGGGTAATTGCTCACATTTGACTTTTCAAACAGTGAATTAAAAAAAAAAAAACACAAGATGCTTTGTAAAAGGCTTGATGAGGAAAGGGGAAAACAGTTCAGGCACAATAACTGCAACTTAAGCATGAAAATGATTTCCAGCCTGAGAAAGGATGAGTTCCTTTCTTCAGACGTGTCGAGCTGGGATCTGCTTTCTTAATCATTGGCAATGAAACAGGTATTTTTTAAACCAAATAGAAATGTAGCACGAAACAGGAGGAGATACAGTACACCGATATTCAAAAGAGAACAACAATGGAACGCTGGAAAACAACCTGTAGGTGGTTTGAGGAAGGGAGAAATTCTCCAGATGCACGATAACAACCAATCCCATAACTGTTGGTAAGTCTGGGGTGAGGCTTGATAGTTTCCACTGTCTGATTACTTTTGCATTTGTATTATTTTCTCCGGCCATGGTGGCTCTGTGAGGGTACTTGGTTTTGGCTAAATGCTAACGTCACCATACTATCAGTGCCAACATGCTGATGCATGTGTACTATTTAACAGCTTAGCTTTAGCATTTTAATATTGGCTAATTAACACTGAAATGTACAGCAGAGGCTGTTGGGAATCAGAATGTCATTCATTCTAAAACTTATTACACTTCATCCTGAGAGGGGGTTATACATGGCTGTACCAAATTCCATGAAAAAGCATGCAATAGTTATTGAGATATTTCACTCAAAACCACAAATGTGAACCTCATTGTGGCGCTGAAGGAGGAGTCAGGGGATCCCTAAAGTCAGGAGGAATGCTCCTCTGAGGACCGTGAATGCCTGTACTAAATGTCCTTCCAACCCACCGGCCGGCATCACCCTCCACCCGTAGAGCCGAGCCACGAGCAAGGCTAAAACTCTAACTTGTTTGTGAACACAGTGAAAAGAACGCTGCTTGTTTCAGCCACTTGTAGGAAGACAAGTCTCTAAAAAAGGATCAATCTGTGGGAGCTGTCCCAGTGACACTGCCACCAGCTCTCCAACCGGAGCCCCGCTGCACCTCACCGGGGACGTGGAGTCAACAGATACAGGTCGGTATCGTCTGACACGCCATCCATCGGGCCGGGCTGCAAAGAGTACATGGTTTCCTCCCAATGAGCGCCACATAACGAGATGTTTAAAAGACGCTTAACTATGAAACATGCTCGATTGAACCGTGAGCCAATTAGTGACACAGGAGATGTAAAAGGGAGGTGGGACGAGGAAAGGGAGCCCGTCTCAGGTTAAATAATTTGGCGAGAGGAAAACGCGGTAAAGTTGAGTCAGCAAGAAATATTTGTGTTTTAGATAGAAATGATTTCTTCTTTTGTTATAAGGGGGAATTACAATAATTTCAACACTGTAAAAAATAACATTGTTATTATGTTTCAGATGGCTATTCCTGCTAGAAAAAAAAGAAGGCCCCGCCCGTTTTCAGCAGCCATTACATTAGTGTCTTGATAAGGTCATCCTTAATTAATGCTGTTTAAATGATTAGTTTAAAGTAATCTTGAAGATTTTCAATTCATCACAAGTCTGCTTAGTCACTTTGTGTCGCAGAATGAGGTAACACATTGGCCACTGATGAAAGCCCTGAAATTGGCGCAATTACAAATGCCAGTCTGGGGCAAAATTGCTGGCTGAGTGGTGCACAGCTAGTGACGCGTTTCCATCAGCCAGCAGTGGTTGGTCCACCTGAGAGGGTGGGCGGCGCTAACACAACACCCTCTTTAACGCGGTTGTGTGTGAAGCGGCGAGCTGTTTTCTTCCGATCTGCTGGGGTTAGGAGAAAACGGTTACTATGGCTGAACAAACAAAGAAAAGGAAAGAGAGATGATTACAGACAGACGGAACTTCAAAAACAGGCGCAAATTCAAAAAAGTAAAAACACACCTGAAATTACCACTTATCGCCATAGTTGCCGGCAAAGAGAAGGAGAGGGAAATCTGTAAGATTTGAATTCAATTTATTTCCTTTTGCTTCCATGCTTAAAAACTAAAGAATCATTGTATGTCGAAAATATTTCTGGGGGATTCCAAACTTTTTGGAAGCAAGGGTAAGTCCATACCAGTGATCGACGAGATACTGGTTTAAGAGGAGACAGTCTGCTTCTTCAGTGGACGATTTAAATTAAATTATTCCTGAATTAAAGAAAGTTGGACTCCACCGGTCATCGTACTGAACTATGAGCACACGCGTAACGCTTCCTGCGATAGGACGAGTGGACGCTTGGAAGCTCCTGGGCCCTCTCAGCTGCATGGGGGAGAGGGGGGGGGGGTCAGCTTGTGACCCCATCAATCAGGACCAACGAGACAGGGCCCTGGCAGCGTGACCGGGGCGGGGCCTTCGGGGAGCTCCTGTTGGGATTTACGGCCCGGCTGTGTTAACCACGGCAGCGAGCGGACGCAGGGTTCCCAGCACCCGAGAGCAGCCAGCCGACTTCTATCAGGACACCTTTCAATGTCACTCACTTCTTACTCTTCCACAGAGAACAGCAGCCGCCCCGGCGGAAGACATGAGCCGCCTCCTGGCGAGAAACACACAGAAGGCGGCTCATTTCCTCCGAGGCATCTACGAATCAGACGGAGGACACGTCTGAGACACAAGACCGCGTCTCGTTCCCACCTCTCTAAAGGAAGAGTTGGACATGTCTTTGAAATATGCTTATCCGCTCTCTTGCTGAGGAGTTAGACTTATTACTTACTACTCTTGGCATGAAGGCGAATAAGACTTTATGTGTGGAAGAGTGGTGGGTCCTTTTTAAGATATGATGTGAAATATAGTCTTTTGTAGGGCAAAGAGCAGTTTTTATCTGTGCGAGTGGGGGTTGTACTGTGCTGCTCAAGGGCACTTTAAAGGCTCCAAAAACCTACTATCTCAGTCCGTGTTTGTTTGCTGTGAGGGACGGGCTCCTACTGTCCATGGACACCAACTCTTCTGGAAACCGTCTGGGTTACTTCAGAGTTCCTGACTGGAAGAGCAATGACTCAGGATGTATTTCCAAACTGGAACGTTAAATGTTGCACATTTATTTAACAACACTTAGTGTTGAACAGAACTATTTTTTTCAGGGGGTTTATTTAAGGGAAGAGAAAGCATTACAAGCTTTTCTCAACTTTCCAAAGAGGATCTGAACCGACGACCTGCAGATGTCACAACTTCGTAAAATCATTCCAAAGATAATTCACCGGCTGAAAATATCACGCAAGCACCACGGACTTGCGTGATAATGACTCAGAGTCAGGCTGCAGGATGGAAAACATCCCATGACACAGCAACACTTTATTGAATGGGGGGGGGGGGCTCAGAGAAGCATCATTTCAGCACATAACTTGAGCTCCATGTGTGAGCACAGACTCAGAAAGACGGAGCAGATCCAGGCTGAGTGGACACACCTGGCCGCGTCAGCTCCGTCCACAGAGACAGCTGGAGACAGAGCATCACTTCCGCCGACCTCAGAACTCTGCTCTTCACCAAAATGAACTGCACACTCCCAGAGTTTGATACGCTCTCTGACCAGGCAAAGGTGCAACATCTACTTGGAGAACATAGTGCGAGCGCTGTGGAAGCAGCGAGACATGTGAGCACACGTCACATCCTGAGAGACAACCAGCACAACAACACGTAATACACCCCCCCCCCCCCCAAGTCTACTCTGCTCTCACATCTAGCCCTCGACTTCTTTTTTCATCTTAAATGTATATATTTTGTATAGTTTACTCAATGAATTGTATGTGTGTATGTATTTCTTCTCACATTATTATACTTGATGCTTTGGCAATATTGTTATTTCTGACATTCTTGCCAATAAAGCAATTTGAATTGGAAAGAGGGAAGGAGGAGAGAGAGAGAGAGAGAGGAGAGAGAGAGAGGAGAGAGAGAGATTTACTCTTTCCACATTCCCTGCTTTGTCAACGCCAGTCTGCTACGCTCTTCTTCTTTTGTTAAAAGAGGGCTGCGCAAGGTGCATCATGGGAACAGTGGAATCTGATGACAGGAAGCATTTTGTGAGCTGACATCACACATCCTATAAGGTAGTTTAGCTCTTTGATAATATTAATTTTACGTCACGTGCGTTGGGTCAGTTTCCTGAAACTTGTCAGATAATGTAATTCAAGTGAAACACAAAGGCAGGGTCGTCTTCCTTCCTGAATATTAATCTTCATGCAGTCACAGCAAGCGTTATCTTGTTCCAGGAGCAGGGAAAAGTCAGCAACTGTGGATGTGGGTCAGGGTGCTGGGCTGGGACGCGCCCGAGGGAGCTAGGGTTGCACAATGTTGACAAAATGGGATATTGCGATATCGATTATGAATATTGCGAAACATGTGTAAAATTACAAAAGTTATGGGAAAACGCATCAAAATAGATTCATAAATTAAATTAGTTTTCTTACGACACAGGGTTTATTTCAACTGACAGTCATACTGGAACAACGTGAAGAAAGAAAGAAAGAAATAAAGAAATAAAGACCATGGCTACAGGACATGTTTTACTGGTTGGACAGTATAAAAAAAATATATATATATATATATATATATATATATATTATATATATATATATATATATATATATATATATATATATATATATAAAAAAAGCTAACAGGACACAACCTCTCTTTCTTCTTCTCTGATTCGTTCTGGTTTGTTGTCTCTATCACTTTCTTCACTAACACTGTCACCCTGTCGAAACATGCACTCACTAAACACTGCATACTTATTGCGACACTTTCGATAGATTGCAATGACGATATATACTGCACAACATGATATCGCTATAAGAATATTGAGTCAATATATCTTGCACCCCTACAAGGGAGCGCTGATTAGTTTAAGTGGAAAGTGGGGACGAGACCAATGACTGACTGGCTTGGTGGGAGCCACATGCATGTCTGGCCCACTAAGAGAGCCTCTCTGGCCTGCAAGCAGGAGTCACTGCATCAGGATTCCTAGAAACGTATTGACCAATACACTGTTGTTGCTGCTCGTCAGCCTTAAGACAGCCAGGTCTTGATTGGTCTCCAAAAAGAAAATGACTATTATTTCATAATGTAGCTTGGTTTCTTCACTTATTGTGTCAGAGAGAGACTCATAAAAGAGGTATGGTCCATGTCTGTCAGAACTGATCAATATACAAAGATGGCTTCTCAGCGTCATAGAAATAACAACCGTATCACACTGGGAACAAGCTATCACTGCAATTAAATCCTTAATGTAATAGCTTTCAGTGTCCCCCAGGTCCAAAGGGAGGGGTTTGAGGGATGGGAGGGTGAGGCAGTTGTTGTTGTTTTTTTAATCTGCTTTTATGGTTTTCTTCCTTCAAATTCTTTTTTTTTTTTCTCTCCTTCTTCATTTAGTTGATGACTATTTTTATATTCATCATACATTTGTGGATGTACTTTATTGGCAGTCCATCAACTTCTAACCTCACCTAATTTCATCTGGTGTACTAATATCCAATTAAATATTGATCACAAAAGAAGAAACAATCAATTTGAGCCTCAAAGTCACAGAATGAGACAAAATAGTTTTTGGCCAAAGTGAAGCAATCGTCATCCGACTAATCAGGAACGAGCTGGCATGCACAGTCTGAGCCGGGGAATGTGGCGTGGGCTGGGAGTGTTTGGGAACACAGAGGTTGGGGTGCGGGCAGTGGAGGAAAAAGTAATCAGATCCTTTACTTGAGCAAAAGTACTACTACCACACTGTAAAAATACTTTTACAAGTAAAAGGTACTGCACTGAAGATATAGACAATATAACTGACACAGCTGTGTGGATGTACAAGGGCTTTAACAGAACACGTCTGTCAATGACAATGCAATCAATACATTTTACTTAAAGTGTGTTTTATGTGCAAAAATAGTTTTTACTTTGTAAAGTAACTAAAGCTGTCAGATTAATAGTGGAGTAAAAGGTACAATATTATTCTCTGAAATGTGTAGATGTAAAAAAGTGGCATAGAAAAAAAAAAAAAGACGAAATTACAAGTATCTCAAATGTGTACTTGAATAAATGTACTTAGTTACATTCCACCACTGGGTGTGGGAGGTGGGAGGTGGGAGGTTTACAGGCAGGGCCGGATCGAAGCTACTGCAGGGTGTCTCCTTATAAGGACAAACCTGGACAAATTCGCTTCAGCAGTTAACACCTGAACTCCACTCCCAGCTATAAAAACAGAAAGAAAAGGCTGGAGACTGAAAAACAGATGTGGAGGTGCGTGTGCTTGTTTGTGGACAAATACATAAGCAAAGTCCCGTGTCAAAAGTGGAAATATGCGGGAGCTGCCGCTTTAAAGAGAACATCTGGCTCAGTGTACCTGAGACACCTGGCTCTGCAAAGACATTAAGATTCCAAGATAAGAGGATAGCAGCGCCTTTATTCCTGGGGGTCAGGTTAAGACTTGCATCGGACACCAAACCGTTGAAACACCCATGGAGCCAAACTAAAAGTCCTCATTGCACAATCTGTACTTCTCATCTGCCTGCTTTTTAAGTATTTTGCCAGCGTTTAAGTCTAGTTTACTGTCGGGCATCCAAACCAGATCACTTTGGTGGTCAAATGTTTGCCATCACTAACAAATGCATGGTCTGAAGGCTATGGAGAAGCAAAGCAACACACAGAAGCACAGCTGGGAAGTTTCCCAACATTGAACTAACTAACACCCATCTTGAAGGCTGAGGAAGCGCCTCCAACACGCTGGTGGATTCATTTAAAAACTACACAGCTCAATCATCATGAGAAATGTTTTCTTGATGGGAAACAATCAGCAAACGTGAAAGGCTCATCTGTTAATGAGCAGCAAAGCCGATTGCCGATGCTTGGAGGGAACAGTGTGTGTGTTTGTGTGCACACATGCATATGGATGTGTGTGTGTGTGTGTGTGTGTGTGTGTGTACACACAGTGGCTCTGAGGGGCTCTAAGGGCAGAGGTGCATGCTTGCCAGGGGGGGGCTGCAGTCCTCCCTCTCAGCCTGTGATTGTGTTCATCTACTCCGAACTCCACCTAACCATCATCATTACTGCTCTCTGTGGAGAGGAACCATGAATAAAACATCCTCGCTCTCTTGCAACCTGATTTTTTGATGTGTGTGCAAACTGGTAGGGGTTACTGTTTAAGGCTCTACAGAAGTAGCAGCATGAGAGGATGTCCAGCCCTGTCTAATGTCCACACCTGACATCAGCCGTGCATACCCTTCCTTGTCGTCCGCCCTCCCCTCCCTTTCATTCGCTTTCGACCGGTAGCAGCCTGCCGATGACATAATCCAGGAAACTAGAAGCTGAGAGCTCGCAGAGCAAGAAAGAAACTAGGGGGAAAGTTTTCCAGCGGCAGCGAGAGGGGCCGATTATTACCATTTTTGGGCACGCTTGCTCCCATGCAAGCCCAGCCCAAACCGCAGCGCGTACTCAGATTCCACAGCGCTTTTCCTCCCCGTTTTTCAAAGCGGAGGAAAAGTATGGGGGAGCAAGGGAAGAAAAGAGTAACTCCCCCTTCTCGAAACGGGCCATTCATACTCAGCAGCTGTTGGACGCGTGGAGGTGATCGGGGCTCGTTAAAAGACAATATATGGATGTCTTACAGCCTTTTATTCTAAAGACGGACGGAGTGCGCGCAGGGTTATGGAGCTCATATTCAGCCAAGGAAGGGGGGGGGGGGGGGGGGTAATAAAGCAGTAGCCTAATTTATTGAGAAAAGTGAAAGACGAATACACTAGATTCCAAACTGTGGACTGAATACAGCAAAACACAAAAACAGAAATCCAACATGACTTGCCCCGAAAAAGTGCAGAATCTGCGCGTAAATTAGCCAGCCAGCTAAATTGAAGAGACGCAAAAATGAGTTAAGGTGCAGGGGTTTACAGCCCCCCCCACCTACCAAACACAAAACTCCATCCCTCCCCCCCGGGGGGGCTGTTAAGCATGGCCTAATCCACGTCTCATCATAAGCCAAGATGACAGGAGGGGCCAGTCACACACACACCATATGCAGTTAAGCGCATGGCTGACATCTGTTGCGCTAGAAAGGTGGTCCTGTCCGATTTTTAATCGTTTTTTCTACCCCCCCCCCATTCTTCTACCCCTTCCCTCATGCTGCAGGAGATTTCATAACGCTATCCAGGATATGGTCTAGAGTGTGAGAGATGAAAAGTTTGGGAGCCCGGCCAGTCTCCTGATATTTAAGGAGCCGAGAAAGCCGCGCAGGTGACCGCCAGAGCGCTAACGAGGCAGGTAATTAAAGTCCAGCTGCTGGCCTTGGCTAGGACTGCGCGAGTAATGCAATCTAATTACCGCGTGATACTAACGTTAACCAGCGTTATTATTATTTTTAGGCTGGGCTATTCTAGTTATTATCATCACAAGCAACAACTTCCGCACCTTTCCGCCGGAGGCAGAAGGAAGTCCCTCACCTTTCTCTGCTGCTTCTCCCATGCAGGATCCAGGAGGAGATCCCGGTCCCAGTCGTCTTCCTGGTGCATATAGTCAATTTCTCCATCATAGTCGTCCATATTATGCATGTCTGGATGAAGCTGTGCTCTAGCCTAGACGCTCTCTGCTTCTCTCTGCGGTGTCCCCCGGTCCTCGGATGTTTTACAGCTCGCTCGGTCTACTCTCCGCCCCGCATTCAAGACGGTGTGTGGATGAAATTAACGGTCCACCCCGGCTTCTCTTTCTCTCTCTCTCTCCTTCCAACTCTGCCTCTATGCTCTCTCTATCTGCTCTAGTGGTTGCCCAGCAGCAGCGGTCCGCGGTAGGCAGGCAGTAGGCAGGTCTAGCAGCGAGGAGCGACAGACGCAAAAACTTTGCTTCAGACAAATTGAATCGATAACCGACCGCGGGATCTGATTGGACGCCTCGGGGCGCACGCGACCCGCCTACTTGAAGCCGATTGGCTGGTTCGGCTGTCTGTGTGGCTTTATAGGCTACCCAAGGTTGGCTGCATAGGTTGATCTGAGTGTTTGACTGCGAGGATATACTTCAGACTGTAGTGACCATAACGCAAGTGTAACGCGTTACTTTCAGGCGGAAACATTAAATATTAAACTTTTCAAGAACTAACACAAACACACATCTTTTAACAATAGCTGACGAGGCAGTTTTGTTAATATTGGGTTATTTTTCAGCAGTGGGTTAAGACGTAAGCTGGTTGGATCCTTGACTTTGGTCAAATTAGCATTACCCCCTGGTGCAGTGTAACTAAGTAGGCTACATTTACTCAAGCACTGTACTATTTTTTTATTTTTACATTATAGTCTATTTCTCTACTACATTTTTTGATGCAAACATAGTCTACTTATTAACTTCACAAGATTTATTATTACACAAGATTTTACTAGTGAGACAACTTTACCGGGGCTTACTGGTCACTCTGCAGATTTAGATTATCTGTTAAGTAACAAGTAGCCTAACCAGGGGCGGTTCTGGGGGGGCAAGGGGGGCCAGTGCCCCCTAATATTAAGCCTCGACCCCTCCCCCCTCTGCCCCCCTTCAATATTTTCATACATTTTTAACCCCAGCTTTGTCCTCAAAGAGAGGATTCTCTCTCTCACTATATATATGAAATGTATGTGTATATGTATACATATACAGTATATATACAGTATAAATGTGTATATTGACTGTATATATAGATATATACATATACACTGTATATATCTATATATACTGTTTGTGTATATATATACACTATATGTGTGTGTGTGTGTGTGTGTGTGTGTATATCATAATAAGATGTAACACTGTATAAGTATCCTTAATTGTTGTCTGTGTGTTACGTCCCTATTGTGTCTAGGTACGTAACCATTTGTATTGTAAATCTTTTGTAGAACCAAACCTATGGAGAAGGGGGGGGGTGGGGGTGGTGGTGGGGGTGGGGCCCCTAAAATAGCATGGGGCCCCAGCCCGGCCCCTCCACATGAAATGGTCTAAACCGCCACTGAGCCTAACAACTGTAAAACAAATTTAAAAAAGTACAATCTTTTCACCTGAAATGTACTGTAGGCTACAAGTGTGAAGTAACGCAACTATTAAGTACTCAAGTAAAGTACCTCAGAACTCTACTTTAGTGCAGTAGACTAATGTAGTGCACTGTCAGACTATTGAGTTACGTAAAAGCATCCATACATGAATGTAAAAATGTCAGTTCCGAGCATATTTAATGATTATACTTCAAGTATAACAGTAAAGTATTCATTATTTAGAATGTCTGATTTCAGAAAAGATTATTGGAATATCATCAGTTTCAGAAAATACAACACCTGTGTACAATATTGAGTTTTCTAACTGCATTTTGAAATCTCTCACTGAAAAATAATGTATCATTTGAATACGTACAATTCTGAGATACTCATACTTTATTTGAATATTTCCATTTTATGCTACTTCTACCACACTATATTTTTGAGCCAAATATTGTACTTGATATTTTATCCCTTAAGTTACTACGTTGCAGATTTTGATTGACACAAAACATAATCAACTGATAAATGATGCTGTATTATTTTAGATTTGCTACCCAAATTAAAGCTAAGCCCACCTTTACCAGCAGGACCATTTAAGTGATGAACAACATAATGCATCAGTAATTATTATACATTAATATACTGATTTTGAAATGTGCAATTCTGCTTAAGGAGTACTTTAAGTATATTTTGTACTTTTTCTGGAAGATTTTGAATGCAGGACCTTCCTTGTAGAGTGTGTCTAACTCAAGTACTTCAATCAGCACTTATTCAAAACGTACTTCCACGTAATGCTACATTGTAGAGGAGAATAGGCTACTTTTACTCCACAGCATAGTAGTTATATACTCTGCAGATTAAGATCTTGTATATGATTATCTTGTCAAATATGATGCGAAATGTAGAAGTAGAAAATAGCAGATAATGGAAATATTATAGTAGAGTACATCAAAAGTGAAGGCTACTTAAATACAATAGGCTACTTGAGTAAATGTACTTAGTTACTGTCCAACCTCACACATTTCTACAGGCTATTATTAAACTCCTCCATCCTGTGTATAATACTGTGTGAGACGCTGTACTGTATTCTCACTGCACATACAGACCTCCAGTCATTCAGAAAAGAAAGGTGAGTCAAAATGAGGCTCCTGTAAACATGGGAAGGCCAGGTCTGTCTGCCTTGTAAGGTAAACCGACTCTCTTCCTTTTCTCTCACTCTCTCTCTCTCTCTCACACACACTCACACTCACACTCACACACACACACACACACACGAGCAGAGAAGATGCCGACATGGGATAGCCCCGGCAGGCAGAGAGAAAGTGGAGCACTCTTCCATATATGGACAAACTTCCAAGGGGTGAATGTTTGGGATAGTGATGTCACGGAGCGGGAGCAGACTGCCACCTCACCGCCCGGTCCCAACCATGGACGTCTACGGCAGCCTGGTGGCTGGGATCAGAGTCCACCCCAGAACCGAACCAGACGCAGCTGAGTGCAGCCAAAGAGCTGCAGCTTGTTAGTAATGGAGTCTGGAGGAGGTACAGTAATCATACACTTTCTTTCATAAGCTAATTAACCGGCAGTCATTTAAACAAAATTAAAGTGATTCTGTAATTCCCTCCAAGCACAGGCAAACACAAGTGGTTTTCTTGCTACTGGTTTATTGAAGTCATCGCTCCAAATCCACCGTGAAAACTAATAAGACAACATTGACAAAATTATAAAACGATGTTAGCTTAACATAAACAATACCATGCACAGCATGTGGAATATCATTTACCAAAGTAAAATGCGAATGAACAAAACAAAACCTCGTTGGCTGCATGCTACAAGGAAAGGGAAGTCTTTCAGTCTTCAGAGTTAACTTAAATCGCTCGCATCCAGGTCTGCGTTAGCCAGCGTGAAATCTTCATCGTAACACACACGTCCATGTTATCTGCTGCCCGCTAGTGTTTACAGTTGAACTCACGCGAGAGCAGCACAACGAGACTTCAGAAATTACTTCAAAATAAAAGCGTAAATAACAACTGTTGCTTAAACAGAAAAAAGGGAAGATTAAGAGTTGCAAAATGTAATTCTAACAGTTACACTCCCACCAAATCACACAAATCTTAACGTGGGATTTCTTTAAACAATATTTGTTGCAACACTTTACCTTTTAATGAAACATTTCCTGTTCTTAACCATTTAACATGGAATTTCACACATTTCAAACTTTACACCTTAATCTGCCTCAAGCAGAGTAACAACTTTCTGTATAGGTCTTTCAAGGAACGTTGTTTTAGTTGTGAGTTTCCCCCCTTTGCCTAATTTGGTGTCACTAAGCAATAATCTCAGTTTTCTCACCCTACCATCTGAACCTGGATAAACTTCTGCGATTCTGGCCAGCTTCCATTCATTGCGTGGTGCCAGATCATCTTGTAGGAGTACAATGTCATTGACCTTTGAGTTCCTTCTGTTTTTGTGCCACCTTTGTCTTGACTGTAAGTTCAACAGATATTCTTTCTTCCATCGAGTCCAAAACTCATTTGCCAAATACTGCACTCGACGCCACCTTTTGTGAAGATAAAGATCCTCTCTGACAAATTTGCCAGGTGGGGGCAGAATGATTGTGGACTTCATTGTAAGGATATGGTTTGGAGTTAAAGGTTCAGGTCCGGATGGGTCATTCAAATGTTCAGCAGTGAGTGGTCTGCTGTTAATGATGGCCATAACTTCATACAAGAATGTCCTAAGAGAGGTGTTGTCAAGCCTTTGTGCAGACTGGTCGAGAATAGCAGTAAGAACACTTCTTATGGATCTTATTTGCCTCTCCCAAACACCACCCATGTGACTTGCTGCTGGAGGGTTCATAAGAAATTCACATCCTAGAGCCTTCACTCTTTCTTGATCCATTCCTTTCATGAGTTCTGCAAACTCTCTCCTTGCACCAAAAAATTTGGCCTTGGTCACATCTTATTTGACGAAATTTTCCTTAGGCAATGTGCTTTAGAAAATTTGGATAAACGGGGTCGGGTTGTCATGTCTAAATATTTTCTAGGTTTTGGGGCCCTTGAACAAAAACCAAGTAAGTAAGAGCCCTATTTTTTAAAATTTTTCCCTTCCTTTTTAAAAAATAGAGTGGACAAAGAAGTCTATGCCAGGAAAGGTAAAAGGTGGATTGTTTTTTTCTTCTTTGGAAAGGGTCACCCATTTTTTGGCCTCAGAAAATTCTTTGGTACTTTCTGAATTAAACCCCATTTGATATGGGTAAAGGGAAACTGCACTGCTGACCCCCGGAACCCACATCCATTAGTTTGCGGGTTCATTTATTGTTTTCCGTCCTTGATGTTTTTACTTTTTCTTTGGAAAGTGCTTGAAAAGAAAAGTTTGATACTTTGGGGCTTTGGGGTATTGGGATGTTTACTTTGGGGGTAACGGGGCTTGGTTTGGGGGCCCCCCCCAAACTAAGGATACCCTCTTGTCCAAAAATGGACTTAATTTGTGTAGCTTTGTTTACTTGGGAAACAAATTTTTTTGTTTCAAGCCCCATCTAATCGAGAATGTTCCCTTTTTGGAATAGTTAAGATTGAAATTTTCCGTTTTTTCCTTTTTTCAAAGGGCTTGTTTTCCTTTGTTTTTTTGCTTTAAATTTTGTATTCGTAAACCAGGGGCGTTGCAATCTGGAAAAGGGCTTTTACCCCCTTGCCAATCAGAGAATTTCGGGTAGCGATCCAATAGTGACTTTGCTCTTCCCTTTGTTTTGCACAAAAGCCCCTTGTTGAGTTCAGGATCACCCATCTTTGCCCTTCCCCCCAATTTGCGTTCTCTGTCAGGTATTTTCCCCTTGCCCCAAAAAAAACACCCGGCCCTGGGGAACCCTTTTGGAGGTTTGGTTTCCCTTGCAGTAAAACCCTGAGGGGCATGATCGGGGTTTGTCTTCAGAGAAACCCATAATGCCTTCCCTTGGCTTTGTATCTTCCATTCTTTTGGAAGGGTTTGGCTAAAAACCCACTTAAAACCTTTGGGTTTTGTTAGGAAAGCCGAGAAAAACGGGTGGGGGCTGTCCAAAAAAAAACCTAGTAGGCCCTTGGTTTCTAGTTCTTTTGGGAAAGCAAATCACGGGTTTTCGAATGAAACAAGGGGGAGAGGTCAAGTCTCGGTGGGGGTTTGTGATTTCTTTGGGTTTAAAACTTTTGCCTTTCCCAAATTAACAGCACAATGGATTGCCCAAAATGGTTAAATAGCTCTAGGGTAAGTACTTTCACGTATGGACAAAATGGCACGGCGAAATGGTTAAAGGGCCATATTTTTTGACTTGAAAAAACTTTGCGGCAAGAAGGATTTTTTGTTTTCCCTTTCCCCAGTTTGGGAAGGTCCTGACCCGGGGAACCCCCACTGAGGTCTTGGGTTTTTGGAAATTTCCTATCCCAGCCAATTTTCCCTCTCTCCCAATTTGCGGGAGTATTTTTTTCCCCTAAAAGGAAAAGGGGTTTTGCCATGAACCCCAGGGGGCCCGTACACAGGGCTACAGTAGAAAGTAAAACTTTCTGGTAGTGGGGGGGTTTTACTTAAATTAAATTTTGGTGAGTCAGATGTGATAAACCACTCTACCCCAAAAAGCTCCCCCCAATGTGGTAAACTCAAAGCCATGTTAGACCTTTGATTGTAGCCCCTTTCTTTTTGGGGGTAGTTCCCATCCTTTCCCCCTGTTAGAAAAAAAACTTACCCGTTTTAATTTTGCCGGTTTTTGGCAAAGCTTTTTGATTTTTTGAAAATTTGGAGGTTTTCCCTTCTCATTTTAAACCCCTTATGGGGCCATGTTTACTAGAAATTTCTTTGGGAAATAAACCCGTTATGGCATTTCAAAAATGACCTCCCCCCTTTTTGGGCCATGTTTTTTGGCAAATTTGGACAGCCGGGGAGACGGGGGCTGCCCGAAAAAAAGTAAACCCTTTTTTGGGAAGATGAGGGGTTTATTTTCCAAGTTCCCGTTTTAAAACCATAAAAAATTTTAAATAATCTTGATCCCCCTTTTTTACAAAAACCCGGGTGGAACATTTTTCGACACGCACATGACTGAAAAAGAACCTTTCGGAAGGGGCAAAAGGGACCCCCCAAAAAAGGTATTTGTCAGGTCGGGCCCCAAGTAAAGAAATGGGGATTAAGCGATGTCCTTTTAAACTTGGGGAGAGCAGTCAAATCTACGCGGATCTTTGCTGGTTTTGTGGTGGTAAAAAATCCATGAGGGGAATTTTACCAAACAGGATTGTTGTCAATTTTTTCGGTTAAAGGGCCTTCTCAGCATGCCACGTGAAAAACAATCATCCCTAAAATTTTCGTAGTTTTTTAAACGCGTCTTTCCTTAGGGCCCTTTCAAGACGTTCAGCGCTGTATTGGCATTTTTCTTATGTTAGGGAATGGGGGTTTTCCCTTTTTTAAACCCGGGAAGGCATTTCATAGTGACCCTTTTCTTTTTTCGTTTGCTTTCTTAACTTTGGGTAGGAAAATTTAGCTTCTTGAGGGAAAAGGATTTTTTCCCCAGTTTTTTGAGAAGTCTGATTTAAGGACTTAAAGAGTCTGAGGAGTAATTTTTTACTTTGGTAAGGCTCCCATAGTGGACTTTAGGTTTTAGGTTTTCAGAAGACTTACGGGCCCGGTGTCCCCTTTTCTCAAAAAATTGCGGGCGATTTTCCCCTGGCACACCTAGTCTACACAGGGATTCCGGGCCCAAAAATACTCCCTCCGAGGTTGGTTTCGTTGTGAAGGGTTTATTTTCCCCCAGACACAACTTCCTTTGGGGGTAAAGGGTTGTGAACCCAATTTTACCCCAAAGAGCAAACCACTTGCAGTTTGTGAGGTGCAATATCTTCTTAAGGTGCTCAAAAGGGACCAGGGCCCCTTTCGGTTCATTTTTGGTAAAGGGGGGGTTTGTTTGGGTGGAAAAATTAAAGGTGTAGGAAAGTGGTAAGGGGTTTATTATGGAGTAAAAAACCTCTCACTTGGGAGGTCATTTTCTCTTTGAGAGTTACACTGGGTTTTGAGGCCATTTTAGGAAAAGCTTTAGGTTTACTTGGTTTTTTGTTTGCTTTTCCAAAAGGGTTTAGCGATTTCATTTAGAAAAAAAAGGTGTGTCACTTTGAGAATCCAAAAGGCATTTTACCCGGGCTTTTTGTGCTGGGAAGTGTGGATGGAAAAGCCCGACGGGAATTATTGCAGGTGTTGCAGGTTTGCTTGATCAAGGATTACTCTTTTGAAATGCAGCTGTGGTTGTTTCTGCATGTTGTGTTGAGTGAGGTCCCCTTTTTTAAACCCTTTTTTGATTTTTTTTTGGATTTTCCCTTTACCAGATTTTGCTTGACAATGATGGTCCTTTTTTTAAACCTTTTGGCCCCCTCCCATGCAAAAAGGTAGGATGCCCCTTTTTGGCAAAAGGTTTCAAACATCCTGCCGGGTTTAAACTTTTGGGGTGGTGGGCCGACTTTGGGCAACCAAAACATAGCCCTTTTAGCTTGAAAAAAATTTTGATTTGGCTGAAAAACGTCTTCTCCATGAACCCCCCTGCCTTTTTGCAAAGTATGCCCCGGGTTTTGCAGAAAAGGGAGGGTTTTGGGCAAAAAACTTTTTATTTTAGCTTGTGGTCCGTGTTTTTGCCCCTAAAGCTTTGATGGGGGTTTGGGGATTTTTTTTTCAGTTTCCTTGGGTTTGTGAAATGCAAAGAAATTTACAGGGTTGCCTGTATTTTGCTTCCCTTTTTCAAAAAAAATTCAAAAATTTGGGTAAAAGATGGGAATTGGGGGGTTTTCTTGTACTTCGATAACTAACCCGGGTTTCCCTCTTGTGTTAGCCCCAAACCCGGAACTTTGGAAAAGGGTTTTTTTTTTCATTGCAGTCATTCAAAATTCCCCGTGCCTTGATGGAAAACCCTGGCAGGCCCCACAAAAACGAAGGAAAAACGCAAAAAACCCCTGAGTCAAAGTGTCCCTTGGTCCCCTCTTCGGGGCCCCCTTTTGGAAACTTGTCTTGGTTTATTTTGCAAAGAAATGGGGCCCCCTACGCTCCTCCCCCAAAAAAACCCTTTCGGGAACATAGGAGATTCGGTTCCCTTTGGAAGTAGCCTTAAATTTCTTGGGAAACTTTTCCAATTAGGGATTACGGAGGTAGTATTTCGCCTTATCTTTAATACTTTTTTTGGTCCCAAACAGGGGTTTTAAAAGAAAGCCTCCAGGCATTTTATCTCAGTGGAACCCCATGAAAATGAAGGTTTTTAGGAATTGGAATTCTGTTCGCACTTTAAAGCACCCGTAGAACCCAAAAAAATCGGGTGTACTTCATTTGAGGAAGGGGGCATATTGTGGGGGAAAAGGAAGGCACTGGGAGGGGCAGAGGATTTTTTAAAGGGGGGTTTTGATTTTGCTGTTGGTTTATGCGGGAGTAGATTTCCCTTTTTTCTGTGATCTGCACTTGTCATACACCGGCATTTTGCTTCGCGCATTTAGAAAATTTATTTTTCCCCAAAAGCGTATCTTTTTCAGTTTTTCCCTAGGTTCCCTTTTAAGAAAAGGGGGGCTCATTTCCCCTAGAGCTTTTAAATTTTGCTTCCCTTCCCCTCGGGGGATTCTTGGGTTCCCTCTTCCTCTTCTGCTTTAAACAAGCCCAAAGGCTGCTGCCCTTTGGGCAGTATTTTGCCCTTTTATTCTGTTAGGCGATTTGTTCTGCTTGCTCTCTTTTTTGTTCGTAACCCCCTTCAGAACAGCTTGGGGTTGCGCGGCCGCAGCACAGCTTTTGTTTTTATAGAGGAACGGGTTTAAAAGTTGAGGGCCCTTTAAAATAGAAGTGCAGAGCTTTATTTAAGGTGTCAAATCGAAGAGAGAACCCCGCTTTAGGCCCAATTTTTGCCTTTTTTTCTGGAAAAATTATTTCCCGTCGACTGGGCTTGGTCCCAAAGAAAAAAAATTTTCCACACACGATCCATCTTCGACGCATTCAGGGTTGGGAAAAGAGACTTTGCGTAGTTATAAAAAAACACGTGGACCTCAATAGAGAGACTTTTGACGTAAAGTGAAACCCTTTAAACAAAACATAGAAAAGGATTTGGGGTTGGTCCCAAAGGGTTTTTTGGAAATTTAACTTGTACTTCCCTTTTTTCAAAATGTAGTTTAAAACCTTTTTTGAACCCTTTTATTTGGGTTTGGGGGTTGCATTTTTTTTACCCTTCTCTGTTAAAGTTCTGGTTTCTTTGGGCTTGTCGGGGTTTCTGAATTTCCCTTTTGGGCTTCAGCGGCCACTTGGCCCGTTTAAAGGAAAGGGCCGAGAATTTGCCTATCCCAACCGTCCCTTTTCCCCCAATTGTTTTCTTTTTATTTTGGGTCTGAAAATTCAAATAAGTATTTAAAAAAACCCATTTTGGGAAACCCCTTTATCCCAAAGTTTAAGTTTCTTTAAATTTGAAACTTTTAAAATGAAAAGAAAAAAATGTTTTTAGTTCCAAAAAATTTAAGGGACTTAAAAAATTGGGGGAAAAGTGCCCAAAAATTTCTTAATTTAACTTAATTTTATTAACCCTTTAAGGTACACTCTAAACACTTGGAAATAATTCAATATCAAAGCAAAATAGCCTTACTTAGTTTTAATAATGCCTGAAAAAAAATTTATGGGAAAAAAAATTTTCCCTTTTCCTTCAAACACCTTTAAGTGGCGTAATGGGAAAACTTTGGTTAAAATGAAAATGCATATAAGTAAAAAATTTTACCAAAAAACACAACAGCTTAACAGTTTAAAAATTCTTTTGGAAAAAACCTTTCAAAGGCTTTTCTTTTGACCCCCTCTTGACTTATTTGGTCCAAATTATTATGGCTTTGTCTTGAAAAAGGTACCCTTTAAAGCGGTTTTTTTTATTATGTGGGTTGGTGTGGGCTTGAAACGCCCTTTTAAAATCCTTTTATCCCCGCTCCCTCCCCTGGGGGGTAGGTTTTGAAAACCCTTTATCCTTTTAAATGCGCATGCACTCTTTTGGCCCCCTCGGTCGATGAACAGTTTGAGGTTTCACTGTAATTCCCTCCAAGCACAGGCAAACACAAGTGGTTTTCTTGCTACTGGTTTATTGAAGTCATCGCTCCAAATCCACCGTGAAAACTAATAAGACAACATTGACAAAATTATAAAAACGATGTTAGCTTAACATAAACAATACCATGCACAGCATGTGGAATATCATTTACCAAAGTAAAATGCGAATGAACAAAACAAATACCTCGTTGGCTGCATGCTACAAGGAAAGGGAAGTCTTTCAGTCTTCAGAGTTATACTTAAATCGCTCGCATCCAGGTCTGCGTTAGCCAGCGTGAAATCTTCATCGTAACACACACGTCCATGTTATCTGCTGCCCGCTAGTGTTTACAGTTGAACTCACGCGAGAGCAGCACAACGAGACTTCAGAAATTACTTCAAAATAAAAGCGTAAATAACAACTGTTGCTTAAACAGAAAAAAGGGAAGATTAAGAGTTGCAAAATGTAATTCTAACAGTTACAGATTCATTAGTTTGAATGCAACTATTGCATTAAAGGTTATACAATGCTCATTATTGTGTGTCAATAAAAAAAAAAGTACAAAAATATACTTAAAAGCAGTATATTGTATAATGATTGATGCATTATGTTGTTCATCACTTAAATGGTCCTGCTGCTAAAGGTGGGCTTATCTTGTATTTGGGTAGCTAAATCTAATAGTATAGCATGATTATACAGTAATAAAGTGATTAATTAGTTTGACATTTCAATTAAACTATTGCGTTAAAGGTTATACAATGCTCATTATTGTGGGTCAATTAATAACTCCATTTCATTAGTGCGTCTTTAAATCATTTGATTAGCTTATAAATGGACTTGGAACATAAATTTGAACCGAGAGCCTCCAGCCATGCTGGCAGCTGTGGGAGGCGGGGCCCGGGCACAGTGGTGCTTAGTGGTAAATGCTAATGACAGTAAGTAACCCGTGACGTCATCTTTAACATCCACTCTCTGAATCCTTTATCTGCAACCTAACAGAGGAACGCCTGCACTTCAAGTGTACACAGTAGTGTAGCCTACGTAGTGTGGGATTTTTGGGCAGAGTGAATAAAAACATGGCGGTCACTATTGACAGGAGCTTGGCTTTTTAAAACCTCGTGGAGTCGTGCGGGATGTCCCGTGTGTCGCTAGTGACGTTCCCTCTGACCAATCAGTGCTCTGCGGTGTTTTGGTCTCTTTGGTCTAGGGCTGCGGAGGAAGGATCTGGCTAGTCCACACAGCATTCTGGGATGGGAGAAAAACATGCTCTGGTTTATCGGCATCTCTTTAAACCAATCACGCTTGTTTTGAGCGGCGTTAAGCGCCGGACGGAGTAACGGTGCCGCTGTAAAACGGCCTCAGGAAGGAAAATGTGTACGTTCAAAAGTAGTTTTAGTCGTGCAACAGAAAACTCCGATTGGACAGATAGTGTAGCTAGCTGTCTGGATTTACCCCGCAGAGATCTGAGGACCAGGTAACCCTAGTCCTCAGAAATCCACCGGATGTTAGAACACCAACACAAAGGAAGCCCAAGGCATCAGATATCCAGCCTAAATAAGTGAATTTTGGCAGAATGTTCATTGGCAACGGAGCAATCCCGGAAGTGGAACGTCGTGGATATAGACCAACAGTTTTTTAACTCCACCTTCTAGTATCGGCCCAGCTCACTTGGAGCTTTAAAACCTAACTGTTTTATATCTTTATATAGCCAAAAAGTACCAGGCTGTTGCTCTGGAGTAGGTTTTCCAAAGTATGAAAAAAAAAAAAAACCTTATGATGTCAACAGAGTTAAATGGCTTGAGCTTGAGACTTCAAATTTATACATTTTTTCACACTCTACCACTTTTTTTTTCAAATCTGCTTCTTATGAGTGAATACACTATGGAAGCACAATACTAAAATGCTGGACCACCCCTTTAAGTTATTAAAATTCTTCCTGAAGGGAGCATGACTATCTGTACCAAATCAAATGGCAATACATCCAACAGTTGTTCAGACACTTCACTGATAACCACAACATGTCAACAAAAGTCAGGGGAACACCAAAGTCAACGTGGACTCCATGGATGTCTGCTCAAGAGTTCAAGACAATTTGTCGAATAGTTGAATTATTTCAGTGTTGGATCTACCCTAGAGCCATGCCTCTAGCGTGGTTAAAAAGGCATTTATTTGTTACCTTTTATATTTCAAATTGCTCGTGAGGTTTTTTCCATTTACTCAATTAAACACACACCCCAATACACCACACTAAAAACTAAAAGAGATCCGAGCCATAGAGCAGCAACAGGAGTTCTAATTGGCCAGCTGACAAAAGAGGCTTTTCCTCTCAACACTGCAAATTATGGCTTATTAGACGCATCAATTAACTCATTCTAATGAACCACTGAAATGTGTATAATTATTCTGGTGGCACACGCCAGGCTGCACAGTTTGGACTGGAGTCATTTCATCCGGTCCACCTACTTGACATCAACATAACAGTATTCAGCAGAATCCCAGAATATCTCGTGAAGAGCGGGTGCAAAGGAACTTCAGCCTGCTCTGTGAAGCACACAGGTCATGTGAAGAGCCGGTGCACTGGACCCTGTCTGGTCTCTGACTACATCCCAAGGTATTCCAGTCATGTAGGGAGGGGAATTCTTACATAGCTGTCCTTTGCTGTTAAAGCTAAACCATGTATGGGATTCTGCAGAACAACCAGGGTATCCCATTGAGTTGTACGTGTGTTTTAGGTTTGTGGTCAAACTAACGTGAGCCAAAAACACCATCTGGGGCCAAAAGGAGCATTCTGTCGGCCCGGGATGAAGAATGTGAGGACTCGATCTAAAAAGGAGAGTTTTGCTCTTTCGGAAATATGATGCAACAGTGGGTGAGGGCTGCGGTCAAACACAGGATCTGACTTGAAAGCCTATAAAAACTTTGGTTTCAAATTTTAAAGGGCAACTCCACAGACTTTACATATTAAAAGTCGATATACAGGACTACTTCATGTGGAAAAAAAAGTTATATAAAGCCTTTTGTGGCTCCAGAGAGTGTGGATTGAAATCTGAAAAATTGCCTCAAGTGATGTCACTGGAGTCAGCATGGGACGGGGTTAAAAATGAAATACATTTGGAGATGTGCCGTTAGAAAGAAGTGAGTTTACAGACCTCTGTAGCCTGCTCCTCATCTCTGCTTGAGGCTACATTAGCCACTACTAGGATAACACACCTGAATCTCTGACGTGTTATTATGGACCCCCCCCCTTCAATGCAATCACAAGCTACCACAGGCCAGGCGTCCATGCTTACGCTAGGTATCATAACCCGATATGTTCAGGTGCTATCCCCTGACCAATCGGTTATCCTGACCACAACCAATCGGCATGCTTCTTAGGGCGGGACTTGCCTAGGAGTTACATGGGTTCCATAATAACGCATCTCTGACAGAACTGTCAGCGGTTGAGATGCATTGTGGGCAACGTCGGTGCTGGACTTAGACACGGAAGAAGAATGTGTGCAATAAAAAATGACAATATCTGTGGTCAGGCAGGATCAGTTTTGATATGTTTTTGTTGAGTGCAATGCTGCAGTGCGGTAATTCTCCTTAAAGTATTTCTACGTAACATTAAATTTAGTTTAAGGTTGGAGTTAAAAAACTAATCTGTTTCATCAGGACTGTGTTGGTTAGGATATAAATAGATTTGAATTGAATTTGAATTAGATCGGCAACATATAAGCAAACAACTCTACAAATGCCATCACATTTTTATTTATCGTGGCTAAATCCTGACTGGTTGGGGGGGGGGGGGGGACCTTTTTGAACAGAGCCACAACAAACCAGTGTAAAAAGGCAAGGACAAAAAAATAGATATAGATATCTCTAATGTTGTTCATGTTAAACCACAACTCTCTTACTAAGGAAAATAGGTTTTCAGAGCCTTTAAGAAATTGAAAAAGTTAAACAGCGTCCCCTCCCAAACCAATACGGTGCATTTGACTTCACCCCACCTCGCTCAAGTGGAAGCCCTCAAGGTCTGTGGTTTTATTGGGCCCCTCCCAGTTGTGAATGTGACCTATGTGGAAGGGTGTTGCTGTGAAAGTGCACACAGAAACAGTTACCCTTCCCTGAATAAATAAAGATTAAAAGTCCATTGTAAGTGCACCGATGGCTTCTAATGCGACCAGTAAAGCATGCTACAGTGGCCGGCATAAGTTTACACACCCAGGCTAAAGTTGATCAAAAAGAAGAATTAAAAAAAAAAAAAAACATCTTTTGGAAATTGATCTTAATGCCTTAATTAAAAAAAAACTTTTTAAGGACACCCATTTTCTTTGTGAATGAATAATGTATCGTAGATAAATAAAGGTTCTTCCTTAAAATACAGGGGGCAGAAGTATACTTACTAATAGCTGGTTTGATTGGCATTGAGAGATGATCTTATGGACAGTTCCCCATGCCAATCTCTAGGGTATATGATTTTATTCATGGATCCAGGATACTATGCATCCTGATAAAGTTCCCTTGGCCTTTGGAATTAAAATAACCCCCCCCCCACATCATCACATACCCTAGAGATAGGCATGCGACACTGTCCATACGATCATCTCTCAATGCAAATCAAACCAGCTATTAAGCTAACTGAAATAACACCATGCCAATCTCTAGGGATGGTGAAGGGTATGTCGTTATTTTAATTCCAAAGGCCAAGGGAATTTTATCAGGATGCATAGTATTCTGGATCCATGAAATAACTGGCCTTTAATAATAAAAGTATGCCTGCTTCTATGGGAATTTAACATAGGGGGGGAGGGGGTGTATACTTATGCCCCCCCTGTATTATAAGGAAGATCATTTATTTATTTACAAAAGGTTGGATTTTTCTAAATTTTTTTAATTAAAGGCATTACGATCAATTTCCAAAAGATTGTTTTTTCTATTCCTCTTTTGAACCAACTTTAGCATGGGTGCGCATACTTATGCAAGCCACTGTATATTTATGTAGCATTGTGTTAAACTCAAATATACGTGACTTAATTCTTGCAGGGAATTTGTAAAATGTAACACCTAATATACTTTTGATTGATATTCCAGCTGTAAACCTCTACATGTATAGCTGGTAATTAATCATGGAGCCATATGCAGCCCAGCAGGCACACTCCAGTCCAAATGTAAACAACCCCAAAGCACACAATCTCCCTATTTGAATATTTGTCCCCGGGGGGAAGCATGGGAGGTAAATGAAGGGTGTCTACTTCCTGCAGATAAGGGACGGCGACACTGAGAAGTTCTAACAAGGAGAGGAAATTATTTTTGACAGGAGAGCAGTACGAACAACTCAGTAACCCTTAACTGCACGGTCGCCTGCTCCCAGATCACTCGACCGCCAGCTCGCTGGTGAGGCCGTCATGCCATCTTTTCTTTCTTTGTAATCTTCTCCAACAACCACTGGTATGCCCTCTGCTAGTCTGCCTTGTCTGGCAGGAGAGTGGCGTGGTTCAGGCTGTGGACAGGACACAACACGCATCTGTGTGTCCTCAGACAGGAATGACATCATGTGTTTTAACGGACAATCATTACACAGTTGGGGAATCGGTGTGCTGTCTACTCAACAGATACATGTCCATTTATGGTTATTCGACTCATGACAGGTCGATATCCTGTTTTTTTTTTAATACACTGATGTTTATGTTTTTAAATGTACTTTTACTTTGAAAAATGTACTTGATAACTCCATATTTCAGTTTCCTGACAAATCCCGAAACCACTGAGGTCATGTTCCCCGTTAATTTTCTGGGAATAAAAAAATTGCACGCGGTAGATATTCAAGTCGATTTCAGTAGTTTTATATTTAATTTTTTTTTTTTGAATAAGGTTTGGCTACTGTTAAGCTGGCAAAATAAATAAATAGATAAGGGATTGGCAATTTAATCATCAGAATAATATGTCTGACTGTGTTGAGAGGTTTTCAAACAGCAAACGTTAAGCATCATTTATGCTGCTAAATCATATTTACAGAAAATCCAATTGATCAGTTGAATGCATTAAAAATGACAAAATCCAAATTTACTTTTGTTTTCTGATCGGAAATTTTGGAGGGGGGTGCATTGGGGGACCTTGTATGGCTGCGTCCCTAGCGGACATGAGTTTATAAACTCTCTGTTGCTGACTTGATGCCAGACATGGGACGTAGCCAAAGTCACAAGACGAGTTCCAGAAAAAAAGAGTGTTGTAAGACACTGAAATAAATGCTTTTTAAAGTTCTAATCACTACCTAGATAAAACAACCTAAACTACCGCTGAGACTGAACGTTATCCCTGAACTTGAACAAATACTGGTTAACCAAACCAGGTCCACGTCGGTGTGGAGGTTTTGATTACATCACTGAGCAGATGGAGTTCGTCCAGTTTTGTCGATGCTTACATTTCCACTTTCTTGTGGTGACACTGTTTTGTGTCGTGTCTCCAGGTCAAATATGAGCTTTCCATCTCAACCTTTAAGCCAATATAGAAGCAAAGTCCTCAGAAAGATGGAAATGGAACCTCTGCTAAATGGACATTGTGGTGAGCTTGTTTTGTAAGCGGTTTTAAATACGTTTCTACAGTGGGCACTGAAAGTTCCACAACAAAAGGTGTTTTTATTCCAGAGATGGACATGAACCCATTTGTGATATCTGAATCATTATAATTGCCAGTGATATGTGTTATTCAGAGTGGCAGCCTGCTATAGTAATAACTGATTGAACAATTCTCTTCACAACCAGCTGAACAGATTTCTTTCACAGGAAAGTTGAAGCTGTGTTGCCACGGTAACTCTGTTGGCAACAAGTAGTTAAGGACTCAGATATACAGCAAAATAACTAATTCCCCCTCACTTCAGACAGATGGGTGTCAGGAAAAGTCAATATTTCAGACTCTGTTGTGAATCAGCAAAGCCGTAGGAAGAAGCTGTGGTGTTGCCACTGGAGAACAAATTATTCTTTAATTGCAAGAAAACAAAAGCGAGCGCTGGCTTGTAATGGTACCCAGGGGCTGGATAATGGGACAAAAAACAATTGCTGGAGACAGTGAAAGCATCATTTCAATGCACAGCTTAAACAAGTGGTGCTCCTTAAGATTTCGCACAGACAGTCAGTCCATTCTTCAGACACCCTGAAGCAGTCTCAACAGAGAATCACTTAAAAAGAAAATAAGCCCATTTAGATTTACGCTCAGTATGAAACGGTACAAATAAAAACAAAATGCTGCAAAGCTTTTGTCCTCCATAAGACATTCTTCTTTTGTGATGGTTGGAGGAGTTTCAAATCCTGGGTGGAGCTCTCTGCCACAACCAGAGCATGAGCAACAACTGATGCTGCAGGAAAATAAATGCTTTTCACTTCAAACGCCATTAGTTCTCAACAATATTTAACTTGTGTTTTTCTTTATTTTAGCTTTATGTCATCCCTGGTTTGACCAAAAAGAAGGATGACATTGTCCGAATCATTTGTTTGTAAACTAAAATTAACGGCACTTTCTTTTTCTTTTCGTTTTTAGTTCCTAAACGTCTCGTGGTCGTAATCAGCATGAGTTCATATGACATGGCGCGCGACTACGAGACGCGAAAAAAAGAAAAGTCTGAGTTGTAGAAACCCATACAAAACCCACTTCCTAAATTAAGTCTGTTAGCTAACGATTTCTTTCCGAGATGAAGAAGAGTTATCGTTATGTTTTGAACTTCTTCTCTGAGGGAGAGGAGCCTGACTCGCCCTCCTCTGATCCCACATGAGTCCGCTTCAGAGCGCTCTGCGCCGGGCCTTTTCCTCTCTGTGTCCGGGTGTCTTCAGGGAGAACGCCAGGCTCTTCCTCTGATTCTGAGGAGACGTGGAGGTTCTCTCTCACGTGAGGTGCTACAGTCCGGTGTCGCCCGTTCACCCCGGGGCTACGCCGGCTCGGAGAGCTACTGTCTAAAGCTGCCGAGCTGCTGCAAGCCTCTCCGCTGTCAGAGCTGTCCAAAGCAGCGCTGCCTTCAGTCCTGCGTCCATCCAGTGAGCGCGGAGACGGAGCTGGAAATACATCCAGCTTGTCACTCCCTTCCTCGTTCCCTTGACTCTCCGAGGACATGACTGGACTCAGACAGACAAAGTCCGAAGGGCTCAGACATTTGTCCTCATCTTTGGCGTCGCAGGCGCTCGGCTTGATTTGGAGAGAGTCTTGCGCCTCGCCGGACGATGAGGACAGGTCTTCGATTGATATCGATGGGTAACTGCAGGAGTCCATGGCCGAAAACAGAGTCTGCACGGACTCGGGCCGATCCCCGGCTCTGGAAACGACTTGCGCGCGCCGCCGCCTCGTGACGTTGCGCCGCCTCACCGCGCTACGCCGCTCCTCGTCGTCGCTGCTGGAGCTGGAAGAGGAAGTGGAGGAGCTGGAGGCTCCGGCGGGCAGCGAGGGAGAAGAGGGGGGGCTGGACAGTGTGGAGTTGTCCCTAGGGCTCGGGGAGCGAGGCCGGGGCATGGGGTCCAGCCAAAACTCGCTCGAGTCCGAGTCCTCGTTGACGAGGAAGCCGGACTGATGCCGCTGGTGCCTGCTCCGTCTCCTCGGCCGCTCCCCCGCTGCGCCCCGCTCCTCCCCCCCGGAGGCGTCGGGTCCAGCCAGCGAGGACGACGACGAGTTATCTGAGTCGCTGGGGTGAGCGGCTGCAGAGACGGCGGCCGGAGGTGTGGGCGTGGCCCTGGTGGCGCGGCGTCCCCGGGCGTGGAGCTGCATGATGGCCTCCTCGCTCAGGTCGCTGTCAGAGTCCGAGCTCCAGCCTTCGATCTCTCGACGCACCAGCGAGTCGAAGAACGCCATCATGCGCGGGTCCTCCTGGATGGACTGGCTGACGTAGTCGTGGGACAGGCCGCTGCCGCTGTTCAGCACCAGGCTGATGTACTCCTCGTGGGTGTAGAGGCTGCGGGACTTGTCCTCCACACGGCCCTCCAGGTCACCTAGACTCTCGGGCTGCTGGTAGGGACTCCACACCTGAGACGGACGGAGAAACCGATGGGGAGGAATAGTGGACAGAGATGTGGATGGAGGAATGAAGTTACGAGGACAGGATGATAAAGGGAGAGGATGGAGACAAAGAAAAAAGGATTTAAAGTTGGACAGATAAGAAGGCAGAATGACAGAATAAAAAACATTTATGGAGAAAAAGTGACCCCTATTTTCACGTCCCAGAAGCAAGGGTGAAGCAGAAACACTGCCAAGGTGCTCTTGAGCAAGGCAACGAACCCCCAACTGCTCTGGGCGCCTTTCCATGGGCAGCCCCCCCCCCCCACTCTGACATCTCTCCATTTAGTGCATGTGTTCAGGCCTGTGTGTAATTACAACAGAGAGTAAGTTGTAAATTCCCATAGCGGAAATAATAGTATTCATAAGTATACATTATTATTATTATTGTTATTGGATTTTACTTCAGAGATCACGGCCTCTTCTTAGTTAATTTATTTGAAGACCTTTGATTTCTATTTAGTTAATTTGATGTGGAATTTGTTTTGAAAACCTAATTATTATTTTTTGTATTTAATTTTTGTAAAAAATTACAATTTCAGTTGTACTTTGATTGTTTTGCAGACTTTATATAAATAAATAAATGTTTTCAGTCATTTGTCTGCAGCTCATTTTGTTTAAAAAAAAAAATTGTATTGTGGACATAAAATAAATTGTGAATCCCATGGAATCGGGAGTTGAGTGTATGGTTACATCCTTAGTGCGTTGTGTTTCTATGAACGGAAAGAGAACTGTCTGGTTTTAACTGAGTCAGTCAGTCAGTCAATAATGAGTGGGACATTCAGCCATCTTCAAATGCTGCCTGGTTTATTCATAAAGGTCAGCAGCGGGACAAAACAGTGACTCAGAAATACTGTAGAGCACATGCAGCTGCCGTGTGCTACTGTTATTCCAACAAAATCCTAATGTTGTGCATTTTAACTACAAAAATATAAAACTGATGTTGCAGCCTACTCAAGGTTAAGCTACAGTGAAAGCGTTGGCAATAACACTGTACTCTGATCCAGGCTAGGAAGCCTGGCGGTCCATCACAGTCTGGCTCTGGTTTCAGGAATACTGTATCTGTGGAACCATTCATGGCTTCCCATGACCCAGTTTTTCATGACTGCCCAACTGTTACAGATGACAGTCAATTATAGGGGGAAATCCATCTATTTTCATTCCCCGCTCCACAGAGGGAAGAGCTCAGGCAGTGACTGCGTCGTGTCATTGGAGATCAATGTCTCACTTAAGGGCACGTCTACTGTCTGAACATCCGAGGACACACACTCAGATTTAGTCTGCCCACTTAGAGAACAGGTTCTCTATCACTGCCTCATCCTGACGCTGCATGGGATGGAAGATTCACCTCTCTGTAACTCGCCTCGAAAAAAAGGCCATGTTTGAACTTGGTGTCTTTTTTTTAAGCTGCCAGCATCCATTTTACAATATAATCCTATAATGTATACTGATAGTAATGATGTATGCTTGTTACATTTTCCCCGCAAGGGGAAATTACAACGTTTTAACTCTGTTGTTATTACACACATGCTAAGTACCTAAACATGCACTAAATGGAGAGATGTGGGGGGGGGGGGCTGCCATGGAAAGGCGCCCTGAGCAGTTGGGGGTTACGGTGCCTTGCTCAAGAGCACCTTGGCAGTGCCCAGGAGGCTAACTGGCACCTCTCCATGGGGACTTGAAACAGCAACCCTCCAGTTCCCAATCCAACCCCTATGGGGTATACCGTGTTCTCAAAAACAATCCTGTTTTTTTTTTTTAAATGCCCACTTTATTTGAAGAAGAAGAAAAAAAAGTCAAACTTTCTTTAAAAAAAAAGTACACTACGTCAACGCTTTTTTGACAGCTGACTAATGACAAGTGGAGAAGCGAGACCTGTCGTTTCCATAGCAACATGAAAAATTAGAGAAGGTGCCGATAGATAGACTTGTGCTCGTGTTGGAGCCCAGGGAACGGCGATTGTAGCAACTTGTTTCATCTAGAGTCAGCAGTAGCTAGCTCGCTCGACGATTTGTTTCATCTAGCACCGCTCCACAGTGCACTCTTGAATACTATAGTATAAGCTGTTGTTATAGCAACCAAGGATGCTATATCGGCTGCTTTTTTTCTTTTCTTCAAATTTTCAACATTTTCATTTAAAAAACGTTCAAAAGTGTGACTTCTTCCTTCAAAACACGGGAGTGGTATTCATGGACCAACCTTGATGACTTTCTCCACGCCGGAGGAGCAGATCATGTAGGTGTGAGGGTTGAAGCGAACCTGGTTCACTATGGAGCGGTGACCCTTCAGGACCATGAAAGCACCGTTTACCACACGACCAGCTCCTCCTAGAAGAAAGAGCATGATGGGAGTTTGTGTAATGTGGTGCTAGCAGACACAACACATGAGCTCAGAGTCACAGAGATACAAGTCAGCGTCAAAACAAACACATCCAGCCATACAAAAGATGATTATTCAGCCCGCCTCAGAACAGAACTACAGACTGTGAAATACGGCAGTAATGTCATCCTCATAATATGCTATTAGTCTGACACCAAATAGGCCCAGTGCACATATTTTCAGTGTGAGTAACTCCAGGGGAAATAAGAAATCCATAAATGTGTCAGAGCTACAAACGACCACATTCTTGGATTGTTTCATTTTTGGGATTTTCCTCCCAAAATAATTACATTTGAGGCGTGTTTACTGTAAGCCTACTGCATGTGGAGCAGGTATTTTTAACTTTTCAGCTTTTACCTTTGCTTTTTGGACTGGTGACAACATTTAAACTCAAGAAAGGTTGATGCACTACGATACGAGTATGAACCCAAACTGAACTTAGACAAGCAGAGACAAACTGTTGATATAGGATACCCGATAGTTACTTAAGGCTGGAAAGTATATTGTGGCCAAATGAACGGGGGGGGGGGGGGGGGCAAACCACAGTCTGGGCGAGGCTCATTGGCAAAGAGCACAGACATGTCCATCATTCTCTCTGGGCTGAAAACTACAGCGATGGAGGCCAATCATGTTGTTTTGCCTACCTGACTTTTTTTTGATATTTTGTGGGCTTTTCCACCTTTAATTTATGACAGGACCGTTAAGTGAGAAAGGGGGGGGGGGGGGGGGGGGGGGGGGGGGAGAGTGTTGTGCCAACTGGGCCACAGTCTACCCTGACTTTAACCTCGCAGCAGTCACCAAAATATGGTCCTGAAAACTTTCTATGATAAACAGTGTCAACTTAAACAAACCAAAAACGCAAACGAAAACTAACTATTTCACAGAGTGGGCAGAAGAAAATGAACTCTCTCACCATGGGAACTAGCTGATTCAATCTTTGTCACGTGATGTGCTGTGATTTTTCCTTTTTTTGTGCCGATTCTTTTAATTGATTATTTTCCCCAGAATCAATATTTTGTATGTATTTTTTTTTAACCAATGATTCACCTAAATAGTTTCTGTTTATAGGGTACCGCTGATGCTACATCATATCCATTTCCAGCAAAACAGAGCGAAAGCAGAACATTTTCTTAATAAATGATATAAATGGAATGTGATGTGCATTCTTTTTAGAAAACAATTCGTTTTTAGAAATGAAGGAAAAGTAAATTCGCAATACTCAATACCATAGTCGCAAGAGTTCTAATATCGCAATAAATAAAATCACAACACAAATCCTATGTATCGTGAAAGAATCAAAGAATAAGGGACTCACCTTCTTCCGGGTCCTTTGGGATTTTCCACATGTAGAGATTGAAGTCATCGGACCCAGACAAGATGTACTGAGGGGGAAAATAAAAACAGGAATGTTTTCTTGAAACGGCTCTTTCACGTGGCTCTTTGTAGTTTTGCTTATTTAGAGCTAATGTACCTGCACTTAGTACTTGTTGTCTGGAGTCTGCAGCTTCAGGGTTGAAAGCACTTAATTGGAAGTCACTTTGGGTAAAGCGTCAGCTAAATGACATGTATCATTTAGAGAATACAAACGCACGCACGCACGTACGCACAATATCTTGTCTAAAAGCACAGGATCTTATCGCAGCACTTGGTCACACAATGAGGATCAAACACGCTCTCGACGTGTGATGACAGTCGGACCCCCCAACACGGCTCCTGCTCCTCGTCTGAACTGTTCGGAGACTTTGAACAGATGGTTCCACTTAAAGCTGTCGCTTCAGGTAAGTTTGGACAGAGCCAGAGTGAGGGGATAAGCTACAGAGAACAAAGGACTAGAAGCTGACTTTTTTTGCACCGACTAATATCTGAAGTACCAGGTTCGAACCCAGGCAGGAGTGTCCAGCTGTCCAATGCTGTCTCGGCCAGTGTTCCTACCATATGTGCTGCAGAGTGGCCAGCCCGTCTCAATCACAGCCATAGCAAAGGCAAACTGACTTCATAAGCATCCACACCAGAATGTTCCTTCTTAAAAATATTTTCCTCCTTTATTTATACTCTTTTCTTTTAGCCCATTTCTATTCAATTGCAGTGTCTGTCGCGCTTTGTTTTACCATCTGGAGGCGCGTGATTGTTAAATTATTTACATTTAATTTTAGGCTTTGTCCCGTGCTGCTGGATTTCTGACATTCCGACAAGTTAGGAATTATTTTTCGGCCTTTTTATCTGCCGATGATACAAACAAATGTCAATTCCCTTTCTGTATTTTCAAGGACTTGCTCGAGTGTCTGTACTACTTTTCTGTTAGATGTCTTTATCTAAAAGAAACCAACATAAAATGTTCTGCAGTGATGAAAAATCACATTATTACCCTTCACCAAGTTTGGGTTTGTTTGTCAGCAGGATTACGGAAAGACTACTGGCCGGATTTCCAAGAAACTTAGTGGAAGGGTGAAGCATGTGGCAAGGAAAAACCCATTACGTTTTCGAGCGGGTGGGATCACAGGGCGGATACACTAATTATTTAGATATGCTCTCTCTGAGTGCCCTTCTAGTAACTCAGAGAACTGTAGCTCCAGGGCACATGAACCCACTCTGAACACAACACCTGGGTGCTCCGCCTCCAGTTCCCAGAGGACACGTCAAGCAGGAATGTCACACCCATAACTCCCCCCTATTTCCTTTCCATCATTTTTGTGTGGTTAGTCGTCACCCTGCACCTCTGCTTTCACATCATTCTGAGAAAATCCTCTGCTGTCTGCGGTTCTCGGTCTACATGAGGACGTTTCTGAAAACGCTTGTGCTGTGAGAGCAATCGGGGGATAAAGAAAAATCATCTGCTCACAGGTTCTAGTTCCCTTTGCCACCTCTTCTCTTTTCCTCTACACTGTGCTGTACTTACTAACATACACATCCTTTGTTTACACTCCATGACATATTTGCCATAAAGGTTCTAAAGTTTCCATTTTGGTTTAAGAAATTCTCCAGTTTTCATCTCTCACAGCCCTCCAAAATACCACTTAGCCCGTAAGTTCACACGCAGTAGAAGGGGGGGGATATCAATCAAATTGTCACAGTGTAAGTCATTTTTTAGTACATCTTCTGGAAAATCACTAAATGATAAAATAGTTGATTATAAATAGTGCAAAAATCAGAACTAAAATCCAGTATTGCCACAAAACGGTCCTGATCAATGATCATTGACTTACAATATTGCCCACAACGGTCCAATACAACCAGATATATCAAAGAAATAGCTACCATGGTTTAGAGCAGTGCTTCTCATACTGTTATCAATATTTTGTTTTATTTTTTCTGAAAAATGTTCTCATCCAAGTACTCCCTGTGCAGAATAAAACCTTTCTGGTAGAATAAAATGCCTGTATAAAGAGGCACAATGCAGCGCTGCATAACTGTCTGATTTACTAAACATTATAACTGAAAAAGACTTAAATGATACATTTGAAATGTTAAGAACCACTAAATGCATTAATTATTATAGTGTTTATCTATTTTAGGAATTATGCATTTTTTAAATTATAAATCTCAGCTACCCGCTGCAGTACTCCCAATTTAAGAAACACTGCTATAGACAATATAGCAATATCTCTGGTTGACATATTTATATCATGTAACAGTAAATATGTATGGTTGTATGGCCAAACTCTACAAGGCATTGGAGTTTTCTGGCCTCTAGTGGTTGTTTCACTGCAGCTTTTAGTCTATAATGAGAATTAAAAAAAAGAAGTGGTTATTAATACTACTTATACCAGGCTGAAAGGCAATGGCTCACTGATTAAGAGTGTTCACGGAGTACACTTAAGAAGTTAAACCACTGGCGGTCAGCAAAAACAAGATTTTCAAAAGGATGTTACAGTGTACTTTGGATGATCTGTCCAACGGATAATTTATTATACGTCTTCAAGGATTCAGCACCCACATTAGCATGTTGGACTACTGATTGACTGTCGTTCAAATCAAATCCAAATGAACCGTTAGTATTGTTCCGGAATACCGGAATCAGAATGCCCGGGATGCTGCCTAAAATGCAAGTCTCTGCACATTCCAATAGAGCTAGGCGATGTGGAAAAAATCAAACACTACAATATTTTTCCCCAAATGCATCAATGCTGTTGGTGCGGCACAATGTGACACAGTGACATAATGAGAGTTTTCATAAATACTTACCAATATTGTGGATACAGTGACTATGTGTGTAAAGACATAATAAAACAAAAGTTCAGGAAATGACATCACTCTACTGTACTTCAGCCTGTAAAACCAGGAAAACACTACACTTATGTCATAGCGTGATATTACGATAGCCAAACTCTAAGACGATATTGAGCCTCATTTATCGATGTCGATATAATATCGATATACCGCACAGCTCTAATTAAAAGTAAGTTAATTATGTTCTTTTTCTTTTATGACTGACTGACTAAACCAGATAATAAAAGACAGTTGCATGGCTTTTATTCTCTGTATGTATTTGTTCATGTTCCACAAAGGGTTTTGGCCAATATGCAAGTCCTGGAAATCAGAAATCAGTATCAGAACCTCTCTAATAACCACACCCCAAAGCTTCATCCTTGGTTACATGAGTACGTCTACTTCTAAATAACAGTTGCAAAACAATAAAAATGGTGAGTATTCATCATAAGTCAGAAATAATTATATACATATAAAGACTAATTTAATAATAATTATTATTATTAATTTACTGTTTATGATAAAAACCCTGAGCTGCTGCTTGGGCCTTTAACATTGTACATGTACTGAGAGCCACATACACAGGGCATGAGGGATACTACACCATTCGAGCTGCAACACTTAGTCGACTAATTGATTAGTTGATCGGCAGAAAAATAATCAATTCATCGTTAAACTAATTTTTGATGCAAAATGGCTGAAAATGCCGTTTCGGCTTTTTAAATACAGAGAAGACATCAGCTTGGACTTTGAGGTACTGGGAGAGACGTCTTCCACTACTTTGTAACAATTTAAAGACCAACCTATTAATCTAGAACATAATCGGCAGATTAATCATTAATGAAAATAATCAAGTTGCTGCTCTATACATCAGTATTTCTTTTTTATAGGATCTGAAATGTAAACCCCTCCAGGAGCTCCCCTGACACCCGAGCATAATGTTCGGATAATAAACATGGCTGCAGGCTGATGTCATGTCTGAGGAGAACCAACGGGAGGCCACTGGCTGATCCAGCAGCTTCTAGTCTTCCTCCAGCACTAAGAAAAGTCCTAATCCCACACTCATTCTATTTTTATTTCGATTCCGCCCACATGTTTCCAATATTCTCCTCAGATTTTAAGCAACCACATCAGATAAAACAATGTCTCCACTGTTTGTTTCCGTCTACCAGGAGCTAAATGACACTCTTGAGAGCAATATATTCCATGCAAGACATTGCTTTTATGGCTGCACATGTGCATGAAATGGGAAAATTTCAGACATACAGTATATTTATAAATTAAAAATTTCAATTGCAAGAGTGTCCTATTTACACGCATGATTCAATCACACATTTCATCTGTTTTTATCTGTATGTGGACTGCATGCATGGGAATGAATTACAATGGGAATATATTCAAATATATTTAAAAGTTGCTAAGAGCGTCTGAAGAGTCGCTAAAATCTGGCGAAAAAAGTCGCCAAGCTGAAAACACTGTCCACAACATCACCGCTGCGGCTTCCTGATTTCCCAAACTACAGAGCGATACCACACAATGTGCGTGATTAATCGCACGCTAAAAAAATGTGTGGCATTAAAAGAAATTTGCGTTAAATCGTTAATTTTGACAGCCGTAATATATATATTATACATTTCCCTGTATGTATAGGTGGTTGGTTGTTTGCATACATTAGAAATCGACTAGAAATCTCAAATTCTGTTTGCCTTGTTTTTCTTTTTGCTGTTCTGCTAAGTATGTGTCATTTTACTTTACTAATGCCCGTTAGGAGCGTGTGCTTGTTCAGAATTGGCCGATTGCTTGGTTCCCAGTATTTATTTTCTCCACAACTTTATCTAACTACAGTATAAGCACAGTTTAATCAGTCTCTGCTCAGCTGCAGCTCACCTAGAGATTCCTCGTGTCCCCTTTTCTTTGTCTAGCCGTCTCACATCCAGGTAGTGGTGTGGGAACAAAGCAACGCGCCGGGGAGCCCAAGAGCCCTGTCATTCATTTAACAGGTGTCGGTGTACGAGTGTATTTGAATGTAGGGTAGACAGAAAGCAGTTTTTGTCAGGTGACCACTATTTGGCATATATGACACCGGTAGCTGGGGAACAGCAATCAGAGAGCCTTCTAGTTCTAGGAATGCAGCAACTCCTCGTCCCCGCTGCTGTCCCATGCATGTGTGGGGACACACGTGCAGAGATATCCCGATTATTAGATAGATTCACCAAGTTCCTATAATCTCAACTTGTAATTATGACTATGACTATTATGTTTTATGTTAGGACTGGTACGATGTGATGACCCACCTGATCTTTGTCCCCAGCAAAGCAGCAGCTTTTCATGGTGCAGGAGTTGAAGTAGCCCTGGTTGTCGAACTGGAAGCTGGGCAGGCGGGAGTGCAGCTCGTAGAGGACGGGCGGCAGGCGGCGGCGCAGGGCCAGCAGCTGGGTGCCCGTGCTGTTGAAGCGAACGCTCATGGCGCTCTGCAGGGACATGCTGCCGCCGTAACGCAGCAATGAGCTGAGAGGACAGAAGGAAGGAAAACACTACAGGTATCAGGTCAAACGTGTATGCACCAAGTCTCGTTTTTGTGGTTTTCAATCTGCCTCAATCACAAAGTGAAAACTTTGGAATGGACATCTACTTCTCTTTGCCCCCCCCATTGAACAAAACATTGATCAAGATGACAACATACAGAGAAGTACACCCCACACACACACACACACACACACACACACACACACACACACACACACACACACACACCACACACACACACACACACACACACACACACACACACACACACACACACACACACACACACACACACACACACCGTAGAAGGATCAGTATATATTCCAATGCTTTGAAGCTTTGTAAAGCACTTTTCAAAATAAAAAAAAATAATTTTGTCACAGAGAAAAAAACTATTTAATGCTATCTGACACACCATCAGTAGATATGCTGTAATGTTTATTGTAATTGTCAATACTTAATTAAAATGCAACAGGTATTTCATTAAATGCACTTCTTCAACCAGAAGCTAATTTTAAACTGAATAGTGAGATGACTGTTCTAACTGTTAACATGGCCACACCACAGAGAGGCAGAGCCAACAGTGGAGGAGGAGAAATGACTCAGTGCTTACTTTTACTGGCCGTGTTGTCGTTTGTGTACTAGTAAACCAAACCTAACCAAACCGGGGGATGTGTAGACACACACTGTCGAGTTGTGTTTTATTGGTCGAAACATTTGGGGTTTTGCAGTGAGAAGGTTGGCCTCACACCATACACCGTTAAGTATATAATCCATGCCTCACACAGAGGACCCGTGGTGATAAGATTAACAGTAAGACAACAGTGCCCCCTGGTGGACACTGGATACAAACAACTCATCGACTGACTGAACATTACAGTACATGTTATTTAGCTGACGCTTTTATCCAAAGCTTACAAATAACTTACAAATGAATGAAAACACATGTTTAAATGGCCGTTCAAATATTATAAACAGTATAACGATTTAATAAAACCTTCGGTCACACATGACATCGAAGTAACAATGTACCTGAATTCACAAACATGAATAATACATTACTACAAACTTCTAAAGTGAAGATATCATTGGTGGCATGCATTTATTTAACCTCACAAATGTTTTTTTAGTTATTTTACTACTTTAAATGCTTTGTATGTTTACTAACTTGAATGATTATAATGTGTGTCTTTGTTTTCATGACCTCCACTGTGCTTTATTTGCAATATATTTCAGTGATGCTGCAATAAACGTTAATCCCCAGAGGGTAACAATAGGGTTTAATCTCCTCTTGAAAACTGGGTCGAGAGACAGGAACTTTAAAAAGGTGAAAGGGAACAGGCCTAACCTGCGCGGCTTGCGGATGTCCCATAATCCAACTCCCTCCTTGGAGTTGGCTGTGGCGATCAGCCTGGGCTCCACAGGGTTAAACATCACGCTGTGGAAGGCCGAGGGGTAGCTGGCCAGGCAGAATGGCTCTACAGGAAGAGAGGAGGTTTTTAAAGAATTAGGATTACAAGATTATTAACACTTTCAGGCTGACAGTATCGGTCCGTCGGTCCACCACTTGGGTTCAGACTGAAAGATCTCACCACCGTGGTACATTCATGGTGTCCAGACGATGTCTCCTGATTACTTTGGGGATCCCATGAATGTTCAACTAGCACCACCATGACATTTACATCTGTTGTGTCGAGCTAAATATCTTGACAACTGCTTACAATTCACTTATATAACACAATATAATACTTAACCGTTTTGTATAGTACAGTTATGCTGTAAACTAAGAATGCTTTCAAAAACAGAAGTGTTAATAGTTTATTTTCATCAATTAACAAAATGCAGTGAATGCACAGAAGAGGAATCTAAATGAAATCAATATTTGGTGTGACCACCCTTTTTCTTCCAGACAGCATCAATTCTTCTCGGTACACTTGACCACAGTTTCTGAAGGAACTCGGCAGGTAGGTTGTTCCGAACATCTTGGAGAACTGACCACAGATCTTCCTAAAAACCTTCATCTTCATGTAATCCCAGACCCACTCCATGATGTTGAGATCAGGGCTCTGTGGGGGCCATGCCATTCCTTCCAAGTCTTCTTGTTCTTCTTCTTCACACTGAAGATAGTTCTTAATTACCTTGTGGTTGTTGTCCTGCTGAAGAATAACTTTGGGCCCAATCATACGCCTCTCTGATGGTATTGCATGATGGGTAAGTATCTGCCTGTATTTCTCAGCATTGAGGAACAAATGTCCACCACCACTTGGAGAAATGCAGCCCCAGACTTGCATGGAACCTCCACCAAGCTTCCCTGTTGCCTGCAGACACTCATTATTGTAGCACTCTCCAGCCCTTCGGGAAACAAACTACCTTCTGCTACAGCCAAATATTTCAGATTTGTACTCATCAGTCCAGGGCACCTGCTGCCATTTTTCTGCACCCCCGTTAATATGTTTTTGTGCATAGTTGAGTCGCTTGGCCTTGTTTCCATGTCAGAGGTCTGGCTTTTTGGCTGCAACTCTTCCATGAAGACCACTTCTGGCCAGACTACCAGACAGTAGATGGGTGTACCTGGTCCCACTGGTTTCTGCCAGCTCTGAGCTGATGTCACTGCTGGACATCTTCCCATTTCGAAGGGAAACTAGCTTGATGTGTTTTTCATCTGCTGCACTAAGTCTCCTTGGCCGACCACTGCGTCTACGATCCTTAATGTTGCCCGTCTTTTTGCAAGTGTACCTATAAGAATCGATGCTGGTTTGAAAGGTAGTAACATCAAATATTGATGCGATTTAGATTTTTCTTTTGTTCGCTCACGTTGCATTTTGTAAATTGATAAAAATAAACAATCATTTATATTTTTGAAAGCATTCTTATTTTACAGCATTTTTTCTCACCTACAACTATATACATATATGTATTTTTTTAATATGATTCAATGAAGGGCAACAAATGTATCATTCCTTTACCAAGCACTCACTAACCAACAACTAACTGTGGAAAACATCAGTCGCAACTTTACAATAGCCATCCAGATAATGTTTATAGATGGTTTACAAAGTATGTATTAACTATTTAACAAGGTATTATAGTCATCTGTTGCAACTTCATAATAACCATCCAGACACTGTTTATAGACGATTTACAGACCAACTAGTAACCCTTAACAACGTGTTAGGAATATCTGGTCCATCTATCAATGTAATGTTTATAGAGGTTTTAAAAATGGTTTCTTACCAACATTTTTTGAATCATTACATAATACCTAATATAGTATCTGAGGGATATAATGTGTGTGACAATAAATAAACAGTACTATTAATATAGTTAATTAGAATTTAATTGCTTTTAACAGTAAAAGGACAGTTTGCTAGTTAAATGACAATTAACTAAAGATTAATAAGCTATCAATTTACCATCTGCTAATGACGGTTAGGCTAATTTTCATCTGCAGTCCCGAACAGGTTGATGGGTTAAAAAATTAGATAAACTACAACAATACAACACGTAAGCATTAAACAAGTAAAATGACACAACCACTATTCCAGATCATGACAGCTGGCAGGCTGATGGCATTTTATTTAAAGAGACAGCTCGACTAACAAACAAGCGCCAAACATTTGTGTGTAACTTTCACATTTTCAAACTGCGAGTGCCGTAACAGCCTGACATACAAATCCTGCTGGCAGACATGGAATACCGATTACTGCTAAATGTATTATTAGGCCAACTTGGTCACAAGGAAGGCTTCAAAAATAGAAGGATGTGGACGTCATGCAAGATGATCCACTGCATTTTTAAAGTTATCAACAAGTCTCACTAAGTCCCGTCATGAGGTACTATACACCCTTTTCAGTCCAGCGGAGACCTTTAAAATACAATGTGTAAATTACAACCATAAAGACAGTGAATGGTTATTATCACTAATGAGTTTGAATGTGAATACACCACCCCAAACAAAGTGGACTATCTATCCTACGAGAAGCTCCAGGTTCGATGAGAGAGCAACCTCGGGCCGCTGTACGAGGTAGTTTTCATGTAAATCAGCTAACTTTACACACTCAGTGTTTTTTTACCAGACTGAGCAGCAACTTTTTTTTTTTTCTTCTCCTTTTTTATTCATTTAACTTCCAGTGCATGACACTTAAGTGGTTGAGGCCACACAATGTTTATGTATTTTTAGTACAAGCACTTCTTAACCCTCATACTGTTCTTGTGTCAAATTTGACCCATTTTCAGTTTTTTTTTTTTTCTTGGCACAAAAAATAGGCCATTTAAAAAAAAAACGCTGAAATTGGAACAATAAAAATATCCATTTTTTTTGGGCAAAAACATTTAAAAAAGTACCCACAACATTGAAAAATTGACAAAAATGTTGGAAAAAAAGCAATAATAATGTTGAAAAAAAGTCCCCGAAACGTTTTTTTTAATGGTTGACGGGAAGACAACGCAAGGGTTAATCCACTGTAAGCATCACACAACAGCAGTATATATATTTTTACACTATGAGAAATCATATCGTACATGTGTGCGAGTTATCTGACTTGTCATTTGCTGGAAAAAATTCAAGCGGAAACACTGTAGAGTTATTACTGCTGTCACCAGCCAATGAGCTTTACAGGAAACATGTATGCCTCCTCCACTTACCTGCACTTGGCGGTTCACGGGTGTCCCAGATAAGAACGCGGCCGTCATCAGATGAGCTGGCAAACACGTTGTCATTGACCGGGCTGACAGACAAGCTGTACACGGCGTCAATATGCAGGAACACGTTCAGGGTTTCCCTTCTGTTGGCACAACAATGTGAAATGCTTTAATAGTGTGAACGCAAATACATTGGTAACCGAGCGTTCAACGTGGCCACGAGGACATTAAAAATGATTTGATGCTACAAAATTTGAGTGTTGTTTCATTTACTCGACCCACCTCTCCACATCGTGAAGAATCACCTGTTCGTCATTTCCTGCAAAAACAGACAAACGGTGAAGGAATGCAGGTGCACCGGATACATGATCTGCTGTCGTCTTCAGCCTCCATCGTTGTTGAGATGCAAAACTAAACTGTGTGGTTAGCTGTTTATCTATCAACAAAGTCTTGATACACTACGCTATTATAAATGTTCTTATCTCGCAACTTATTTGCAACTTATCTTTTTTTAAATGATTAACAGTTTTTATTTAGTTTGAAAAAAAAAACATACAGCTAATATACAGTACATATGTGTATTAGTATATAAGTATTAGTATGAGTAATTTAAATGAGGTCCACCTTTACCAGCTGTAACACTCCAATGCATCCATAACTGTTATCAAAAAATATAATTCTGCATTCCGTTCTGCATAATGACTATGTTTACTTTTAGTATATTTTGCTTGGACAAAGAATTCAAACAAGATGAAATAATACCCATAATATTCAAGACAATAACATACAATAATAACAAAATAATGTATATATATACAAAGGTGTAACACTATCCCAACTTAACCTTTAACAATATGTATATATATATACATATGTGTGAGAAAACAATAAGCACATAGTATAGTGTAAACATTCAATCTTGCAAACAGCGAATCATGTTAGAGAATTTGGGATTTTCCCATCCAACACCATTAATGTGCAATAAAGTAACCCCCACACTTCTGCAAGCACTTAAATGCAGATCAAGTATCCATTGTTTAATGACTGATACATGGATTTCTTCTAAATAATCATTTGCTTTTTGACGATGTAAAACAAAACTAAGATAAGGTTTCTTTTCGGTCCATTTGCAATTAAGATCTGTATTTTTAACTCTTATTTCACTCCTTGATTTTTCATTCTAAATCAGTTGCTTTGCTGGACCCTAAATTGCAATGAAGTTCTCATTTAATCAGATCTACCTTTTACCTACACGCCCCCACAGTGACAAGCCACAAAAACGGCAGCACAGGTCAAAGGACAAGGATGAGGAATAAGCCTTGTTGTTGTGAAAGAGATCTGAGATAGATTTGCTTTTCTCTTACCACCAGAGAAGACCTTTTTGTTGGTGCTGTCAAAGGCCAGGCAGAAGATGTTGGACAGGTGCTCGCCCTTCAGCTTCACGGGCTTGGACCGAGCACTGATGGCCTGTTCCATGTGCCACAGGAGCACCCGGCGGTCATCTCCTCCTGAGGACATGACAACAAGGATTCACAACACCAACTTACAAAGATGCACTTTACAGTCAAGGGCAGTTGATTCTAAACTTTTGGATTAAGTTACAACCCCCTGTCAAGAGTTGCATACGTCTTAGAGTTGCGAGCAGTTCATCTTCCCTTCTCAGATTAGCTTTATTTCCATCCTTTTCTAGAGACCTGAAGAGGTTAAACTCTCCAGCAAATCACAACAAAATGAAAAGATTTAGAGCTACAATTGGTTAATTACTTAGTGGATCGACACAACATTAATCAGCAACTACTGCGGTAATTGATTAATAGTTAACCATTTAAAAAGGTACTTGTACTTTACTTGAGTTATTTCAATTTTGTGCCACTAACCTCCATTTTGGAGGCAAATATTTGACTTTTTACTGCAACACATTTATTTGAAACTTTAGTTAGTGGTTGCAGATTCAGATTAATATTACAAACTATAAAACAACAAATAAATCATGATGTATTGTTGAAAGGTTAAGTTGGGATAGTGTTACAACTTTGGATAAAGTTTTTTATTTATCTATCTAAGATCACTTACAACCATAAGTATAAATAAATATGTTATTAAAATGTATATATACATATATGAATATGTGTATATAAGTATTAGTATGAGTAATTAAAATTAGGTCCACCTTTAACAGATGTAACACTCCAACGCATCAATAACTGTTATCCAATAATATAATATACTTATTTTTATTATTCTTAGTTTTGATGTACATATATTGATTAATCAATTATTGTGTTATCTACGTTATTTGCAGCCCTTTTAACAATGTTACTTACCTAGTTAAGGGGAGTCCAGCTAATATAACGTTACTTAAATGTAGAAAGTTATATAACAGCAATTCTATTGTGCAAAGTAAGACCAAAAACGGCAAGCCTCAGGTTGTTATACTAGGCCAGATGATGGGTTTTAATCCTCTCAGGACATAAATAGCTTTGTAGTTTCAGGAGGCAGACATGTTTAGACCCATCCTAGAGAAATAATGTGCACTTAGAGGCCACAGTGATGGGCTTTTGGACTGTCATATGGGACTGGTCCGGGGCTGCTGCTCTCTGAGCTGCTGGCTGTTTTGTATGGTTTGACGTAAGCGAGCTAGCAGGGTTAGCTAGGCTAACTTAGCATCGGCTAGCCCAGAGGGAGATTCAGCTGACTGCCCGGCTAGTTAGCGTTAGCATGCTACAACAAATTAAAACAGTGTCAGCCAGAGGGAAGAGGGATTTGTCAACTTACCAGACACGAGCCATTCTCCGCCGTTGTTGGAGAACTCAATGGCGTTGACACAGCCGAAGTGTCCGAGCATATCTTTCTTGTAGAGGCTGGTGCACCCGTCCATCCTGCGTCTCTGGAATTCTTCCTTCATGAGCGGCTGCCCAGTCAGCTCTCTGCGGGACAGAAAGCCCACTGAGGAGCGCATACCGCAGCCCTTTAGCTCCTTCATTACCAGCATGCAAAAAATACTCTCTGCCTTTTGTCTTCACCACTGCACCGTGGACATCTAGTTGTTGGGTTGATGTGGCTCACGGTTTTTCTTGCTCCGTTTGGTCTACATTATGGTGGAGCCCCGCTGCCTGCCCGCTGGTGTCGACGTTGTTTTGTCCCTCCTCTGTCTTCTCGGCAGTCCCAGCAGCAGCTTCCTGCTCCGCTGGAGGATCTCTCTCTCTCCCCCTGTCTGTCACTCAGCATCACCAGCCAGGACCTAACGTTACCCCACTTTCATTTACAACCACAGGCTCCTTTCATTAAACCTGTGCCAAGTAGTTTCTACCAGAGGTCTAAAGTGTACCTAAATTCACCACCAGTCACAGTTTAGGTTGAAGCAAACTCATGGTGTGGTATGAAACTGGCAGTGGTGGAAGTATAAAAAACTTACTAGGCCTGTGCGTCCACAAGTAAAAGTCCTGCATTAAAAAATGATGCTTGTGTGAAAGTACATGTTTAATCATGCTGGAAATGTAGTGTATTAAAAGAAAAAACACTGAAGTGCAGAAAAATTGCCCTTGTGACTGTATTATTAGATTATTACTACACATACATTAATGTAAAAAGCAGGATTTTATTGTTATAGTAGGCTAAGGTGGAGATTTTTTTTAAAAAACTATTTTGAATAGCTAGTGATAGTAAACAGTGATGATTTACATTATGGATTCATCTGCTGTTTAATTTCTCCATTGATTGATTCATTGATTAATTGGGAAGCATTCTGAAAATAGTGAGACATGCCTCCCAGAGCCCAAAGTGACACATTTACAATGTTTCTTTTGTCCAACTAATTGTACAAAAGCTATTACCAATGAATTGAAGTTATAGTAAATAGTCAAAATTGTCCAGCTGTACCATAAAAATGTGTTTGCATTCAAATTGACTTAAAACAATTTCAAAATAGTTGCCATGTTTTTTTAATATTATTTATAACAAAACATGTTTTATTAGCTTTTGTATGTTCTCAATCTTAATTTTTAAAGTAAAGGGTACCTAATGGAATCTTAGCTGCTCAAATATAATTTTTTTCTGAACACTTGTTGGTTTAAAAGCTGAGTTCAAAGTGTATTCATGACTTTAATTCTAGTAGCGGTTCTGTTGACGCAGAGCATGAGATATGACTAATACGTTTTCTTTTTTAACCTCAGGAAAAGTATGGTTTTCATTAAAACATTACTTTCTATTGGTTGTTCATGCTTACTCATGTTGCCTTCACAGACTGGAGATCATATATCTGCCTTTATATTCACGTGTAGAAAAGAGAGCTCAACTTAACAACTCACATGTGGAAAGAAAAGTACATTTTAGTGTGTATAGTAGTTTTATTACTCCAAATTTTGGGATTACAGTGGTAGTCTTAAGGGAACTTTCAGTTTCAACAAGCCTTTCTCTGAGACAACATTAAAAACCAAAACATCTACAACATTTTCTAAAGAGTTCAACAAATGCCTGCTAAACATAAATGGGATGTAGTCTTCTTTTAATTGATTCAAACCCGTGCTTGAGAGCCAACTGTGATTTTCCCTCCCTCCAGTGAACAATATACTGCGTACTCAATGCACTGTATTAAGATATTTTTGTTGTTGTATGACCATAATCAGCACCATGTTAGCAAGGGACACAATATGTTGATTTGTCAAAATTAAGCAATTTAGGCACTTATCAAGAAATTGGCAAAGGTTATGATGAAACTGCTACTGAAACAAATCTAACAAGCAAAATACTTTTAGTTTTACACTGAACAGTCAACAAAAGCATGAGCAAAATCTACTGACAGAACATTTTTGAAATGTTAACATCACGTAGGCTACATGTTGTAAGCTAACCTCACAGAATATCAAACTAAAATCTAAATAGTCCAAAAGGGAGGCCTCACACTGAACATAAAGTGATATCACACAGCACTGAGAAGATCCAGACGCCTGGGTCGTTTTGCATATACACTATGCCATGTCCCCGATGCTTGTGCTGTTGTCGAGCTCAGATATAATGGCAGACACAGTGTCTGTCTATGTGCGTCTGTGAACCACAGTAGCCTGCAGGTTCCTCCGGTAGGCTTCACACGCTAAGCTATAATGGACAAACATTTAAAAGTGCTTTACATTAAGGTACCGTCAATACATTCACCTCTACATTATGAAGTTGTCTATAATACCACACAGGTAATAAGTGAGCTGCAGTTGCAGTTGCTCATTTGGCAAAAGTAACATTTGCTTTTAGCAAAAAAAAAGATATGGAGTGTTTCCGAGGAGTGTGGGGCTTGAGGACAAAGAGTTTTCTAAAATAAACATTGTAGGACGGAAAAAAAAGCTAGATAAGCTAGTTCTTACAGAGGAACCACTCTTTCAAATGTGTTTCATCTTAACATATGTTAAAATCATTTTCTTAACAACAGCTAGATGACTCTCAGAGCTATGTGAAGCTACAACCAGCAGGCGATTAGCTTACCTTAGCCTAGCTTAGCAGAAAGACTGGAAACAGGAAAACAGCTTGCCTGGCTCAAAGTAAAACCACAACTTTTAACACTCTGACTTTTGTACAAAGGAGATATAATGTGTTCATTACTGGGCTTCACAGATGCTGGTAGGTGGATTTTTGTTATTTTTTGATCAGGGCAAAACTAGCTGTTTGTCAGCAGTCTGTTAGCTTAGCATCATATAAAGACTGGAAATAGGGTAAAAAGTGTAGCCCATAAAATGATAAGTTGTGGTTTTTGTGGGGGTTATGTGCCGGAATACTTTCTGTAAATCCCCTCGTAAAACCACAACGTTGTCTTTTTACATGCCGGTTTTTGTATGAATGGGAAAATTAACAAGCTTTAGAGGTGCTTGTAAGCATTTTTCATTACCTTTGGACGGAGCCAGGTTACCTGATTCCCTCTGATTCCAGTCTTTATGCTAAGCTAAGCTAACCAGCTGCTGGCTCTAGCCAAATTCTACTGTACAGACGTTAGGTTGGTATCGATCCTCACATCTAACGCTCACAAAGAAAGCACATTTCCCAAAATGTAAATGTGTTCCTTCCAGTCCATTCTACCATCTAAAAAGCAGTTCATTTTGTGCTATTCATAATTTTCTTGACTCCATTTGACTATTTTTTCAGATGTCTCATTTTGGAGTTAAACCTCAAGCCAATTTAGCAGAAGGAGAAAGTAAAGAAGAGAAAGTAACTGCAGTGTGTATAATCTTCTATCAGTGCCAGGTCATTCTTGAGAATCGCATTCACACAGTATTCATTCTATTGCACATAAGACTTCTTCATTGAGTGCAGAGAGCCAAAGCTCACGGGGCGTTAACTTTTTTCTTCTTCAGGGTTGAGACGATCAATCGACAATAGTCTCTGAAGTTGAGAATCCCAAATTCCTTCATCTTGGTTAGAAAATAAGATGAGCCTCCTCCACTTCCTTACAAGGCAGCAGTTTTTTTAAATATATATATAGGCTATTCTAGATTAAATGTGGCGACCAAGTGATTGAAACCAGCCTCACCGATTTCAAATAAAATAGGATGGAAGAGGGGGAAAAAAACAGGTACTCGTACAATATGTTAAAGATAAGAAGTAATGTCTAATTACTATTTAATTAGTTTTTTTTCTCAAAAGCCTATAAAACATCAGCAGGATTTTTTTTAAAATCTTTTTAAAAAGCTGAGTAAAGAAATATTCCCTTGGCAGCCTTGCCTCAAGACTTTTACATAAATAGAAATTTTTAAAAAAGGTTAAATAATTGGACAAATGCAACAGCTGAAAGCAGGAGCTTAAATTAAGAAAGCAGAATATAAGAAGTGTGCAAAGGGGAAGTAAGGAGGAGGGGGTTAAAAGCTGTTGGCACAGGGGAAAGGGAAGATAGGGCAAGGGGGGGGGGGCTTTCCTCAGTGTTTTTTAGTTTCTTAGGTGCTGCTAGTAAGGGCCTTTTGTGTGTCCAAAGATCCCGATGGGGAAGTGTTTGACGTGTGAGGACCACTGTGCCGCCAGCTGGAAAAACTTAACGTCGTTCCACTCAACGCCGTCAATCAGTACTGCAGAGGAAGAGACGCAAGACAAACATTACTATATAACAGCACATTCATTACTGGAGGACATGGCATCCAGAAGAACCCAACTACACAACCCAATCCCAACTGTTTATTATCCACAAAATCTAAAGGTAATTAGTCTCTAAATTATCGGAACGTAGTAAAAGAAAATGCTCATCACATTTTCCCAGAGCCTGAAGTTATTATTGCAGTCTAAAACCCAAAGATATTTCATCTGTAAAACAAAGAAAACCTCACTCTTAAGAGGGTGAAACCAAAGGATGTTTTTCTTCTACACAACTCAAACGTGCAGTCAGTTATTTTATTTAAAGTTGCTGATTCATTTTCCGTCGATTCCCAAGTTTCAGCCCTTAGGTTTGAGTATACAGAGCATTCATACTGGCAAATGATACAAAAGTACACTTAAAAATGCCAACATATTATGCAGGCATGCTTGTGGGAGGTTATGTCTGTTTGTTGGTGTGTTCATCTGTCAGCAGGATTGCAAAAAAATAAAATAAACTGCCCGATTTTCCTGATACTTGGTGAAGCGTGCAGCATGAGCCAAGGAGAACCCATTACATTTTGAAGCAGATCCGAATAAGGGAGCCAAAACACACACTCTTTTTCTCTTTCGTTACCTTTGCAATATAGGGCAATTGTGCTGCATTCATGTGTTGTCGGAAAAATGTAAAGGAATTAGTTCCTGGACCATCCGGCACGTGAATGCACCATTGGTCTAGTCAGATGTCTGCGCTCTCCGAGTGCCATCCTAGTTTTGTGTGTGTGTGTGGGTATATATATATATATATATATATATATATATATATATATATATATATATATATATATATACACATATACACACACACACACACACACACACATGTACTGTTTCTACATCTTTTTTTTCGGTGTTGGTCAGAATCTGACCGATAGTAAGATTTTCTCAGTTTTACTGTGTGAGACTCAACTATTACATCTTGAGGAATACAAAATCAGAAAAAATCATCTGCAATCCGTCTGAGAATGTCTGTGCGTTCTTTTTGGTTGGGGTGGGGGGGGGGGGGGGGGGGGGGGGGGGGGGGGACATGTGTAGTAAAGACAACGTACCTCTCAGCATGGTCTGCTGTTGCTTGGCAGTGCAGATGAGCCGGCTGATGCCCTCGATCACTTGACTCTTTGACTCCACCTCCTTGTCTTTGCTCTTTTTTGGCAGGAACATGACTGGCAGAAGGGAACAACAAGGATGCATGCTGGTAGTAAATGAGGGGTTCAGAATCTTTCAGGTCTCTCAGGATTACATTTTGGTTAACAGTTGGCTGTTTGGTGCAAAGTTTGAGGTTGGCTCGTTAAAGATATGATTCAAATCCCATCCAGTCCTGTGGATATCCTATACCAGATATCCTTTTCTTGGTCTAAGACAACGAGGACACTGGATTTTTATTTCAAAAACCACAACTGCCTTTTATCAAGGCTTTAATCATAATACACTTATGACAATAAAGAGGTAAATGAAAAAGATTCTTATTTTTCTGTGGGTGTATTTTATGGCAATGTGGATCTTTCAGATCAATTTGAGGAGTGCCTATGGTTAGTATTTCCCACGGTTTACCGTGGCATGCAGTGTGGGACTCTCACTGGTCTGGCCTTGGTCTTGTCTCAGTCTCGGCACACTCTGGTCTTGGTGATGACTTGGTCTCGGTTAAGGTGGTCTTGGCTACAACACTGTACACTATACTAGAGCCTAATTCCACATTTTTCTCTCTGATCTCTGAAATTGTGGCTTTTAAAATGTAAATGTAATTTAACTATTCCTTTAAGATTCCCACTGTGATCAGAAAACAATACATCCAAAGAAACATGCATGCATCCGTCCACCTGGACAACACCGGTGGGTGTGCAGCTTACCCTTCTTATTCTTCTCCTTGGTCACCACAGTCATGGACATGGTGGGCTGGGGGCTCGCCTCTGCACCCCCCACTGGCAGCCGGCTGACCTGCAGCGAGCGGAAATTGCACTTCAGAGTGTTTTTGGAGGAGGAGTCCCGCTTCTCCATGTCTTTTTTCCTTTCGGTTGGAGCCACCCAGTAGTCCACCTGAAGCCCCATCAGTTCTGCCTGACCTGCAGAACTACAGACAACAGCTGGATGTCAGGGGAATGCCTTTCATTGAGTCTCTTACACAGAAGAGTTAAAGCTAAATCTGAAAATATCAATCTATATATCTTTTTTTACAACCTTTGTTTACCTTTTGACACAGCCAGGCTACCCCCCCCCCGTTCCGTTTCCAGTCTTCATGATAAGCTAAGCTAACCAGCTGATGGTTGTAGCTTCATATTTACAGTACAGACATTAGGGTTGTATCAACCTTACTGTAACATCTAACTCTCTGCAAGAAAGCCAATACATGCATTTCCCATCTTGTTGAATTATCCCAAATAAAATGGAAAACATGTTTTTAGAAAATATGTAAGCGTTTGACGAAGAAAAATCAATAAATAATGTATCACGACAGAAAAATGTAACGCCTGCTTAAACATGTATTTAATTGAAGCTCTTCAGCAGGCATCCCTTTTCTACCTGTAAGCACAGAAGCTGGTGGTAACAGAGGGGGAGGAGGGAGGGGTGGGCGACGCCTCTTTGAGTGCGGGTGATACTTGTGGAGGGGTGGAGGAGAGCAGCGAGGAGCCCAGAGGTGCTGCATCATCAGAGTCTCCTGAGGGAGCAAACACTCAATCAGTTATTTGTAAAAAAGAAAAAGGAAAAAAAAAAAGGGGGAAAAAAAAGAGGAAATTTTAAATATACAGTACACACACACAAACACACACACACACGCACACACAGTGGTGGAGAAATTTGCTCATTTAGTTGGGTGCTTTGGTGTCGGTTAGTGTGCAAATTGTGTAAGAATTCTTAATACTTTTTTACATCTATCTTTTTGAATGTCAATCATCCCTCTACAAACTCAATGCTTGCCTGACGCTGCAGATGGTTGCTCCACGAGGCCAACTTTCACGATCTGCAGAATTCAAAACAGGAGAAAGCATTATTATGTGTTAAGTCAATATCAAATATGGGCTAAAACAACAAAATCAACACACGGTGAATATTTAGGGCAAATGGGGAAATAGAGAGGTTACTCACCCCGATGAAAGGGATGAATTTCTGACATGAGTCCTCATCAGGGCTGTGGAGAAGCAATCCAAAACAGAGTTCAGGTCAGAAAGAGGCAAGAAACTAATCAGTGTGTCGTGAAAAAAAGGAAAGGAAAGATGAAAAATCTAATTGAATCAAAAGGGACTGTCTCCTACAAGCATTTCCAAATGCTTGGCAAGTCAAAGATCATAAAAGATTATTTAAAGAAATCTAGAGTTAGTAGCACTGAGATGTCGTAATTAGTCACTTTTGATGATGCGGATTTCCAATGTTTGACATGTGGAAATACTGTCTTCCATTGCATAGAATCAACAGAGCATGCCGCACAGTGCTGGGATTTAAACCTCCACTAAAGCACATTCAGTCTCCGACTGCAGGCGCCCTTAAAGTATCTGGAGAAGCAGAGAGCAGAACATGCAGGCTACCTGGCAGGCCTCGGCTGGTTGGAGGCCTGCAGAAAGCCATCCAGTTACAGCAGACACAGACTGGATCTACCCAACCAAAGGCAGAGGAGCATTCAAGGGGAAAGCAAGTCCATCAGGGGATCACCTAAACCAGCGGTTCCCAACTTGTTTTGGTCTAAGGTCCCCCCCCCCCTCCCCCACAGCCCTGTCAGATGAACACCTGTCCCCCAATTCACAATGGATGTTCCAAATGTTTAGTACTATTCATTATATAAAAAATGGTGTACTGTTAATCATTTTATTCAATTGACAATATTAAGGTTGGTTTGGTGAGTAATTCTAGTACTACATGCCTTCTAGGCTACTGCAACTGCTACTGCTTAGATTAGATTAGATTAGATTCAACTTTATTGTCATTACACAGGTACAGGTACAAGGCAACGAAATGCAGTTTGGGTCTAACCAGAAGTGCAATAGCAGTAAGTGCAGGATATACAATGGTTCCGTAAGTGCAGGACATGGATATGTATGGAATAAATATAGAAAAGAATACTATTATAAACAGAGTTTTACAGATGGGTTTGTCCTATGAATATAAAATATAGATAACAAGTATTGTGAGCAAGATTTACAGCTAGGAATTTGGGGGATATTACTATAATTGCAAATTTTTACAGATATGTGCAAATAGCATAATATACTAATGGTTTACAGAGTTTACAGGTGAATATGTACTATGAGTATATATATACAGGCGGCTATTATTATTATTATAGACAGAATTTTTACAGATAGATATAATAAGTGGAAAAAAAAAGTCATGACTAAAAGTCATGACTAAACTACTACTACTACTACTAAGCTGAATGTTTCAACCATTCACTATTTCTATATTTGCGTTACATTAAACCATTACTTTAAGATACCTGTTTCAACCGTTACTTTAACTTTTAGCTATTTTACCCATTTCTGCTGTTTAGTAATGACTTTTAGGAAGTTATTTTGACCATTTAGTCATGACTTTTAGGAAGTTATTTTGACCATTTAGTCATGACTTTTAGGAAGTTATTTTGACCATTTAGTCATGACTTTTAGGAAGTTATTTTGACCATTTAGTCATGACTTTTAGGAAGTTACTTTGACCATTTAGTCATGACTTTTAGGAAGTTATTTTGACCATTTAGTCATGACTTTTAGCTAAACTTCTGTGCTCGCTTGCTAACTAGTTTCCACGCAATCTCACATAACTGCAACATGTAGTGTTCAGGTGTTCCTTCATGTTAATATGTGGATATATTCTTTTGATCAAATCTTAATTTCTATTTTTTTATTTTTATTAGTTGAGCTACTCTACAATCTTACTATGTACCGCCTGGCTAATGCTGCTTGAAGATGGGAAAAAAAAAATCATAATTGCGATTATTTTGGTCAATATTAAAATCACAATTATTTAACACAATTACTCATCGACTCATCGATTTTTTCTCGATGACATTGTGTTTGGGATCTTTAAGAGACACAATTAAGCCGATTAATTGCACAGCCCTACCCCAGCAACTGCAGAAGTAACCCCTGGTTGGGAATCACTGAATTGAATTACCGAGTCCTAAAGAAGTGGATGAGAAGGAAGAGCACCAACCTATATCCACATTCTCCAGTTCCATACCCTACCTGTGGGCGGTAGTGTATGACTACGCTTACAAGCCTTCCATGAACTATTTTCCTGGCGATTGTCAGAAAAGTAGCCTAAATGGTTCTACTTCTATGCTTTTCTAAATGCAAAGGCGTTTGATGATGTGAAAGGTTGTTGCTCTTGCCTTGAAGAAACCTGCCATCGCCCCCCCAGGGAAGAAACAGATAGACTACAGGAGGAGAGGAGGGGAGGGGGGGGGGGGAGAGAAAGAGAGAAGACAGTCCACAGTAGGTCACAGTTTGCACATCAAGGCCACGTTTTCTTTTCCCAACACAACACATCTCGGCTGTAATCACTTTCAGAGCAGCCAGAGAGAGAAAGCCAGATGTCTGCCTGGTATGTGCGTGAGTCGTGTTCATCTGGCCTTGCACGGATGGATTATGGCAGATCACATGACTTCTGTCTGATGTGTCTGATCCAGATATTAGTTTAAATGTGTATGTGATGTATCAGTTAAAAGATGCACATGCATGCCAATCCATGTAGGTGGATGTACAAATATGGACATAACACATGCATTTTTCAGATAAAGGTCTAACCTAGTTCTGCAACTCGGTCAAAACTAGTTTCTAGGTTGGAATAAAGTCAGTCGAATTAGTTTTTTTTTCTAATATTTGTATCATCAATTACAGATTATATATTGTTACCATTGTCTTGTGCATTTATATTTAGCAAAAGGGCCCTTATGAAGGTCAACGGGCCCCATAGCTATATATATATATATATATATATATATATATATATATATATAATCTGTGTTGTCTCACACAGAGTTGGAATGAGGCTGGCTTAACAGGAGGATTCCTTTTTAGAGTAGCCTGAAAAAGAGTACAAATATGGCTTTAACAGGCTGAAAAAGATTCAAAATATAGTTTTACTTGGACATTTAAGCCTTTACTTTTTAAATCCTACATCAGAATGGTCCAATATAACCTGAGTGACACACTGGATGTGTTGTCTCACCCAGATTTGGAATGAACCTGGCTTAACAGGAGGTGTGAAATTCCCTGCTGACGAAGTCAGATCTATTGGAAATCTTTTCCTAAAACAATTTTTTTATTTAATGATTCTAAGTGAAAAATAGTTGCTTTTAATCCTCATTTATGTCATTTTATCTTTCACATTTTGCATTTCATTAGTTTGTATTCCTTGTTTTAGTGTAAGGTACTTTGTAAGCTTGCCTTTGATGCTTGAAAAATAAAGTTATTAATATTATCATTGTTGTAGCTACCAGCAAAACCTTTGTCACAACCAGCTAGTAATGATTTTACTTTACATATTGTAGAATGTAGCATTATGGAAATTATTATCTATTTTTACATGTCCATTCCGTTAGTTTTTGTGTAAACCTTATCCAAGTCAAAAAATGTCAACACTTTACTGTATTTCACAGGTCCATCATTTTCTAAATATTTCCAACAAGTTTTCCTTAAAAGAACTATGTCATTTGGTGCTAATTGCAGGTGGAATAGGAAAGCTCGATTTAAACAATAAGACATTTAAAATGTCTCTCTTTCTGAAACAAAAAAAAGTTAGCTCCACTTGCTAAAAATAGACTCAGCTCAGCTACATTGACCATAAATATACCTATAGACTACAGCATTAAAACATAACCATATCTAAAGATGTGAGCAGAATTGTAAGCTTTAGCTATGAGGACACAGATGTCGATGCAACTTAAATGGTTGAGGTTTGCGATCCATTTACGAAGAAAAGTGTTGATGGTAGTTTGACGTGTGCAGGTTTTCTACTTCTAACTGGACAAATAGCAGACAGACATGGATGGCCAGAAGCACATGGAGATCATGGGGAGGGAACAGCTCCAGAGGAGGGAACACAGAGCTGACTGAATTTGGTTTCTTGCCACTTTATCAGCACCCTTCAGTTCGTCCTCTGATATCTTGTCAATGCGGATCGTTTTGGAGAGAAACTGGCAAGTCTGATTTCTCTTTCTTTGTTGAGGTCATTCTTTCACTAAGCCAGGAATATTAATCTTTACAACAAGAGCACACAGAGTGACACATACTGTACATTTAGAAAATGTGCACCAAACTATAGCATGAAGCATTTAAAAAAAGGAATATTTAATTTAACATTTTGGGCAATAAGCTTATTCGCTTTCTTCCCGAGAGTTAGACTGATATACTCTCATGTCTGTACGGTAAATGTAAAGCTGCAGCCAAGAGCTGATCATCCTAGCTTAGCATAAAGTCTGTAAACAGGGGCAGACAGCTAGCCTGGTACGGTTCAAAAGGAGAAAAAAAATATATGCCTACCAGAATCTCTAAAACTCACTTATTAAAGCACATTTTTTGAAATAAAGTGCAACACGAAACTATGTGTCAGGGAAATAGTCAAACACATAACTCCAGATAAAACTACAATAAGTCACTTTCAATTAGTGAGTTTAAGAAGTCTCTGCTTGACAAAACCAGACAGATTCCTGACATTCTTTATACTAACTAATATTATATTTATTATTATTATTATTATTATTATTATTGGGTGTAATTAACATAATTTGGACAAAAAGGACAAAGTTAGAGTGTATTGGTATGGATTAGGACACTCTTCCTCATTGCATCTCTTGTGTCTAGGCTGATAAAATAAAGACTTGACCTAACGCAGCTTTAATTAGTTCAAGGAATCTCATAGTGTGTCTGTGTGCTCGTGCTCTTTACAACTGTGTGTGTGAGCAGTGGCCTGTATAGCAGGTCTTATCTGAGAAGTTTATGGCTGTTAATAGAAGAAGCAAAAAAAACTATTTAGGCGGCTGTTAAAGTGGCAAGCTCCAGGAAAAGGTTGAGAAGGTTCAAGGGGGAAATGGCTCCAACACACAGTAAGCACATGAATCACCAGGCTACGTGAGAAAAAAACTCAATCGACCACAATACCTTACTGCAAAATCAAAATGAAAGCTCTTTTTCCTTCAAAGAAAGAAAAGGAAAAAAATACAACAAAAAAGATAAAAACATGTTATTCACACACACAGTGATGGAAAGACAGTGATGTTTAAAAGATGGACACCGTTGCTCCCACACAAACACAAACTCCACGCATTAGTGAAACTTTCACCTCCATTTTGCTTTTCACAAGGGAGTTGAAAACGTCCAAATGGTGAACAGCACCACTATGTAACTAAAGTAGAAGTTGCCACCAGCAGCTGGTTTCAGTTGAACATGTGGTTGCTTGTAGCAACCGCTTCTGTCACAATACCATAGCAGTCCCCCGACATAGTCACATCCGCCATATTTTCAGATCTGTGACTAAGTACATTTTGAAAAACATCATATATCCACCCCCCCACCACCACCACCCCCAAATGCTCCAGGGGTGGCCCTTTCTGTTTTTGATTTGTTGATCGTTTAGTGTTAACCTGGCTAGCCATTACACCAAGATAGCTTTCTCAAGCTAATGTGTGGCTAATGCTGCGTTCACATGTCCCATGGATGATCCCATTTGTTGCACCTGCACCACAAAAAAGACTTGACCCTCCCTTTTCCAAGACCTTTTGCATGACCCTCCTCACTATTTATTGATTGACTGTTCCGGTTTGCGCTTGGCAAAGATGTACAGATTACCATTGTTTTTTTACAACTACAAAAACAAAAAATTATTCAGCAGATGTCTTAGTTCCAACACAATTGGAACTAGCAAAGCAGTTTTGTGTTTATATGTGCAGGCGAGATTTATTCAGTTAGAGAAATTGCATCTGCTAGCGATGGGGGGGGGCGAGACTGAGAGAGCTTCATGGAAAAATATGCACCAAACAAGCCACTTTGAAATTGTGCTGTTTTCATGAACACAATGAATAAAAGTTGGGTGACCCTCCCCCCTACACTAAAAAAAGTTTGACGACTCTCCCCTCAACAAAGAATAAAAAGACATGACCTTCCCCCCCCCCCCCCCCCACATACCAAACGCTCATTTACATGTTATATTTTGATTGTCTTATCTGTACAAAAAAGTATGTAAGTGTAAAAAAAAAAATTGACTTTTTTTACGCAGGGTTGCCAGAATATTTTTTGGAGTCTCTGGAGGTTACCTTGGGACAAAGCCAAGCAAGCTCCACTTGTGATATTTTTTATTTATTTGTTTCACAATGGCTTCCACTAAACAAAATTGAGGGCAGACGATCTATCCTGTGTAATTATAAAATGTCATCACTTTTTGTTAGCGTGAAAATCCTGCGGATTAATTCATTTTGATTGCAAGCCTAAATTTGAAAAGTATTTGAAAAAGCCAGCTGATGTATCAAATGGATGATTTATAGAGTTTACAGAATAGTTCAACCCCCTTGTGAAAAACGAGTAAAAACTCTGCATCAGAAGTATTTATTAGACATGACTCCCAGACTTTCCTAAATTCAAACTTTTTCACAAAAACACATTTAATAACATTCCACTTCTGTACAGCTCAGTGTGACAATTTCTCCTATTTGTTACTAAATGAGGGTGAAATCATGTATGAAGACATACCTCCTCTGTTTGTAGGTGAGCATGGCCTCTGCGATGGGGAGCTGGTGTGCTCCATTAGCTCCCACCATGTACTGAGTCACCCGCGACACCACGTCTGGGTTCTCCTGGGCTGCACGGCACACAGGGATTCATTCATTCTCTACCACTTACTTTATACCCGACTACATAGTCACAAACATTATTTAAAGCTATACTGTTTAACTGTTTGAATAAATAAATGTCCATTACATTCAAGCCATTGCCAAATGAGTGGATACAAAGCTAATTAGGACTGTCAGACTATCCACAGAACTCTCTCTCAGTATGGCTGTTTACAAAATGGCGTAGTCCTGCAAGATTCGCACGCAGCTGCTCGAGTGATGCGTTTTACGCCACCAGGACAACAACAGCGTTCAGCTTTGGAGAGAAAGAGAACATAACAATCACAAGATAATTATCTCTTCTTAGAACCTACCATGTTTTGTCCTTGAATTAATGGGCTAAACGCCACCAGCAGCTAAATGGAGACGGGGTGAGGGTATGATCACGGAAGGCTTGTATCATATGGATGCGCCAACAGTGTTGTTGTCATTACTTAGAATTCCTCATGGGGGAGACGACGCACTATAGCTTTAAGGTTTTCATATTCATTTTCAAGTTCCTGTTTTCCTGGTTGTAGATGATTTCCTACGACTGCTGTAAACTTTATAAAATGTTTAACAACGTAAAAGTCAGTGAGACTTAAGAGCCCACCTATAACAGGAGCCTCTGGCTTGTGAAACAGGTCCCTCCAAGCGGCATCTTGGAACAAACTGTTGTATCGATAGTCAATAGTGCCGAGATATTTGGAGACTGGATGTGCACCTAAACCAATCAAAGAAAAACAGTCAAAATCACACAGCAAACAGCTTTAAAGGTGCAGCGTTAAGTCATTGTCAGGGCCACATGGAATCTGCAGATGCAGAATTCCACTGGATGGGCACCTGGAATAGCTCACCTGGTAGAGCGTGCGCCCCATGTACAAAGGCTCAGTCCTGGTCGCAGCGGCCGCAGGTTTGACTCCGACCTGCGGCCCTTTGCTGCATGTCATTCCCCCTCTCTCTCTCTCCCTTTAAGCTTGAAAAGCTACTACAAGTCTCTACCATTATCCTATACATTTTCAGTCAATTTTACAATTTATTAATCTGACAAATACAAGTTGTCCATTAATGTTTGAACAATAATAGCATCTTTAGATATTGCAAGTAAAAACAAAGAAACATAAAAGCAAAGTAAAGTAAAGTAAAGTAAGGCTGCTCCTAACCTAGAGGGATGATGAGGAACCTCATGTAGCCGAGCCAGTCAGGGGTCTTATGGGAAAGGTGGTCCACAAAAAGCCTCAGAACAGCACTGAGGTAGTGCTGCGCTCCGGCCACTGCGATCTTTATGGGAATGGGCGTCTGGGAGTTACAGTTGCAACTAGGAAAGAAAGTAAATAGACAGCTTACAGTTTTTAAAAATGTACGCACACCAACTCTGATGATATCCTATGCATTTGGCAACCGCCAGCTGGTCACGTGACATCGGCTACAGAGCTTGGTGAGCTTCCGCTCATTTCAGCGGTTGGTAGTTTAGCCAACAAAAAGTCAGCCGACAGTAAATTTTATGAACCAAAGCAGCTAGTTAAAGATTAGAAAAAAGAAATCATGGTTTGGATTAAAACACTCCAGAGGAACAAGCATGCGTTTCCTAGGTGAGTATTCTGTTTTCACTGGGAAGCTAACTTCACTCCCATGCAAGCGTTTTTGTAGAGCGCCAGTCATTGAGCTGTCGTACAACAACAACAAAAAGTGGAATACAAATTACAACAGTGTCCCTTTTTGTAGCTGTATGTACGAATGGTTCATGAGAACAGTGTGGTGCTTTGTGGTGATGTATATGATGGCTAGTCTACAGTATATCCACAGCAATCCACTTCTGGGATTGTGCCAATGCCAACAAAAATTCAGCCGGATTTCACTCATTTAGGCCGAATATCTGTTGCCTCGGGCTTCCTTTGTGTTGGCATTTCACATCAAGGTCTGGCAATGCGAGACAACAGGAGGGCAGCAGAGAGAGTGACTGAGAGGACGACTTACAATCTCTGGATGCGGGAGACGATAGTGTTGAATGCAGCTTGGATGTCGGCCGTGGTGCAGGTGCAGACTACTGGTAGATGGTGGTTTTGCAGCATATCTGATAGATACTGAGAAAGGGGGAGGAGGAGAAATAGCTTAAAAAAGTTTATAACTTAATTTTCAAAATATTTCACCATCATACATTTATTTGACAAATCCTTTCATTAGACCTACTGTATCTTAATAAGTAGTGCTTTCTACTTTAATTATAAGAATAACACCTAAAATAAACGTTTTAACAGTACATTGCATTGCATTGCAAGGATAAGATATGTATTTAAGAAAAACCCCAGTAAGATTTGGCAGCCCTTGATATCACACCTGACACAGGGAAAGTAGAATACACATACACACTGTTGTATTTCTTTAGTGATTAGAATGACTAAAGTAGTAGGTTTAGGGAAGTGTACGGGGAAATAAAGGTCTCTTATGTTTTGTTTTTCCTGTTCTTTGTTTAATCTGTATTTTTACACTTAATGTTCTTTATACAGACTCATGATTGTAATCTTACTTTCACATTCCAACAAAAATGAGCACTTATTCAATTCTATTATTGTCTGTACAATAATATTTGGCTCAATAAATAAAACTTTGAGTATACACTTTTCAACATCCATCCACAGCTCTACCAACAGAACTTGAAAGGCAAATATTGAGAGAAAACTAGCGGTGTGAAGCTGGCCGTGCAGCTCCTCCTCACCTGGCCCTGCCAGTCTGACGTGTTGATGAGGATGATGCTGTCAGGGAGGTTGGTATCAGACACCAGGATGTGGTTGAGTTGGTCATACACTGTCTTTCTTGGGATCTAGGCAGGTAAAATAAGAAACCTCTGGGTTAAAATAGGGACCCGTATTTGTAATTAAGGGAACGTACAATATGTTTGATAAAATCAGTGAATCTGCCCAGATTCAAAACTTTTAAAAGGTCCCATGGCATGAAATTTTCACTTTATGAGGTAATTTTTAACATTGAATGAAACAAAACAAAAACTAACATTAACTGAATAAAAGGCTGGCATTGAAAATGTTAAATAAGTCAAAGTAGGTAATATCATCAGAAATATGTAGCATTAAAGTATTAAAAGTACTCCATGCAGAAAAATCAACCGTTCTGTCAATCAAGTGTTTACTTGGCTCATCATCTCAGCTGGACTTATAGGCCTGTCATATTCTTTAGCAGTTTAATGTATAATAAAACATGATACTTTATAAACTTCATGTGTTTTGTGTGCAAAAACTTAACTTGTAAAGTAACTAATAACTAAAGCTGTCAGATGAATGTAGTGGAGTAAAAAGAACAATATTTTTACAACTTTTTTTAATACTTTCTGGAGTGTAGCAGAGTAGAAGTAGATAGTGGCATGAAAAGAAAATACTAAAGTAAAGTACAAGTACCTCAAATGTGTACTTGAACAGATAGTTGTTCACTTACGAATCCTTCTCGGCGATCATCTAAACTACTGATAAAATCCACTGAGTACTGAGTACGATGTTTTGGGATCGTCCTGCAGTTGGCCCTCCTACCTGTAGGTGGCAGCGTGTGTCCAGGGAGCGCTCGTTGTCCAGGCTGTTGGCCCTCTCGTTCTGCGGCCTGCTGGGCTGGCGCTCCTTCAGCGACGTGCTCCGGCCTCGCCTCCCCGCCAACTTGGGTTCCTGCCTGAAAACAAAAAACAGCAGAGCAAGAGAGGTGGAGGACTGGAGTGCCAGAAGCAGAGGCAGCGACGTAATGGTCAACGACACGAAGCATAAACCCTGTTCCGATCTGTAGGAGATGATTACAGAAAGGCACACATCCACTAATATTAATTCCAATCCAAAAACTGATTCACCACAGTTCCCTTTTACAAGACATTGGATGATACATCTGGCATGCTCTTCTCTGCGAATGTCTATGGTAAAGATTCCAGCCAGCTCTAAAAACTATCCTGCAGATGTGTATTTAGTGCTTTAACCCTCTGTGGACAAAAGACACAAAAAGCAATAGTAACAAATTATTTTTATACAATTTTTTCATATATTTCACTACTCCAGTGACGTCTTTGGTGAATAAAATTGAATGCACCAAAACAATTTGTGCATGTGGGTAAAGGTTTGTTTTCACTAGAGATTTGAGGAGTTCAAAAAGTAAGCATCAGCTTTTCAGCTTTAAGGCCAAATTATCTCTTCACACATTGCTCTAGGACAAACACTTTACAGAAAGCGGAGTTAGTTCTCAACAGTTTGATACAAAACACCAGGTTCTGTGCAGGTACGCTTAAAAAGGAGAATTAAAGAAGATGAGAAAAAAAAAAAAAAAAAAAATCAAGGAAATGCCCTTCGACCTCCGAGGGTTAAAGAAGTGGATTATTGTTGTTGATGTAATTCTACCTGTTGGATGAAATGATCAGAGACTCTGTCTTGGTCATTTTGCCACTCGGTGGCAGTCTCTCTAGAAACGTGTCCATGTTGTCCATCTCCAGCTCTGTGGTCGGAGTCACCGCCTCCGGCTGCTCCTGAGAGGACAGAGGCAAAAAACGGGGTTTATGAGTTATTAGTTAGAGCTGACAGATATGCATTATGAAATTTTCTTTTCAAAACAACACTTTTTCCCACCTTTAATGTCTCGACTGTGCCAGAGGATTTAAGTTGCTTTCCATTAGGATTTACTAAATGAGTCTCTTCTTTCAGTGGTATTATAGCTATAGAGACTATACAGTCACACCGGACCCTAAGTTAACTTAGGTTAGTTAATTACATTGTATATGGACTGCTACAATGTAATTTAACCAGTGTAATGACACACTTTTGTATGTCCTCTCTGATTAAGTGTAGAATAATACTGGGCTAATGACAATGCATTGCAAAAGCTTACCTACGTTGCATTTTTTCAAATCAATTGCATTTTCACATCATACTCACAAAGGAGATGTTATCAGACACGCCGTCATCTGGAAATTTGACCCCAGCGCACTTGGTTTTATCTGGGTCGAGCTGGAATGAGACGGTGAGAAGAATAATAAACCCAGGGCCTTTCATTTCACACAAAGCACCGTTTTATTAAACACCTCGAGGTGGATTCTTGGTTCAATAGAAGCCCTACAGTTTCACAAACAAACTGGTGATCACGTTATAACTGGTTTAAAAAAGTGCGGAGTGATGGGAAAATCTGAGTCTTACTCCTCTTGTACTCCGGTAAAAGATGCCATGGAGCAGGATAATTGACGCCTTTCTGCTCTGGTGGATTTGCTCCTCGGCTATCAGTGTAGTTCAGTGGTTACACAAGTCGGCCTCCAGCTGTTTCACTGTGGTGATACTAACCCAGTTTATTTAAGTTACGTAGAGCAGGGGTCTTCAACTTTTTTTTAGATGGATCAGGGACCCCCTACTACATATATTGCATGAAATCTTGTTGCAATAATACGTAGGGCAACCCAAGCCTTTATACGTACCTTTTTAGAGCATAGCATAGGCCTGCACGATTCGGGGAAAAATATGAATCCCAATTCTTTAGCTTAGAATTAATATCACGATTCTCTGCCACAATTATATGTTTATTGCACACATGAACCATGACAAAACAAAACAAATAGGCAGTACCAAACATAGATTTCTTTTAGCATCTATATCACATTGCACTTCACCACAAGCCTGTACACATAGAGGCTTCAATGAAAAATGTTAAACTCTCAGACAAAAGTAGTAGACTTTGTAATGCATTCGGCTTGGAAAATTAAATAAGAATCAAAGTAATTTAAAAAAAAAAAAATCTAAATTATTGAACAATTGAATTGTGAACAGGGTGAATAGAGATCACGATTCGTGCAGGCCTACCATAGAATACCAAGCTATTAAAATAATATTGTTATAATAATATGCTGGATTCATATTAAGACATTTTAATGATTAAAAAAAAACTTTCCGATGTAGAAGAAGTAGAGGTTTGAGGTGGCCATGTGATCAGAAACACAAGCCAAAAACAGGTTGATGTCATTTCATGTATCAAGACGCATGTTTAATATATGCAGGAGGGAAATCCTGCTGAAATTATTTGGGACTGTTTCATACACTGTTGCAGTGACATTTGTCTCACCGGGCTCGGAGGCTCCCTGTGGCTCCGGACGCTGTGGATGCTGCCGATCTCAGTTTGAGAGCTGGAGAGGGAGAGACCCTCGAAATATGGCCTGAAACACAAGAATCCAGCTAGGTGAGACAAATCAATTTGTCTTAACATGACTATCGACTGTGATTGAGAGATATGAGGAGTCTCCTCTGGGCCAGTGGCTCGGTACACATCGCATTAGGCTATTTTAAGAACAGCAACAGTTTAAGTTAAGTGGTTTCATGCTCATCGCGCTCAGCGCCATTGGTGCAGTGTGGACAGCGATATTACACAACTGCGTGATGATAGTTGCCAGGAAAAAAAACCATTCTGTAGATCATACATCCTGTTTGGTATCTAATTGTTCTCCATCTGTCTTCATCATTTTGAGACCAGAGCATGACAAATGGCACTCCTGCCACCTAAGAAGCGGCAGAAATTGACATTACTGTTTTATAATGTATAGTGACAGGGAAGGAACATTCAGGCCTGAAGCCCCAGAAGCCACCCCTTCAAACCGCCTCTGACGCTGAGCACCTTCAAGATTTTGTAACAAGGCGGACTGGGTCTCACAGACCGAAGAGAAGAAGTCCGTCCTTGGAGCCGCTTTGATTGCAATCAGTATGAACCATCACTGCCCAATGTGAGTCGAGTGAAGCTGGGAGTTGCGCATGCGTCACTTTGCAACAAGTAGCATGTAAGATGCTAATGAGAGACTTCTGGTATGTCAATACAGTAAAAATGGACCTACTTAACGCAGTTGGTTCACTGCTGGCTGCTAACTTGTTAGCATCAAACACAACAAAGGCTGTCAGTTGAATGGCGTTTTGAGCTAACGTTAGCAATCAAACATTCATAACCAGATAGCTACAACGTTTTTGAAATGATTTCCATCTTCTGTTATTGTTTGTAATGAGAAAAGTTTTTTATTTCATGGAGTTCACAAATGTCAGTATGACGTGTTATGCCGTAAACCGTTTCAAATCTGCACTCCTCTCACATTGGGCAGTGACATGAACATAAAGGAGACAAAACTGCTGGAGTATTCTTATGTTTATGATTGTATGTTTTAATGACTTAATTAACTTAACGTTGTGTCTGTTTCCAACCCTGCAGAGAATGAAAACCATAGAGAAAACCCTGAATATATGCATTTAAAAAATGACAAAAAAATGTCATTGCAATAACGCATTAGCACAAAATATTAGGTACCTACAGCTTTAATAACAAGGCTGTATGTATCGTAAAGCAGCCTTTGGTAGTTTCGGCCTCAGTGTATTCTGCAGGGTTTAAGAAAGGACATGGACATTGGAATATCAGTGTAATAATCTAATTCAGCATTTTACCTTTATCATCATCATCATTTTCTGGCCTGCAACACCCAATATACAGTAAACCAAGTGTTTCACAAATAAACACACACATCCTCAACACTGCTGCTGGGAAACAACTCACTTGAGTTTGGGTTTTGGCGTGCTGAGGACGCTGTCGTCGTCGTCTAGCTCCGGGCCGCTGTCACTCGGGTTCTCAAACTCTACGCTGTCCAGGTCCAGGTCCTCCTCCTCCACCTCAGGGGGCGGCTCTGCAGGGTCCTGCTCAGAGTCCAGCACCTTCAAACACACACACAGACACACACAATACAATGATACATTCTGAATAGTACAAAAGTGGGAAACCAAACAGTATAGAAAACTGAAGAATAGCAATATAAAGGAAACATAGCAAATTAAAGTGAAAGTGGTTATGAGTGTTTTTTATAAAATGACCAGTGCTGATCCTGATGGAGTCGGGGGCGGGGGTTAATAGTCCATAGTAGAAATACAAGAGAAAACTGAACTGCCAGAGCAAAACAAGACAGAAACACTCACCTCATCTGAAACTCGGAACCGCTTCAGAAGAGCCACCACACGCTGCTTAAAGTTCTGCTGCTAAAATACAGGAGAACAAACACACAATCACAAGGCAGCCTGGGCCCTACAGTATGTAGGATTTACTACAGTACCCATCAGCCATCCAACAGAGTGAAAACAGATACAGCCGCTGAGCTCCTGCATTTCAGTCATTTTACCGGCAGTAGATGCATTTGCAGTGTTGCCTGGGTATTGATTTCCCTTCATGTGCTCATGTAAATCAATAATCAAGCAACATCATGCCTCATATCTGCTTTCTGGGGCTTTTATCTCCTGCTTCTGCATACTGATACAACTATATCACCCACAAGCAAAAAATATCAAAACTGACTAGTTATAGCTCATTGAAAGGTGTGTCTGTGTATGAATACTGTATTCTTTAGCTATAAAATTATGCAAAAGAACACACTGTCTGCTGAACTGAAAGAGAAGTCTTGATCCCCGTCACCTGTCCCACAACAGGAAAGCTGTTTGGTGCTTACTGGATTTGTTCATGTGCCTTTACCAAGAGCACCGCCTTGTTTTCACACAGACAAATGATTTAGGTGAATAATTGGTGGTAAAAAATAAAAATGTGCGCCAAAAAAAATCACAATACATTCACCCCTTGTGGGTAAGGAAGCTCTAACTTTCTTTATAGTTTAACCAGGCTTCTTACTCTGGTGATGGAGGGGGTCCTTACAATCGACCTCCTCTGCTTCTTTGGCTTTCTCACATCGTACTCGTCATCCTCCAGATCCTGGAGTCAACACACAAGGACGTTAAAATACAGCCTTTCATAAAACAGACAACGTGGAATCTAACTAAGTATATCTACTCAAATAAGTATATCTACTCAAGTACTGTACATAAGTACCAATTTGAGGAACTCTTTCCTTGAGTCTTTTCCTATCATGCCACTTTTTACTTCTACTACGCCACATCTCAGAGAGAAATATTATACTTTTTACTCCACTACATTCATCTGACAGCTTTAGTTACTAGTGTCATGGAAAATCAGACACAGTGGCTTGAATATGTACACACCCGTGCTAGAGTTGATTAAAAAGAGGAATACAACTTTTATTATTTACAATACATTTTTCTTTCACAAAGCAAATTGACCTTAAAAGGTTGGATTTTCCTTTTTTTTAAATTAAGTCATTAAGGGTGTGGCAGGGGTGGCAGTAGCTCAGTCCGTAGGGGTTGGGTTGGGAACCGGAGGGTCGTCGGTTCAAGTCCCCGTATGGACCCAAGAACGGAGTATGGATTGGTAGCTGGAGAGATGCCACTTCAGCTCCTGGGCACTGCCAGGTTCCCCTGAGCAAGGCACCGTAACCCCCCCCCCAACTGCTCAGGGCGCTGGTCCAGCTGGTCCAGCCCACTCACTCTGACATCTCTCCATTTGTGCATGTATAGGTCCTGAGCATGTGTGTGTATTTTAGACTTGTGTGTAGTGATCACTAACAAACAGAGTGTAAATTGTAATTTCCCCACTGGGGATAAATAAACCGTATAAATTATAATTATAAATTATGAGATCAATTTCCAAAAGATGTTTTTTTATTCCTCTTTTTAATCAACTCAAGCATGGGTTTGTAAACTTATTCTAGCCACTGTATTTGTCTATTAACATGTCTAACTAATGCTTTACAAATTAGGATGTGTGCCCACAGAACACATGTAGTTTATAAATTATTATGTTTTATTATAAACTAAACTACCCAACAATATGACGGCCTACAACTCCAGGTGAAATGATTAGACCGTTAAACACTTAGTTGAATGACAGAACTGTTTGCATTGTTTCCAGTTTCTAAAATGGGAGGATTTTTCTGCATCAAGTACTTTTACTTTTAATACTTTAAGTACATTTTCATGATGATAATTACATATTTTTACGTAACATTTTCAATTCAGGATTTTTACTTGTAACAGAGTATTTATTTAAACAAAGGCTCTGAATGCTTCTTCTACCACTGAACGTTTTTCTTACCAACTCATGCAGTGCAAGTACAGATCTTTTATTCCAACTGAGTGCTTCGTTATAAACGGCTTGCCACTACCCAGCAAGAGGTGAACTGATTTTCTTTGCCTCGTGATGAACGTTACCAGCCTGCGTGCCTCAGTGATTCCCAGAACCGACTCACCTGTACCTGCACGGCGTCGTCGCTGGCCTCCTGCTCCGAGGAGAAGCTCTCGTATTCCTCCTCCGAGTAGTTATCTGAAGCAGAGAGAGGACAAGCAGGGAGGTTAATAAAAGGCTGTCGTGCAGAAGACGCAGAAGACATATTTCAGTGACCTTTTAAATTTGACATCAGAAATCAGAGAAAGGGTTTATTGCCACAGTAAGTTACACCTACGTGGACATCTGCCTTGGTGGATGGTGCATACATACACAAACAAACATAAATCAGAAATAAACAATAAATACAGAAACTAGGGCTGCACGATATGAGGAAAATATCTCATTGCGATTTTTTTGACAGATATTGTGTTTGCGATGTGATTCATGATATTGGAGGGAATGATCATTTTTAAATCATTATTCCCATTTTCATTGAAAAATAAAACAATTTCAGTAATTAAATTGCGAGGATCTGTACCAACCTAAGCATTTTACATTAGTCTGTAGGATAGGATTTGTAGGCCCGGGACGTCACTGCAGCACCACAGTACTTTCATCCAGAATGGTTTGACACATATTTTGCCTTTTACAAATATTGCACCACTTTCCGCCCAATTAGAGGGGAAAAAAACACCCTGAACCCTGTGATCTCTGCTCTGTTTAGCCCGTCGAGCATATTGGGTGATTACGATGGCTTCCTGCTGCGTTGACCTCAGATCACCGGGGGGGGGGGGGGGAAGTAATGAGATGCAGAGTGTACCGGAGCATTTGATCTTCTGTCCTCCCTGCATGGCTGCCTCCTCATGGTCTATTGGCTGACTGGACAAGGAAAAGATCCAGATCTCGGCCACCTTGCCCAGCATGTCTTTCTGGTTGCTGCAGAGAGGCAGAACCTGGCCTCCCTCGGTCGGGTGCTGCATCACCTGGGAGTGGGCAGAGATAGGAGAGCAGAGGCAGAACATGAGAGAGATGGGGGGGGAGGGGAGAGGGGGAGGGGGGATTGTAGTGAGTGGGATATTTTCATGTCCATGTAGTCATAGTCATTCAGCCTTCTGGTGCCGCAGGAAAATCCACCGGATGCATGTATTTTTGCAGATGTCCGTTTCCTTCCGTTTCCTTCCGTTTCCTTCCATTTCCTTCCATTTCCTTCCATTTCCTTCCATTTCCTTGTGTCGGACCTTTAAGCTCTGGTTGATTTCTGAGGACTAGGGTTAACTGCTCCTCAGACCTCTGCAGATTAAATCCAGACAGCTAGCTAGACTATCTGTCCAATCTGAGTTTTCTGTTGCACGACTAAAAAGAACGACGAAACAAGTTCCTTCCAGAGGCTATTTTGCAGCTGCTCTGTGCGGAGCTTAGCGCCACCCAAGACAATTGTGATTGGTTTAAAGAAATGCCAATAAACCAGAGAATGCTTTTCTCCCATATCGGAATGCTGTGTGGACTAACCGGACCTTCCTCCGCTCCGCAGCATGTGGATGGTCCATGAGACTGAATGATCTGAGTTTGCTTTGCAGATCTTTTGATTCTATGTATGTCAAAACTGCCCATTACAAGAAAAATGCACGCCTTGAGAGGCTCTACTGACGCAGCTGTTTGGCTCAACAGGACCTAATTATTTACTCAGTGCCAATACATTCTGGACATATTTTACACTCCAGAGATTAAAAACCCTCATCTCCAACCAGGTCACTTCAGGACAGCGCCGACCCAAATGTGGACGAGTCTGTTGGTTCTGGCCTTTAGCCGTTTACACGGTACATATCTCGTGTGGTATATCGTGTTAGAGCCTCTTCATATCCCTGACTTAAAAAACTGAGAACCATTTCTTCTTCTTTTTCTTGTTGTGGTACAGTGTGTTTCTTTTTTCCTCACAGGCGCCAAAATGTTTTCTTTTTCTCCCCTCAGCTGCTGAAACATGACCTTAATAAGCTCCACAGAGCCTTGTCAGCCATAGGGGAACGGCAGCATCTGCACTGGAAGATATCCATCTGAAGGAAGTATGTTATTCTTGGTTTTCTTAAAACACAAGAAAGAAGTTGACAAAACAGCCTCAAGATTACTTGTCTTTTTTTTTTTTTTTTAACAAGGGAGTTTTCCTTATTTCTCTAAGGATAATTTGAATAAAATTAATTAGGATGGTGAAAAGGTGAAATTATCTGTAGTCTTTCAAAGATAAAAGTATTATTTTTCCAACTAATTAAAGGGCAAAAGAGCTAGGATTTATAGGACAGGAGGCACTGCCAATCCCCAGGTGAAGATGAGGAGGACCAAGTCTAGTAAATGTCAATGTGCAGCTCCAACATCCACCATTTTCTCATTATATTTCCACAGCGGTCCTGACACAAAGGCTGTTAGAGCTGATGCACTCTCATGCTCCTGCCGGCACTACAAGACACGACAAAAAAAGGGCAACGGGAGTAAGCTGCAACCTGGTTATCCACTAAAAACAATAACAACCATGAATCACAAACCTTTCCATACAGTCTTATTAGGCCTCCTTACTCTTGTACATCTCAAACCCAGTTTAGTGTGTTATACAGAGGGTCAAAAATACAAAAATATGGTCTTCCCACATCACTCATTGAGGTTCCTAAAGAACAGTTTACACAGAGAGTAAAATTGTTGTCTGAATTTTCCACATGGGTTTGTGCCCTAAATGCAATTTGGTTTTTTTACATTATAATATATAAAAGGTTTTTAAATTGTTAAATATAATTGTTTCTATGGAGATTGCCCCTTATTGAAGCCCCTTGAGGGTTTTTCGGCATTGTCCATCACATCTTTTTGTGAAACATGTAACACTGTTTTAATGTTTTTTTTGTGAAAATAAAATAAAATCCAATGAAATCAGTAGATAAGATGGATGCAGGCTTGTTACAGCGACATCTTACTGTACCTCTGCCATATCGATAGATCCCAAAGCCAGAGTCTTGTAGCCCAAGATGGTTCGGTTCTTGTATCTCTTCCGCCTTTGCAGCAGGATCTGCAGCTTGTTTCCTTCTCGTTTTAAAAAGTGAGGGTACTGACGGGAGAGAAAACCGGGAAGAGTCAGCAAATCCCATAAAAAGACCAAAACCCACAAAGAATCAACCCTTTTTCAGTATTGCATGATGAATCTTATTGCTCTGTGTGTATAGAGCTCCGCTGTCGTACAAAAGCTATTAAACAAAAAAATAGCAGTGAGCCCCACTGCTGCACTGGGTTACATGTTCCTTCACTAAGGGTACTGTAAATACTCACCACAGCACCAAATCAGCTGAAAACAGTCCCCGAAAAAAAACACTATTTGTGTAATGCTTGTAAAGCCCCTGAAACCTTGGCTTTAAATGTAAGCATTTCTCTATATGTAGAATATCCAGGACTTAATAAGAATAAATGACTTATAAAAAAATATTGTATATTAATATATTTATATTATATATTGATAATATATAATATATATATATATAATAAAAACTCTGCTTCTTCAGGACTATGGGTGTGGTTTTTAAATATTGATTTGACAAGTAATGATGTGCCAACATAAGCAAACAGGCCCACATGTCTGTTATAATGTCTTTTTTATTAAAGATTTTCTTGGCATTATAGGCCTTCATCTGATAGGACAAACATGAAAGGGGAGGGTCAGAACCAAAGCCACAGCCACCTGGGTGAGGACTGAGCCTCTGCCCATGTGCGTACACTCTACCAGGTGAGCTACCCAGGCGCCCTGTCCTAATATTCTGATTTAAACACAGTTAATTATGTGATTATGTGACTTACTATCACCTCTTTCAAATTGAGCCGCACCCACAGAAATCTTTCATGTGACATAACTAAAGCTGTTGTGAGAAGATGATCGGGGAAATAGGTATTTAATAAAACTACAGTCCTCTGCTGTTTTGGGAAATGATTTAATCTTCTTTAATTGTGATTATTTTTACATCTTCCGTAGGAACGGGGGAAGCTGGAGACGTCGTAAAAGCATTGAGAGAAGGACTTGGATTTGTTGGCAATAATAAAAATACAGAATATGTCCAGCCTTATCTTGTAACACTCTGTATTTCAGCAATATACAAAAGAGAGCTTCATATCTCATTGATATCTAATGCATGTTTGAACAGTTGCCATAGTAACAGGTTTAATAAAAACTCATCCCACACATACTTAAATCTGTAAGATCTCATTCCAATAAAAAAAAACAGCAAATAAAGACCTTCAAAATATGAATAAAGGGTTTATTTGTCGACCTACGATGTTTATTTTGAGCCAAACAGCAGCATGGGGACTTTCTTTTTTTTTTTTTTTTTACCTGCAGTGAGAAGGTGAGAGCCAGGTCAGTCTCCACAGACCCACTGGGGGGCAGCACTATCTCATGGGACCTCAAAACGCGTTTGGAGCCCTGTGGAAAAACATAAAAAGAAGGTTGGTGTTAAATTTAGTGGGAACTCTCCGTTCTTCGCTCTGCAGCAGTAATGTCAGTATTTTGGATCAAATCTCAAACAAGTCTCTTACAACTGGCTTGAAGATGGAAAAAACTAAAAGAACAATAAAATATGGATTTAAAAAACAAACCACTATGGCGCTTCTTCTGCCCTTCATCAGGGGCTGAGATATACAGCACGGGTGGACATATTAGATATTATTCATATATATCCATCTTATGGGTTTGTGTGTAGCAGGTAAGTACACGCCCCACTCAATTGTGTCCGTTTCTGTACAACATACCTGGATTTTAACCGCAATGACCACAGAGATCAGCTCTTTATCAAGTTCCCTCATCACAATCAGCTTCTTCAGAGTCAGACTGCACAACCTGAAGAGAAAAAGAGAGAGAGAGAGAGAGGAGAGGAGAGAGAGAGTTTAGCACCGCTGGGCTGTTTTTTAAGATGCAAAAACAGATGAGTCATTCACACACACACAAAAACAGACTGTGTATTCATTACACGATTTACAACTGAAAACATTGCACGTCATCATCAATCAACAGGTTTAATGACTCTGAGCTGGCATGATCATTTCACAACGTACAGCAGGTGTTAATGTTGTGCTCTTATGCAGAGCGGCTGGAAATGTGTGAGCAGGCAGCGGTCAGTGTTTTACCAGATTAGACCATTACATTCAATTAGCTTGGCTGACGTCATTAGCTTATCCCAGATTTATTGATATCTGTGTATATGTGTCCGCTTTTCATACGTGATAAAAAGTTGCAGGACAGAAATGCCAAAAGTATGTTTAAGGTAATTCAAATGTTACATACTGTAGTTTGTCCGACAGAGAGCATAGTGCCACATTTATTTCTCTAGCTGTGAAAATGTCCTTTTCAATTGTTAAATCTGTACACAAACAGAAATACTCCTTGTAAAATTACAACTCGTTTCTTCTTTCTGTTTGTGTACAGAAGGAGACAAAAGAGATGTCAGGTATTTATTTAATGCATTTAAAAAAGGTACTAATGGGTGGATTTTACTAAACTTTGAACTGAGCCAGGCGAGGTAATTCTCCCTGCTTCGAGTCTTTATATGCTATGCTAAGCTAATCCGGTTTTGGCACTAGCATCCTATTTAAAGACAGTGAAAAACTGTTGGATTATCTATTGTTATATGACAAATTAATGCATTTCACTTCTTTAGCGTTTAGCTTAGCACAGCACTGTTAAACCCATACAAACAGCTGGCTAATGCTGCGTACCTAACGTTAACGTTAGCTAGCGCTTAGCTGATGCTTGCAATTTCTAGTCTGTGACATATTTAATGAACATAGTCTGTAGTAGTACACAATGGCATGTGTATTTTGATAACAACGTGCAGAATTCCTTTTCATTGCCTATTTATGTCTATTTATTTCTATTTCTCACCGCTTGTTTAAGTGTGTGTGACGTCAAAAACTGTAACTGGGAGTAGAACAATCTGGTACGAGTACACGGGTAGTAAGTTCCGAGTTTAACTGCCGTTCCAGGGCATTTTCACGGGTAGAAAGTTGTGAAAACAAGGGTTATCGGTTGCCTGGAACGCAGCACTAGATGTGTCATTCTCCCTAGCTTCGCCATTTTGTCCAAATATTGTAATTTCTGGATCCAAAATACCAAGATAGGGACAACCAAAATGCAAACTTAAGACTTTAAAACATTAGTCCACAAACCAATGGGGGACGTCACCGATGAGAAATCCACTATTTTTACAGTCTATGGTGTCAAGTCACCAGCAAAACCCTACCCAAAAGAGTACCTTTGAGTGGGGTGAGCTCTAGCTCACCCAGTAAGAGCATTTGCCCCATGTAGGCTGAGTCCTTTCCCGTGGCCCAGGTTTGAGTCCGACCTGCGGCCCTTTGCTGCGTGTCATCCCCCGTCTCTCTCCCATACTTTCCTGTCTACCCACTGCTATCAAATATAGTGAAAAGTCCCCAAAAAATGAACTTTTGAATAATAAGTATTAGCCAATATACCATCACATTTCAAAACCTATTCAAAAAAATGATAAAGTATCAGTCGGGCTCTAAGAAGTCATCAAACAAATGACCTTTAGGTTATGAGGCGGCATGCTCATCATTTTCTCAACAAAAGACTAAACTGGTCACCGGAGCGATGGAGGAAGAATTGGCTACAGTTCACAGAAACATTTCAAAATTCCTGCACTTGTTCTACTAACTTAATGTGACCCGAGGGTGTCGCGGCAGGCTGAGCTAACCCCCCCTTTAAAACCACTTTGTCTGATGGGTCCAGTAGACAGGCCTCTGTGAGCAGAGCAGGATACAGCCACTGGAGCAGGATAGTGGCACCATGGCTGCTGCTTTAACAAGCCTGTCACGATTCTTTTTGAGACAGAAAGTGAAAAAGAAAGTTTTTTTTGTTTTTTGTTTTTAAAGGAGGCTTTTCTTTTCAGACACTCTTTGGTTCCTTTGACTGAATCAATCAGTTGAGCTGCTCTGAACGGGCTCCCAATCTAAAGGCTTATTTTCTCCAGCCATTTTGTGTTTTTTTAATGAAAAACCAACATGGAATGACATCACTCCTAAATTATTCTGGGGTAAAACATAGAATGCCGGTCAGCACCGGGAAAGGCTATTCAACAACAGCAAAGGTCCAAGGCACTTTTTTTTTTTTTTTTTAAAGCCTTAATTTACATGGCTTTGACATGTTGAAATTGTTAGTGCATTAAAAATAGAGCTACTAGATACACATTAATGTACTAACAATTTCAATATGAAATTGCAATCTTAATAAAGGCTTCTCTTTTTTTAAACTTTTTGTAAGAGTGCCCTTTTTAACTTTGGTGTTCCCTTCCCAAGAACACCTTCATGATTTGATGTTTTTAATCAAAGATTTAATGTCACACAGAGTAAAAGATGTGGGACAGAATTGTGTGACAATGAGTGACAGAGGAAAGAGAAATGTGCTCAGCGGTGAGTGGAGGGAGGTAACAGTAATACACTAATATCCAGTATAAATTAAGGACTGAGGAGTTGACTTTGGATGTAATTTAACTCCTCTCCAATTCTCCTACTTTGAGAACTGGAGGCAAAACCCTGACGAGAAAAGGTGAGGCACCGAACAAAAGAAGCAGCAGGGCTAACAAGTCGAGGGCTTTGAAAACCACACAGTGTGCTGAGTGACACAACGCTGCGTCTCTGCAGCAGAGGGGTATCAATCAGCCTCGAGAGAAAGGAAAACATTGGGACGTGGAGAGAAGAAGCGGTGACAATGGCAGGTTTGAAGAAGGCCCAGCAGGCTGAATGAAGACCTTTCTTTTCTTCAGCTGAGCTCAAGAAATCTCAAGCACAATGGACACAAGCCAATGAAGGCTTGCATTGTCTTCAGTTCTCACACAGACAATACGCAGCATTCTTGTACTCCCGTTTTGTATTCTCCACTGTTCCCGTTGGTCCCAAGCCCACAACACCATCTATTTCAGCTATGCTAGGTGACTGGATGTTGGTTTGCGTAGGCGGCCAAATGATATCTGCCACACAGACCGCTCTGCTAAAAAGTCCCATTTTATCCCACACAATGGCTTTATAATTTAAGTACTGTGTGCTCGAGCAGCTAATCTGTCCAAAAAGGAACAGCACTGAAATTATATGTCTAATGAAACAGCAGTTCATTTGTAAGAGGATCTGCACTGACCCATTTCTCTTTGGTTGAGATGAGTGCAACTTAAAGTGGTATTATTGAAAGTATTATTTTTGGGGGGTTTTCCAGGGCTCCATGCTGATCTCTACTGAATCTGGCTTTTTGGAGTGATACGCAATAGCAAAAAAGTGTCAGTACGCTTCAAACAGTGTTCGTGGAACAGTGTCTGAAACCGGCATTTCAACTGCGGAATGAGCAGGGGTACGTCTGCGAATAAATTTTAGAACTTTTGAAATAGTAAATCCAACAATCACGACCACCTTACGCAGCAATCGACTGTGTGAAACTACACGAGGGCTTGAACTTATCTCTCAAGCTCTCTTTTTTCACGATTAACACAAATGAAAGGAGAGTATACAAAGACTTTTGCCGTTAGACGTGTTCAGCCACTTATATGTTATTCAAGACCAGTCACAGATATTTCCAGTCCATATTTCCAGTCCAGAGGGTGGTGTCATACCTGAAGCCTCTATTCATTAACTACCACAAACACACAGATGGATGGGTAACGTTTTGTTTTACCACCATAGGCACTTGCTTTCACTGGTTTTCAATGGTTGTGCTAGGCAGGGATGATACACACACACACACACTAGGACTGTTAGGCCTTCTTTATGACTGCAAGTCCTGACATTGCTGGAATCTGTCCATTTTCCTTAAACCTTCTGCCATAGTTACACTAGGTAGAACTGAGGAGTACTTGTGGCGGGGAGAGAAGTGTATTTACACCTTTTCAGCAGCTGGCTAGAATGCGTCTAGCTCTATTGAACGTGGCTCTGTTGAAGCAATGATGGAGTACTCGAGTCCTGGACTCGGACTCCAGTCCGACTTGAGTTGCTGTTCTCTGAACTTCTCACTCGACTTGGAGTCATGCACTGATGACTTGGACTTGAGGATTTATGAAATCGGACTTCATTCATGAAATGAATGAATGGACTCGGAATTTGGATGAAGTTTCTGGCTACTTTTTAATGTGTGATAGGCAGCGATGGAGAACTGGAGTACGAGTGGAGTCGCTATTCTCGGGACTAGTGACTTGACTTGGACTGGAAATACTGGGAACTCGAGACTTAACTACTACAACACTGGTTAAAGCAGTGAGGAGTTATCAGCCTTAGCAGTGAGTGTAGCCCGGACATCCTCTCTGTTCCTTCTTTGATCCACAGAATAATATATCATATTAAATAATACATAGCAATTCAGCCAAGTGCAGAGGTTTCTCTCAACAGCTGCTGTCTTTATCCCTCTGAGCTGAAGTCGAGGACACACTCAATGCCACTAGTTAATACATTCGTGCCCCGAGCTTCTGTCTGTGTGTTTACATACACACATCTGTAGCAAAGCAACCTGTTCCCTGTTCGGCCCCCTCGCTGCAGCCCCAGAGGGACTTTGGTCTGCTGAAACACACAGCCCACCGCCTGTAACATGGCCCTACCATATTCTTACTGAGCCCGGTTTGATAAACTACTTGCACGGATTCCTAATCCGTGCACTCGGTTTTATAAACGTGAGCAAAGTAGGAAGGATATTCCCAGATTCAAACTTCTGGGATTAGCTGGGAGCTACAAACTCATCTTCATCAAAAGGAGCCCACCTCCAACCTGGAGAAATAAGATTGGTCTCTAGTAGCAGCAAGCTATAAACTACAAAAATAACTTTTCATTTAAGCATTAAATAAGGTAGTGTCTCCAAACTTATCTTTTAACAGTAAGTGCTGTAATACAACTAAGAGAACTGGATGCACGTATGATGCTGGGGTCGGTAGCAATTGATTGAAGAACATTGATTCGAACAAATTCCACCGAGTCAACCTAAATTGGACTGAAATTGTTCACAAACACACACCATACACTCCCCCCCCCCCATCCCTCCCCGTATCCGTCTGACTGCCTTGGTTTTGTGTTTCTCACACCCTCCCGAGCCACATGAACTGTGTGTTGTCTTGTGCATTGTGTTGTGATGTTGTATTCTGCATTGTTTCTATTCGAGAAAGCGTGTGGTGGCGCTGCTCCATAGCTGCCGCCCGGAGGCTTGCTCCAACCTAAGTCAAATTCCTCGTATGCGTCTTCATACCTGGCAAATAAAGCTGATTCTGATTCTGAAGAGGAGACAAGTTATAATTGAGGTAAGTTTGGAGACATTGCCTTATTTAATCATTAAATTAATAGATCTCTTACTATGTTAGGAAAGATCCGTCGTCTGTGATTTAATATCATTCCGCTATAGAGTAATTAATCCCAGAAGTTTGAATCTGTGAATGTCTTTCCTACTTTGCTCTCGTTTATTAAACCAAGAGCACGGATTATGAATCTGTGCGAACAGTTTATTAAACCGAGGGAACAGATTTGTATTGTGTGCACACGGGTTAGTTTTTTGTTCTCAGCTGACCCCAGGGGGGGGGGGGGGGGGGGGCTCCATATATTCTGATCCAGTGGCTAGCTCAGCACAGCTGCTCTGGCATAGGCCGGGGGGGGCTAGCAGCAGGCCCCAGTATGGTGCCCTGGTAGCACAGTCCCACTCACTTCCCTTCCCTCTGCAGAGACATACTGAGACATAGTAGAGGGACATCAGGCTACGATAAATATTCTTTCCTCTGTGAGGCTGACAGGATGTTCACAAGGCCTTGTATCGATAAAAGTTGTGTATAATGTAATAAGAGTAATAATACTTTGTTACTGCTCCTGCTGCCGTTGCCACTTTCCTAATACTATTTATATTTACTCCAGTTCTGGACATTAGTACAATTTTGAGGTACTAATTATCATTTTGTGCATCTTTATACTTCTAATCCTCTCCACTGAGGTAAATATTGTACATTCTACTCCACCAAAATGTATCCAATGCCTGGAGAAATACCACTAATGCTACTTTCAGTGGCAGAATGTCACTCCTTAAAAATTTGTACTTGAAGTACAGTAAGTACTTAGGGTCCTTGTACTTTTCTTGAGTATTTCCATTTTATGTTACTTTATACTTGCAATACACTACATTGTGGAGGCAAAAATGATACTTTTTACTCCACTACATGTATCCAATAGTTGTTGAGGTATTTCAATCTGAACTGACATAACCGCCGCTGTTTAGCATTGCTAAAAGTTCTGCATTTATTATATTGTGTACATTGGTTATAGAAAGAAAGGATTGGGAGGGAAATAAGGGTCCAGGGCCGAGTCAAACCCAGAGTAAGTTCCAATCCCACATATGTAGCTCAGCCTAAATTCTTCCAGGAAGACCTAACTATTAATGGATGCACTCCTAAATCAATTCAGCTGTTTTCCTAATAAATGCATATTTTATCATGCTGTGTTTAACTGTCGCATATCTACAACTAGTCTCTCCTGATTGAAATGTATCTCAGTGTAAATCCTTTCAGGATTTCAGACCTAACTCTTAATAAATGCTCTACCTAACTCAAATGAGCTGGTGGAGGCGTTCACCTTCCTGCTTAACCAATCAGAATCATACACAAATGGCAAGAGATCACAGAGTCATAACGTTGCTTTAAATCAGTTTCTCCCTTTGCTATCAGCTGTCATTGCAGGTTATGAGTGAGACCCTCTACCCCCCCCCCCTTCCTCCTCCAGTCCTCTACTCCAGCTGACCGGTCCGGAGCCCCCTTTGGTCTGGTCTTCGGGCTCCTTCGTCGCCACCACCGGTGTCTAGATTCCATCGGGGGGGGGGGGTCTGACGGTTCTCTACCCCTATATAGATATACAAAATATTCGCATAGCGAAGGAGTCTAATCGCCAAAGACTTTGTACATTTTATTTGAGCTGTACAATAAATCTTATTTGCATATCTGCATACATGTCTCTCCTGACTGAAACACAGTTGACCATTAAATGGCAAACAGCTGCTTTGACAATGTAAAATGATTGCATCTCGGGATCTTCACCACCTGATGTGTGACATGCCAGAAGATTTGGCTGAAAGAAGAGCCAAGATCAGTAAGAGGAGACAGTATAAGCTGGGGTTACAAGAGATGACACCCAACACCTGACCCTAACTCATGAGCATTGCCAGTTATTCATGTGCTTGTCTCTTGACATGCTGACACTGGAGGAACACGGATACTGATATTTCAAGACAGACAAGATCCCAGACTATTGAACCTAACGGCAGGAAAGCTCTTCTTTTTCTGGGTGCACGAAAAAGGATAGAAAAATGTGTTTTGAACTGTATTCACTGACACAAACAGCTAACTAGCTATTAATATCTTGACATTAGTCTTGCGTTGCCAGACCTCCCTCCACAGCGCTGCCTAGGAGGGTCTGGCTAGTCCACACAGCATTCCAGGGCAACGGTGCTTCTGCAGAATAGCATCAAGAAGGAACCTGTTTTGGTGGAACATGTGTACGTTCAAAAGTAGTTTTAGTCGTGCAACAGAAAACTCAGATCGGACATATAGTCTAGCTAGCTGTCTGGATTTACCCTGCAGAGATCTGAGGACCAGGTAACCATAGTCCTCATGAATCCACCGGAGTGTACTGTAAACATAAAACGTTGTTGACAATGTGTTCAAATTTTCAGATTTGAATTTTCTACAGTCCAATTGGTTTTCACAAGGGATAGTTGTCAAGAGAGCGGCATGAGAACGGTCGGAAAGTGAGCGCAGATGTCGACTGTGTGAAGGATGGCTAACAGAAGTATTTGAGGTTCCGGGATTTGGTCCTTCTGAGAGTCGGGGCGAGTGTGGAGCGCCAGCCCTGCAGCACCCAGCAGCAAGCAGCATGGATAATGACATGTCCATACTTCACACTGCTACTTCCTGCTCTCTGGCCCCGGCACCTCATCAACACACAGAGACACTTAAAACTAGATGCTTGGACACGATGTAAGAATTGAGTTAACAGCGTATCAGATATCATGAGAGGAGCCATCGTAGGGCTTCCATTTGATTCCTCGACCGAACGATGGGTATTCCAGGAAATTTGAGCTAAAAAACAAAAATACAACCCTAAAACGAAGGATAATTTAGCTAAAAAAAAAAAGAAAAAGAAAAATGAATCTGCTTTTCCGCATTCTGGCAAACTGATGGTCCTGTATATGATTTTATACTTTATACATGATTTTATATTTAATATGATTGAGAGTGAGGCATAGCAACCGAAGGGTAAAGAATAAACTGGAGGATTTATAATTTCATATTTCTGCATTATTCGTGATTGAACGTCACAGACAAGCTCGGACAGAGCTCAAAGGTGTTATTTAAAGTTACAGCCCCATCTCTCTACTGCATTGCACTGTAACAGGATTTAAAGACAGTCCTGTCTAGTGAAACTGTGGTATAAGAAATTGGACATGTCATGCTTCTTTATACTTTCAATCTCTGAAAGAAAATCCAATTTCTGAATCTGACAAATTGAAATTGGATTCAGGCCTACTCTGCGATGTTCAACGACACTTCAGCGCTGAGCAAAAGAAGAAAAGGATTTGAGAGCACAGCAGTTGTGACTCCCCTGACCTCCAGCACTCCCACGTCTTTCACTAACCTCAGGCTGGCTGAGCTGGCACGCCAGACTGCATCAAATTATACTGAACCGCCTCTTTACTGCAACTTCACTGTTATTATTCTGTCCTAAACTTGACATCTGATCTGGACTTGTCCACTAGTGTGTAAAAACAAAACAAAAAGGATGTGTCATTGTTTTCCTGAGAGTCAGACCATCTCAATGTGTGTTCAGCGTTTTGCATTTGAATTATTGCAGCTCTTGCTGAAGTCAGGCAGCCTTTTGACATCACAGCACGCTTTGCTTTCCTAATATCTCTCCGTCATAGATTGCGGAGAAAAAGCCACACATGTCAGCACTCACTGCTCTTTCCTAGATTACACACAGCCTACTGGCAGGACTTCGGTCCATGTTTGGGATTGTTTTCCTATTTCAAAGTGAATTATTTCCCCCACAGCTGTAAGCCACAAGGAATGACTTGTCATAGTTGTTCTTTTAACCCTTGTGTTGTCTTCCATTCAAAACTGAAAATCAACACTTTTGACGCTTTTTAATCAATGTTTTTAACTTTTTCTTACGTTTTTGTCACTTTTTTTTAATGTTTTTCACTTTTTTTTTTTACTGTTTAACACTACGTAACACTGACTTATTAACTTTAGTTTTACAGTTATTTTTTGGAATTTATGGTCAATAAACCTAGTTTTTAGGAAATTATGTCTAATGTTTGAGTTAGAAAAGCAGAAATTAGGAATTATTTAGACTAAAATTAAAGTAATGTACTTATGTTGATGGATAAACACAGACTCGAATAACTTTTACTCAATTTTATTTCAAAAGCATTTCAATGTTTTTCTCCAAATGCTATAAAATTGAATAAGTTCATGAAAGTAGAGATTTGTACTTGCCAAAGACCGTTGTGTGGAATCAATCACGTTATTTTGGGTCATTTGAGGGATACATTAGGTTGAGTCAGAGAAACAGGCCACATCTCCCCACCCGTCTGAAATGTTCCACAGCCATGTTTGATGGAAGTTGTTATACACTGATTATTATCCTTTATCATCAATCAATTTGTCCATGCTAACTTTAGCATGCTACAATGCTAAACAACACCCTTATGCTGCTAAATCCAATGCTCCCTCATGAATACACGTTAACACGCTGACCTGCTAAAAATCACGTGCTGAACAGCAACATATAAATATGCTAATGCTAGCATGTTAGCAGCAGGTTAAAAAGCTATACATTAGCGTTCAGCTGAGTCTCACAAATTGCAGTTTCGACTTAAAGTTTGTCAATAAAAAGTTATACCACATAACTCCCCGTAAAACCCCAAACTGACACATTCACTAAGAGCAGCGTTAATTAGTGAGCTTTAAAGGTAGGTCACGATATGATATTATTGTGATTTTAAACATGCTTTATATTGCAATTTATTACCTTTTTTCCCCAACTTCAAACTATGTCCCCAAAGTCAACATCTGTTTTATCTAAAAAGTTAAATTTCTCAAATTTCTCGGTTTGCTTATCTCACTTCAGTTTTACTGCTGCAAAATGGTATTGTCAAGCAGACAAACTGACCAAAAACAATAACACATAACAAATAGTGTACTATAAGATCGATATGCGTGCATGTATAGCAATAAATATATTGTAAATATCGCAATAATGTGCTGTATTGATTTGTTTTCTCCCACCCCAGCTTTAAAAAGGTTCTGAACGGTGGATTTGGATAAGTCTTTAAACTAAGCTAGGCTCAAACTCCATACTTAACGCACATACGGATTGATTATCTAACTTTATGTGTATTTCTTAAAATGTCTACTTCTTTAGGAAGAGCAAACTTCTCTATTTTTTCCCCAACATTCTTGTTTTATGGCGTCTAACGGCTCTTGTTTCAATCAGTACATGGATCCACAGCATGCAGCGACCTCTGGGTCACTGTAACGTTTCCACACTTGACCGCTCCAGGCCGGCTGAGTCCAGCTCAAACCAAGAAGAGCACAAGGATCTGATTACCTCTAATATTTGAAACACAAGACTGGCAGTAAATCGACAGATGCCGCACATACAGTCCCACACACATATGTGAACACACACATGTACACGCTCACACTCACACACAATACCACCACTGATGGGGGGGGGGGGGAGCTTGGGGGTGCTTTGGGATTTGTTAATGTGAAGCAACCAAATGAATGTGTCCAAAGTGACCACTGACGGCCTGGACAGCCTGTGATGATGTGGTTTAATCCAGACATATTGGTAGCTCCTAACACACTGCATGGACTGTCAGGATTGCCATGGAAATATTTTCTCTTTCTTTGATGCAGGTTAACCATCCCTTATGCATAAAGTGGAGTGCAGTCCGACAGTGTGTGTGTGTGTGTGTGTGGTGTGTGTGTGTGTGTGTGTGTGTGTGTGTGTGTGTGTGTGTGTGTGTGTGTGTGTCGGTAATTTTATTGCCTGTCCTTACAAAGAGATCACTGCTTTCCACAAGCTTTCTAGTCTTGCATTACCAGACCGACCTCCACGGCCCCGCGGAGTAAGGTCTGGCTACAGAAAAAGAAAACGCCACATTTTTTATTAAATGAAGGTAACTGATCAAACAATAAAGTCCCAGTTAGAGATTAAATGCTGTAAACTTATTCTTTGAAAATCTGTGCAATCATTCCCCAAAGGAACCAAGCAGGCCTGCCTTGTTGAACGATCCAAATCTTCTATAAAAACTTGCCGTTTTCAGCGTGTAGCTTGCTAGCTCGGAGTTTGTTGTTGTTTCCCAAAGCAAGAAGAGTTTTAAAACTGCAAGGCACATCGCTAATTTTCCTTGTCATTGATCCAAAACTAGACTACAAACAAACTAAAAAATATATTAAAATATGCATACCTAAGTTCAGTACTGCATTGGACTGAATGTGGCCCTGATAACAGAGGCCACACACTGTGACTCTGGCCCAATCCCAAAGTCTGGACTCTCAGTCTCACCGAGTTTGGTGTGTGTTCTCAGGAAATTTGTGAGGGTTGTCACAATGTCGAATGTCAAAGGGCGTGAGGGTTTGAGTACACACTTACCGAGCCCTTTCCGTGAGTCTGCATGGATGCAGACTTCACCAAAGGGAATTACCCACAGTTTGAAGCGTTGTGACGTTTACCGCGGAGACCATTGGGAAATCCGGAAATTACAAAAGGTAAACAGCAGCACGGCACACAACCACGGAATGGAACAGACCCGCTGTTAAAAAAAACTGGAATTAGGCAGCCGTCTCCTGTGCCTTGGCCGTGTGGAAGGAAAAACTTTAAATGCCAAGGTAACATTTAATCTTGTGAAGTGCTTGTGAAATCCCATCCATACCTATCTGAGCCCATGTGGCTTTACACACTCACTCACTTAGCACCTAAGATCAATTAAGTCTGTGAGTCTTTAGTCCTCAGTCCTCAGGACTCACTTTGGGATTGGGCCAATGACTCAACCAAACTGGACCCGCTGACATGTTAAAGTTAACCATTTAAACCCCTGTGTTGTGCACCACAGCCAAAGGTTGATGGATAGATGCTTCATTGCCAAAGCTGATCAAAGAATTAAGGACATTTATCTTCAATGTTCCTTAACCCTGCCTGGATTACTCTTGCACTATGACAAGGGAACATACCCGCCCCCTAGAGGTGGCATGTATTCATATTCACATAATACTGGTTCTATCACCTCATGTTCTTATATCTTTGTCCAAATATCACAGTCCTGTGTTAACGTTTCTGTTAATGTTTCCATTAATCTGGACAGGAAAGGTTCTCTGCTGTTGTTACCCCCTGCAGTCTGACATGTAGGCTACCACACACAAGGGATGACGTCCCCTGTCATACTATGGACTCAGGCATGTTAATATGTTATGGCTGCTGCCAACCCAACATGTCACATTCATTTACTTGGTGAGATGCAGTTAATCTAGCTAGCTTTTCAAGTTGACTAATGAGCCATATTAGTCTACAGTAATCTACTGTAGGGAAGTTAGTTGGCTAGCCTGCTGACTTGCCATGATTGTGAATTAAAAAAGGGATAATATCCAAAGAAGTACCCTGACCAATCCTGGATTAAGCAGGTAGCAGACCTAGGGCAGGGGTGTTGGGTAACGTAGGCTTGGGTAGGGCAATTTATGGTCCTGTGTTAAATCTACAGTATGCTATGGGTAAATACGTAGGTATGTGGAGATCCGGATCCTACGCCACAGCCTGACTTGCGCCTCTAAAACAAATGTAACAGCAAGTCTCGGCAACGCAGACCACAACTACTGTTATTGGTCCACTTGGCCGTGGATTGGTAGCGCTGCATTTCCCCCTACTCGTTTCCTGGATCTCCTTCTCCAGAAATAATATGGAATCAAGGAGCGGGTTAACTTTTCCTGCTACAGATTTCCCCCCACGGTAAGGTCGCACAGGGGAAACACTCCCACTAGGCCTCTAGACCTAGAACCTGCTCTGAAGATAATCCCTGGCACTGTCTCACCACCACCCCTCCCCACCACACACACACACACACACACACACACACACATCAGCTGTAAGGTCGCTATAGAACAAGGATGGTGGAAGAGCTCTACAGCAGTGGGCACGGAATATCAGAATGTGGATAACCATAGAAACAATACAACAATACTGCTGCCATTTGTTAAAATGATGTTTACTGTTGATCAGATCTTTTATTATTCATAGCTATGGCATAACTGGAAAACAAGTAAAGCATGACTTTTTGTGGATTTAGTTTTTGCATGTATACATGTGTTTGGGATTGAGGGCTAATTTATGTGAACACTTGAGTGCATTGATTAGTATGTTTACAGCGTCTATAAAGACTCGTGTAAATGGAAAATCTGTTGTGTGTGTTCATTCTTCATTCCGACATCTGAGAATCATCATGTTTAGAAGTCATCATCCTGACTCTGCCTGGATCCCCCTCTCATGCAGCTCATATGTTTCCCAGTTTCATTAATGTGTGAGCTGAAGTGAACTACATTCTCTGGAGAACCAACATCCCCGCTGTCTATCTTTCCTTCAGCTTGGCAATCCTTCCCTTTCTCTCTCTCTTTCTCTCTCTGTCTGACTCAAACCATCTCTCACTTTGGGACTCACTGAGAATAAAACGTGAAAACAAGCCTTCAGAGACACTTTGAAAACAACTCCTCAGCTGAAGAAAGTCAAGTGTATTTTGAGAGATGCCATTTTTCGACAGACTGAGAGGAGACTCGAAGCGGCTGTGCAGGGAAAAAGATTACTTTCCCTGTCAGAAGAGAAATCCTTCATCTGGCAGTGAGCAAAGTATGGCACAGGTACCCACAGAGGCCTTGGGAAACCAAAAAGCAGAAAGTCTCACTTTCTCAACTGCACATTAACTTTCTGTGGAGAGATGTTTGCTGCATAGGAATTTAAGGTACTGTAAACAAATATTTCAGAACAGAGGTTTAATATACTTACAATTAAAGATATACTGTGTGTATATATATATATATATATATATATACACAGTATATATATATATATATACACATACATATATATATATATACACAGTATATATATATCCCAAAAGATAATCTTTGAAAAGAACAAAAAAATCATTAGTTGTGGGGGGTAAATGCCTCTGACAGACCACATTAAAACCTAAAACATTTGGTGCACTTAACTAAGATTTTGCCACACCGTTAAAGTAACAACTCCAATCCCCTGACCCTGTAGCAGCTTATATGTCCATCAAAAGTGTGTGTGTGTCTGTGTGTGTGTGTGTGTGTGTGTGTGTGTGTGTATGTGTGTCTGAGTCTGTGTCTCTCTCTCTTTGTTTGTGTGTGTATGTGTGTGTGTGTGTTGTGTGTGTGTGTGTGTGTTTCTGTGTGTCTGTGTGTGTGTGTGTGTGTGTGTGTGTGTGTGTCTGTGTCTGTGAGTGTGTGTGTGTCTCTGTGTGTGTGTGTGTGTGTGTGTGTGTGTGTGTGTTTGTGTGTGCGTGCGTGCGTGCGCGCATGTGCCATTAACTTTCAAAAAGAAAATCAATCCCGTGTCACTTTCTGTTCCGTCGCCCTAGCATCTGCTTCATGAAGCCCACTGCATTTCGTTGCCTTGTACCTATCCCTGTCTAATGACAATGAAGTTGAATCTAATCTAAAAATGTAGGAGCTGCTGAACATGTGAGATGTGATTGGAGTCGCTGCGTTTATCTTCCCATCGAGGTGTGCAGTCCGTTCCTCTGGTGATGGCCACTTCATCACACCCTTTCCCACTTTAGAGTGAGACTTTGGGAGGAAACATCTTGCACCCGTCGCAAACTACGGACACACAGGGTTGCGGTCACCATAGTAACTGGGATTACACAGACTGCAGCGCTGCTGTACACGTGTTAATACTGAAAGGAGATCATTTTTCATGCTTTGACATCAAAGAAGGAAGAAGCAGCAGCAGCAGCAGCAGCAGCAGCTGCCACATGGTGTCCGGCCCGCCAGGCCCACTCTGAACATGCCTTACACACTCAGGCAGGAATGAGCGACATCCCATACCAACACCTTCTGTAACACCCCAGTCACCAGCAGCCCCCCCGCCGCATGCCTCGCCCACTGCAGACACACAACACAGTTGGTAAACAAGATGCATGAGGGAATACTTTCTTTCAAGGCCTTTCTGCTTTGTTGAGAAGAGATGTGCCAGAGGTTTGAGGCCACACTTGAATGCACAGACTTCAGCTGAGTCCCACAAGCATACTGTACTAGACACTGCGTTAACACCGGTGTTAACAGTGGCACTGTTGTGGTATGTAGAAATGAAGCTACTAGACTGCATTAGTGGAAGAAGTACTCATGAAAGTAGCAATGGAAAAAGACTCAACTTAAACTGATTTATAATACTTCAAATACTTCATACTTCTAAATCTTATTTAAACCCACTTGGGTGAAGCAGAACAAGCTGTGAATTGACTTTGTGAGTTGATATTGCGTTTTTTTTTTAGCAAACAGTTGGCTTATTTACACACAGCAGATATTAAGCAACCTTTACGTTTTTTTGGAGTTGTGTTTCTGTCCACCTAAATGTTTCTCATAAAACAATTACTTTCAAAATGAGACAGAATAAGTGGAATTTGAGGCCCAAAAGCCCAACTTACTTCAGTAATGACACTTATTTTGAAAGAGAACTTGTTTTTTTTTCTATTTACCTCATACCTTTTTTGGAGCCGTCGTCTATCGGCTGTTAGCAGAACTGCATTGTGGGCTCTTCTCCCACGCTGGCTTCAACACAGCTCGACTCAAACACAACAGGCCTCAGCATTATGAGACATGCCTGGTACTATTAAGCATGATTGGATAATTCACAAAGACTTTACAATTAAAAAGATATATAATGTAAATACACACCACACACCGCTCTGCGAACGGATCAGGCCCTGTCGGCCAACCCGCCCGCTGCTTCCTCACTGCGAGGCACACCTAATCACTCAACCAAATCCCAACTGTTTCCTGTCCTGGCTCCTTAATAGCCAAACAAGTTTTCCATTGAAATCAGGACAGCTGAAAGACTACACATCCTCCGCCCCGGGATAAAAACACATCTCTTCCGATTGCACCTAAGCTGAGTAGATGATGCTACCAACAGTTTTGTACCTTCATGGTTGAATACACTTATTGGAAGTCGCTTTGGATAAAAGCATCAGCCAAATGAAATGAAATGTGACGTAACAATACAATCCTGTATCCCCTATTAAATAAGCTTTATGGATTGCATGGGTATGAGAGCGTCATGATACAAGTTAAATATTATATATTATTATATTATATTATTTTCCCTCAGGTTAAAGTACACTGAAATGTGACATTTTCTGACATATTCTACGTTCCTAAAAGACGCATGTGTAGTTGTGGCGAGGACAACTGCTACATTTTAAAAAGCCATAAACTGATTAAAGTTGAGAAAGTCTCAGAGCGATGATTAGGCACTCTTTTCTTGTTTTTCTTCCTGGTTTAGACACGAGGCGAGATGCCAGAAAGAGTCCTGGGCTGGATCGGCTCCCGGATTGACCAAACCCCCCCACCCCCCTCCGCAAAACATCGGTCCTACATCTGTGAGCTCAGCTAACATCCATGAGGTTGCAGGTTTGTGACGGAGAGTTTATATGTAGAGAAAGCAAAGACACACAGAGTAAGAGAGACCAATGAGGAATGAGAGAAACAAAACAGAAAAAGAGGGGGAAACCAAGCAAAAAGGTAAGAAGAGGAAAGCCAAAGCTACATAATGAAAGCGAGTGAGAGCACAGAAAGAGAAAGGGAAAGAGAGCAGCGTTTGCACAGTCACAGCCCGATGCAACTTTTTATTTTAGACAGCGCAGAAACAGATTTAACAGCCAGACCGTCTTTGACAGGATGTTGGTTTCAGGCGCCGACATGTGCCAGCCTACAATTCCCAATTACTGCCCCTTTCTGGAGGAGCAACATCACAGCAGGAATACCAGAACACAACTCTGACAGGAAAGGTTGTTTACACTCAGTGAGGGACTGTCATTTACTGGATCATTGTTCCGATTGTTGCTATGGCACCTGTGGTTTTAACAGAGTTAAAGGCTGACAAAAGAGCACGAAATAACCATTCAATCTGAAAGCCTCCTGTGTGTTTGCTGGTCTATTAAATCAATCAATGAAGCTCTAAAGCCAGTGTTAATTGCATGGTTAGTTAGAAACAAAAAATGTGAAGATATAAAAAAGAAAATGAAAAGCCAGGAGGACAACAAAAGCCAGAAGTAATAATACATTTAAACATAATAATAAACAATTTAACTCCTTCTTGAACTACGTACTTAGAATCTACACATAACTATAAGCATAACCATAACTAAGTATTGCATGCCCTACTAAAGTAGTTAGTTAGAAGTATTATCAGCGAAATATACTTAAAGTCAAAAGTTTTCTGCAGTAAAATGTCTCCTGCAACTGATATATTATTATGTATGACATTATTAAACTGTTAATACTGATGCAACAGTGTTTACGCAGCATTTTACTGTTGCAGCTGGAAGAGGAGCTACTTTATATACTGTACACTGACAGTAAGTACAAGTACTTTAGTTCAGGAGGTCAGGTCTGCTTCTAGAAGTTAAAGCTGTAGTGCGTAACTGTTTGATATTAATGAACGTCCGTTACATTCAAGCCAACGCCACATGAGTTGCTACAAAGCTGATTAAGACTTACAGCTCCACACAACTCACACTCTCTCACTCTCACTCTCTCTCTCTGGATTTCTCAGTATGACTATGTTCTTCCACCACTGCTCCTGCATCACTTTTATCATAACAACACTCCTAAAAATGACCTGGAAATACCTATGTCTGCATACTTTAAGTTACACTTTATTAATCCCTGTTGGTAAATGTCTTCCTTTTGGCACCTACTAAATAGATGATAATGTACTTTTAGGTAGGCAATAAATCCTACTTTCACAACGTTTTGTTAAAACTTTAAAAAGGTGTCTATGCATCTTCAATGTCCTTTTGGAGGATGCAGTTTGTGCTGCTTCATACAGAGAGGAGTTTGTGTTATTGTGTCTACCCTCATGGATATACAAAGTCAAATGGAACTTTTAATGACGCTGCAGCCCCTTTTGGTTGCTGCGCACATCAGTATTTTTATTTTTTTGGAGCGCTGACACTGAAATAAGCACATTAGCATATAGTTGAGTACCTGTGGCCCCAGTGAGAGTTGACCCTTATTCACTGCGGTGTTAGGGACTTGATTCACAGGACACGTTGTTATCACCCTGATAGCAACGTTCCAGAAAAATGCATAATGCCTGTTGTAGTAGGTGAAAAAGGTCCAAGCACTCGTAATGTCTCACACACACACACACACACACACACACACACACACACACACACACCAATCTGCTGTGGTTGCTTCCCATTATTCAGCTGCTCATGCAATATTCAGCCCTGGGATTTACCGTCTGGCTGGGAAGACAGTGTGGTGAAGTGTCAGAGCAGAGACTGATAGAGGTAGGTGTGTGTGTGTGTGTGTGTGTGTATATTGGGCACTAAGCTCAGGACACACCGAGCCCTAAAATAGATTTGAGTTCAACCTATCTCACAAGAGAAGAGAGCTTTGACAGGAAGAGAACAAGTCTGTGAATGAATGTGTGCTGAAGTGCAGTGTCTCCACACACACACACACACACACACACACACACACACACACACACACACACACACAACTGACCTGCGGACTGACCAAAGTGATTCAGTGACAGCGGTCTGTACGTCATACACATTCATGCCCTCTTTGAAGTCGCTGAGCTTCATACAGTAACTGTCTCCCTCTGTTGCTCATGAATAATAAACAACTAGAGGCAAAGTCTGAACTCTGCACAGTGCCCCGACGTCCTATAAATCACGCTCATATTTGCTCACTGAATCGGTGTCAGTAGATCATTAAGCTCTGAAGGCCAACGAAGCCACAGCAGATAGATACAGCCCTGCTTCAGCCTTTTCACACCTCTCCCTCTGTCTCCACAACAAGCAGCTCTTATCATGAAAGGAGGTGAGAGGAGAAAGCAGGCAGAGGCTTTCCCCTGACACTACCAAACACAGGAATGCCATTACATATCAAGGTGAGGGAATAGAGAGAGAGAAAGATGCTTCAATTGTTTTATCTTTCAAGCATAGAGGGAAACATGTAGGTTGAGATTCTACCTTGGATTTCCTAATTGTCTGTAAGGGAGGAAAACTGCAGAGGAAGCCAATGTGAATGTGAATGATGGAAAGAAAGAAAGAGAAAGAAAGAGAACATAGCCATCCATGCAATTTATGCATGGTTAAATATACTGAAATACAAAGGAGAAATAGAAAGCGTCAGCTGCATTTTAACATAGTATTCCTGTTATTGTTCCGATGTAAACAACCTGCGTGTGTGTGTGTATGAGTGTGACAGAGAGTTTTAATTTTTAATTTGCTCAGCAGGATAATGAGCACAAGAAGGAATTGTGCAAGCTTCAAAAGGATGAACCCCCCCCAGGGGTGTAGAACATAAAAGGTGCCTGAAAATGCAAGAGAAACGAAGAAAAGAACTACAGTCACATGACAAACATCTAAAGTCAATTTCATGAGGCAGAAACTAAAACTAAATGACGTAAACCACGGAAAGAAAAAAACTAAATCCATTTGTAGCAGGTAAAGATAAAAGGTGTTTGGATGGGTTGCTTTCCTAATAGGTTACATGGGAAAAGGAGTTTGCAGGTTGATGTTAAAGGAACACGCCGACTTATACCCCGTTTACACGTACATGGTTATTTTGAAAAACTGAGACATTTCCCTTGGTTTGTGCCCTCCGTTTACACGCAAAAAATAAGAATTCTCCTCTGAAAACGAGTCTTTCTAAAACCTCTGGCACAGAGTGGAGATTTTGGAAATCTTGGTTTGCACGTTTGCACGGAAACTGAGACAACACGAGGTTTAAACAGCCAAGGAAGTGAGGAAGAGAGAGGAAGAGATTTGTTGCTATTTTCGGGGACTCTGATTGGCTAACGTGGGCCTGAGCTTCTCGTTACACTGCCACCTACAGAATTTGTGAAAATTGCCGGCCACGTGTAAACGTAGCCTTATTGGGACTTTAGCTTGTTCACCGTAACCCTGAGTTAGATAAGTCCATACGTACCCTTCTCATCTCCGTGCGTTTGTAACTCTGTCTGATGCCCCCACCGCTAGCCTAGCTCAGCACAGGTCCTGGAGGTGGCCTGCTCCATCTAGCCTACTGCCCCCAGTAAGTGACAAAATAACGCCAACATGTTCCAATTTACACGTTGTGATTTGTGTATTCACAGCGTGTCCAAATCACAAAGTCACATGATACACAGCCATCTTCTAACCGTATACATACTGGGAACTATATTCTCAGAGGGCGAAGCACTGCTGCTTGGGCGGAGTGATTTTTACTCCAACTCTGAGCGAGTCACTCCGCCCAAGTAGCAGCAGTGGCAGGGCTTCGCCTTCTGTGGATAGTATGTAGAGGAGTATTTATGGATGCATTGAACTCTGGGGGATACGGTGAACAAGCTCCCAATAAATCGGCGTGTTCATTTAAGACAATCCTTTGCCAGCTTGCAGTTAGTTTGATGTCTTTGCAGCAAGAAATAAAGTAAAGGAGACAAAGGGAGGGCCAGAAATAGACACAGAAAGACAGAAAAAGATCAAACAGGGGAAGAGAGGGTGTCAAGGCGCGTTAAAGACAGAAGAATAAAGACGATAAAAGTGGATCGGATGGAGGGAGGTCACGTTTTCCTGAGACTGGGAACAAACTGGATATCCCTGAGGATACAGGCAGTCCTTCCTCCACTGAAACTCAGCCATGAAATTCCTCACACACGCGCCTCCTCGACTCCCCAGCGCCCTTCCGCTCCGGCTCGGGCCGTCCCTAACGTCACTTTGACGGCTCAATAATTGACTGCTTATCTTTTATTAATAGAGGGAGCCATTAGGGCACGGAGACGCGTCTGGTGTTCGGTCTGCGTACGCTGCGAGACAAAGCACCGACGGCCCTCACATCAGACACCTCCTCTTTCCTTTTATCTCATAGCATGGCTTCTCTATTAGCCTCATAAACAACAGAGGCGTCCTGTGTTGTGTTGCCATGTTACCCGAGAAGAAATGCTATTAGCACTCAGCACAAAATGGGGAAAGATGCATTCATCTTAATTTTTTCCTGACTACAGATGATGAGATTGGCCTCTGTAGTCCAAAGATACCAACTAAATCAAATATCAGATCATTTAGATTAGAGAGAACCAATTCCGAGATCCAAACTTGTTGCCTCATCGATGTTGCATCAGGTTCAGTCTGACAGCGACTGATCAAAGGATCACATTTGAATTTAATCAATCTCTGATCCGATACAGGCTGAAGGACAGGATTCACAGAGGTCACACAGCGTGGAGGGCAGAAGATTCTTTCTTACAATATACACGTATTTTTTGATAATTGAAAATCGTATCAATCTGTTTCTTTAAATGTGATTGGGGAATGATAATATCACCTCAATGCAACATTAAAAAACAACTAAATACTCTGTAATAATGTGTAAACAGCAAATATCTCAGGATGAAGAAATTATAATTACATACAGTATATATGAAATTATAACATCCGTGACCTCTCTGACTTTATGTAGACAAGATTAAATGAACTTGCTGCTTTGAGCTCCAAATGCTAACCTAAGCATGCCAACATACTCACAATGACATCGCTAACATGCCGGGTTTTTTTTGCAGGTATAATCAGAGACGGTTTATAACCGGGGCGCTCTAACTCAGAGTCATTTCCTGTATCTGGGTCTCATGGGTTCCTGCACTGCCTCGCCTCTTTAGGAGACTAGCAGCGGTACACAGTGGAGTACTGAGCGCGTTGACTCCTTGGGAGAAAAGAACGTGAACACAGATTATTATATCATATTATTCTTTCACCCCATAGCCAACAGATTAAATACTGGACCCATTTTTCATAAGCCACATATCTCTAGATCATTCTGACACTAAAATGGCATTTTTCAGACAGACACGTCAGGAAAAAATGAACTTTGTTTGAGACCCGTTTCTGTCTCAGCAACAAACTCTCGCGAAAACAGACAAGTGAACACCATAAAAAAATAAATCTGCAATGCTAAATATGGCTTTAGCTGTGTAAATACAGTATCTAATCTTAGCAAAAGACAATATTATGCTCATATTCAAGATCATAATTGTATTTAAATGTTGTACCAGAATATATTTTTGTTGTACTGAACATTGCTGCGGCTCCTCTTTTCCCCCTGAATGTTGAGCTCTCCGTTTTAGCTACAGAGTGAGACATCTCACTTCTGTTCCCTCTTCGTTGGGAGTCGCACACACGCAGTAGCTAGGTAAGGACTACTAGCCAGTCAGAATCAGAGTATGCGATACGAAATAAGGAGATGAGAGATAAAAGATTATGCCGGAAAAAAACACGTATTGGACACACATTGAGTATAGTTTCCCAACTGACCAGCAAAAGCCAATGAACATGTGTATTAGTCAATCTAAACAACAGGAGTGAGCTGGTTAATTTTTTCTGGAACCCTGGAGTGAAAAACACACAAAGATCGATATCAGCGACCCTCGCTATCTCCCAGCCTGTATTTAAATTGGAACTGAGGCCAGCGGTTGTTTATGGCTTATACTACCTGCAGACAACACAGTTGCTGACCAGAATCCCAGTAAAGAGAGGCTCTGTGGGGGGGGGGGGAATAAGAGTTATTGGAAGGTGCACTTGAGCAAACACAGATCTTCGGCTCTGTGTTCCCAGACGCGTGCCCTGCAGATTTCCTCGAGCTCATCAAATGAACCTGACAGCTTTCTGCAAACTGAGGATGAGATTCACTGGGCTTTAAATAAAAGGGTTCAATCTTACATGTCACATATGGATTCTTTTTTTGCTCTATGGATGGCAATATCAGACAGCCGGCCCCATCACTCTGCTCCAAAGTGAAGTATCGAGACAACTATTGGCTTGACTGTCATGAAACAGATTCATTCATTCAATTTAACAGCATGTGTCAGATGTTTCATCTCACATCCCCTGAACCATCGGGACACCACTGCTTTCTATGTTTGCTGACACACGGTCAGCATTTGAAGGTGCTTCACATCTCCAGAGAAGCAGTGATTCTAGAACATATACACTCCTGAACGGCACAGCAACGCATACCGGTGCCCGGCACCAGTCAACCTGCTATGAAGCGCATCAACTCATCAGTATTGTTGTATTTCCCTGAGTCCACCTGCTTCAACACTCCAGTAAAACTGTAGTTTTATCACATTCACTTCCCTGACTGCCACATCCTGGTTACTGTACCATGACTACTACTTCTTGGGAATGTATAATGCATCTGGAGGGTGCTGCAGGCGTTACGCGTCGACATGACATGCACGCATGAACTTCAAACATCTGAAGCAGAAATTGAAATGTGGGTGGAAAATGTGTGAATAAATTGTTTCTGTCTTGAATTAAAAAAAAAAAAGAAAAAAAAAATAAACCAATTATCTCCGACTCCGTTAGTTGGTCTGCAAGAAAATTAGACAAAGGTTGCTCTCCAGCCGTGGTTTTGTTGTTGTCTTTTTATCTGTATTACACAAAACTATCCATCCATCCATCTCCATTGCTGATTTCCTCTGAGGATTAGACATCCCTTCATTTTACAGCAGTTATTTCTGAAGTGTTGTCTGCAACACAAATAACAAGCTGTTGAATACTGAAGAGCCATCCACTAAGTAAGAGCTTAATAATCAAATCTCCGCACTCTGTGCCAAATACCCTTGGCCATGACGGGGGAGGAGAAGAGGAGGGAGAAAAACACTGGAGTAGCACTGATGTAGAGCTACATTCACTAAACCAGAAGAAGATCTGTGAGGTTTTCTTTTATGTATAACGAATGCGATCCATTAAAAATGCAGGACGGAGAGACATGAATTCCATTTCTCAGAGTAAGAGTAACCTACAAACAATAAAACCACTATGGATGCTGATACTGGTTTATCCCCAGGGAGGTTTGTATGTGTCTGTGGTTACGCAAGAGTATTTTGCTCTTATGTGTGTTTCTTAAAAATAAAAAAGGTGAAGGTAAGTAGACTGTGAGTCGGCCATGATGTCTGTGGTTTAATAAACAGCTGGTGCAGAACAGAGACGGGCAAAGAAACAGCAAGCGGCCAATTTTGAGCGCCAAGTTGTTGTGTTATGTTTGAAGCACAGTGCGGAGACTCCTATGCACTAAAGATCTCAACAAAGATCCGGGGCCTCTGAGAACCCCGGGGGGGCGCAGCAGAAACTGGAATACAAATGAGAGCTTTGTATGCAGCGATCTGCTGCACCCTGCTCCACCCATGATGCCACACCGCTGGAAGCCCAATTTAAAGCTGTGGGAGGCCGAATTTGAAGTAGAGCGAGACCTTCTCCTGCAACTCTCTCCTCTCTGTCCAGCCCCCCCCCCGTCAGACAAACAGCAACCTCTAGGAGGACAAATTAGGATTTCATCCAAATGATATAGCAGCAATTCAATGGCCGTCCTGTTTGTACTGTAAAGCTCTGTGAGATGACATACTGGGAATCGAGAGTCGAGTTAGCTACATAAACAGGGAATTGTACTGTATAGAGATTGATCACAACAAAGTACCTGTTCTCATGGTTTTACCTTGAATTAGCTGCAGCCCTGAGCCTTTGGCTACAGTGAACAGAACCTTCACCGAAGGGACGTGTGCACATGCATCTGCAGAACAGCCAATAGGAGCGCTCGCTCTCTAATATGATCTGTAACTGGCCAAATTCACAGGCTAGCAGAAGTCTAGTTTTCTCTCAGACCACTTGAATTACAATATGGTAAAAGATTATAATGGAATTTTTGCCCAACAACACCAAAAATGCTTATCCCAGCTTTAATCACCTCTAGGCAACAAAAAAAAAAAAAAACAGTCCGTGCTCATATCCAGGACGTCTGAAATCATTCTGAAACCAGACGTTCATGTGTGATTACGACGTGCAAGCAGAAATATTCAAACTGTCAAATGAAAATACTGATAAACATTTGCATGGGTTTGTTTCTGAAATACTAGTTAGTTCAGTCAGGCATCCTGCTACAAACATATGGAAATATGGTAACTGACATCTCTCCATTCAGTGCATGTATAAGTAATGAGCACGTGTGTGTAATTCAGGTCTGTGTGTAATGTGCGTAATAACAACAGAGTGTACATTGTAATTTCCACTTGTGGGACTAATAAAGGATACATCATCTTCAACAACTCCAATGAATTACGTTGCCACTGTTTTGAAAAAAACAAGACATTTTTCAAGCAACAATGATTCACAAAAAAAGATGGAGATTTTGCTGCTTACCTTTGTAATATAATAGAGAAACCGAATACTTTTAAGTTTGGGATTTTTGTCCATACAACCCATATGAAGTTGTGATTGCCATTTTTTCACTACTTTTTGATTTACTTCCTCTCCCAAACAATTAATCAAATAATCTGCGGCCCATTTTTATGTGATTTATGAGCCATGGTGTCTGAGCTGTCTAGATGGACTCTTGACTAAAGGCTCTTCAGATCCCATTGCAGCAGGATCTGAAGTGTCCTACATAAGGATTTTCATACCAGTCAAGAGTTTGTTAAAAGGACCTATAATTGCAACACAAAAAAAAAGCTGTCCTAGCTCTTTTGTCTGAGTAATTATAGAGCAGTCTGCAAATCAACTGTGCAGTCACAACAGTGGAACCACGTCTGCACAACTCTCCGAGCTGTTTGGCTGAAGAGCTCTTCGGCAGGATCTCTCATTGTTGATGGGTTTTTGTATTTCAGGTTGGCTAAAAATGGAAAACGCAAGCATTCAGTCCATTTCCACAAGTGTGTATTGACTGAAGTGGCTGAAAGTGTGACATTTCAGCCACCCGGATCTATAACTATTTCAATCTGTCGGTCTGTTAAAGCTCTTTATGGACTAAATGTGAGTCTACATTTTGTGGCTCAAGTGGATGTTTAATGGCTCGGAAACAGTTGTAGCTTGCTCATCCATGAGAGGACGCAGCTGTGTGTCCGAGCCAAGAAACATCCAGTTTCTCATGCGTGTTATTGCAGGAGATTTTTTACACACTAAATTTGGGCAACAATGGCGATGTTACAGCACTTACAGATTTGTAATTCTTACAACATGGTAGAAAGTTTGCCTATGTTCACAGTGTCAACCCCAACAACCTTTTTTTTTTAATGTTAAACCCACACTAACACAATCATATTCACACACACAAACTTTTTTGTATGTTTATATTATAATTACAATATCAATAATATATAATCATCAAATTTATTTGTTGTATATGTTGTTATGTTGTGTGTGTGTGATGTGTGTGTGTGTGTGGTATATATATATACACTACCGTTCAAAAGTTTGGGGTCACTTGAAATGTCCTTATTTTGAAGGAAAAGCACTGTACTTTCAATGAAGATAACTTTAAACTAGTCTTAACTTGAAGAAATCACTCTGTACATTGCTAATGTGGTAAATGACTATTCTAGCTGCAAATGTCTGGTTTTTGGTGCAATATCTACATAGGTGTATAGAGGCCCATTTCCAGAAACTATCACTCCAGTGTTCTAATGGTACAATGTGTTTGCTCATTGGCTCAGAAGGCTAATTGATGATTAGAAAACCCTTGTCAATCATGTTCACACATCTGAAACAGTTTAGGTCGTTACAGAAGCTACAAAACTGACCTTCCTTTGAGCAGATTGAGTTTCTGGAGCATCACATTTGTGGGGTCAATTAAACGCTCAAAATGGCCGAAAAAGAGAACTTTCATCTGAAACTCGACAGTCTATTCTTGTCCTTAGAAATGAAGGCTATTCCATGCAAGACATTGAAGATTGAAGATTTCCTACAACGGTGTGTACTACTCCCTTCAGAGGACAGCACAAACAGGCTCTAGCCAGAGTAGAAAAAGAAGTGGGAGGCCGCGTTGCACAACTGAGCAAGAAGATAAGTACATTAGAGTCTCTAGTTTGAGAAACAGACGCCTCACAGGTCCCCAACTGGCATCTTCATTAAATAGTACCCGCAAAACACCAGTGTCAACATCTACAGTGAAGAGGCGGCTGCGGGATTCTGGGCTTCAGAGCAGAGTGGCAAAGAAAAAGCCATATCTGAGACTGGCCAATAAAAGGAAAAGATTAAGATGGGCAAAAGAACACAGACATTGGACAGAGGAAGACTGGAAAAAAGTGTTGTGACGGATGAATCCAAGTTTGAGTGTTTGGATCACAAAGAAGAACGTTTGTGAGACGCAGAACAAATGAAAAGATGCTGGAAGAATGCCTGACGCCATCTGTTAAGCATGGTGGAGGTAATATGATGGTCTGGGGTTGCTTTGGTGCTGGTAAGGTGGGAGATTTGTACAGGGTAAAAGGGATTCTGAATAAGGAAGGCTATCACTCCATTTTGCAACGCCATGTCATACCCAGTGGACAGCGCTTGATTGGAGCAATTTCATCCTACAACAGGACAATGACCCTAAACACACCTCCACATTGTGCAAGAACTATTTAGAGCAGAAGCAGGCAGCTGGTATTCTATCGGTAATGGAGTGGCCAGCGCAGTCACCAGATCTGAACCCCATGGAGCTGTTGTGGGAGCAGCTTGACCGTATGGTACGCAAGAAGTGCCCATCCAACCAATCCAACTGTGGGAGCTGCTTCTGGAAGCGTGGGGTGCAATTTCTCCAGATTACCTCAACAAATTAACAGCTAGAATGCCAAAGGTCTGCAATGCTGAATTGCTGCAAATGGAGGATTCTTTGACGAAAGCAAAGTTTGATGTAAAAAAAAATCTTATTTCAAATACAAATCATTATTTCTAACCTTGTCAATGTCTTGACTCTTTTTCTATCCATTTCACAACGTATGGTGGTGAATAAGTGTGACTTTTCAGGAAAACACAAATTGTTTGGGTGACCCCAAACTTTGAACGGTAGTGTGTGTGTGTTGTTGTGTAGTATATATATATATATACGGGCCAAAAGTTTGGACACACCTTGGCCTGTACTATATATATATATATATATATATATATATATATATATATATTTCTTTTATGGGGTCACACATCACACGGTAACCTATTGTTCATATCTATTCTCTAAGCGAAGTTTTTAATATCCACTGTCTGCTAAAACAAATATGGATTAAAGAGACAGTAGAGATGTATTTTACAGACAGGTCAGATAAAAAAAAACATCCTTCTCTTCACCTTCTCTCTGTATCATCCCAATATGTATAAACAGCACTATTGGGGAATGATACACCAGATGGGACAGAATGAGGCGTTTGTCTTCTGTCTTGATGAGTCACATATTTTCATTATTAAAATGTTTACAAGTCCAGTGGACGTCTGTGTTGCAGCAGATTAGATTGACCCTGCTGCTGTGGGAGGCCACAGCGGTTATGTTTACAGGCTTGTAAAGCGATTCCTATTTCTGACTGGCAGCGATAATGAATGCTCATTTCAAGCGTCATCCAATCCGGCCATGCCAAACTCAGGATTTTGGCTGTGTCCAGCCAATACATCAGAGAGGAGTCCAGTGGAAACATGGAAGAGGTCATTTGACTCCACCACCCAGCCACCCAGGAGCAGGATGCCAGACGTGGCACAGCAGCTTTCCTAATTACTACAATATGTTAAACCTTCTAAGCTCTCTTCCCGGCCGAAGGTTTTCCAAAGAGGAACCTGACCTACATTTTTCGTCTCCATGCTCTGAATTCAAAAAAAGGTTCTTTAAGCCTCAGTGAAGGAAGAACTGGAATAGCAACTCCCTCTTTTCACACCACCTGCTGATAGAGGTGGCCAAACGCAGCCACGGGGCCTTCCTGCAGTTAACCACAACTAAAAGAGAAACAAGCGTTTCCATGGGAGATTGTATAAAATAAACAGAGTGACGAGGATGCCATTAAGTAGATTTCATTTTTATGAAACAGGCGTCTGAGTAATAACCAAGATATCAAATATGCAAACACGCAGCAGAAAAATGTGCACGACATTTATAATCAACAAGCAGTGTCAGATACGCCGGATGTTGTTTTTTTTTCTGCCAAAGGGCAAAGTAACACAAACATTGTTGCTATGGAAATCAGTGACTAATGTATTACCAGGATTTCCCTGGAAGTTGATGTTTGCACACACAAATCAAAACCACAGCGGCAATATATGACTGTGTCTGGCAACAATAACTCCACTCAGCGCCGGAATCCACGTTTCCACAGGCCCGAATAATCAATATGGGAAAGAAGGAACAAATCAAGACGGCAGGAAATAATTCACAAATGCGGCACAATGAAGAGTAATGCCGACTGAATGCCTGGTATGCAAAATGTAAATATGAAAAATGTCATAATTACTACACCCATTTGAGGCTGATAATTTAGCAGCAACATATAGCGAGGCTGTAAATGTCACTTCAGCCACAGACAATCATTCAGGAAAAGCTAATGATGTTAGTTTGCTGTGCATTGGTGAGACGGTAAAGATTAAAGGGGCATTTCTGGCAATGAAAGACAGCAGAGAATGTTCACTCGATTCTATTTTCCACAAGTGATGGAAGAAATATTTGCATTTATACAAGCAATATCTCACTGCAAAAACACTCTGTTACAAGTAAAAGTCCTACACTCAAAGCATAAATGTATTTGCAACAGAGAGTACTGAAAATATCAGCTTAAAATGAAAAATACTCAAGTAAAAGTACATCAAAATTGTACAGAAACCTGACTAGGCCTAAATGTACTTTGTTACTTTCCACCACTGATTTTCCCCATTCAAAGATGAAAAATAACATCATCTATCAAAACTGGTTGTGTCCGCAAAAAGATTTTCAAGTGAATAGAAGAAGAGTTCTCAAAAACATATTATAAAAGATGCCCCTTACATGTGTCACTGGACCACAAAGACCTCAGAACATTGTATTCAAGGACGGATGATTCAAAGAGGGATGAGGCAGCCGGCACACGCCACGCTAGAAATGTCACATTTCCTTTTCACTGCACTAAGCCTCGAACTCTCATCTACATCTGGCACAAGGTCACATCTGGCACAAAGTCTCTCTCTCTCCCTCTCTCTCCCTCTCTAAATGGAATTGATCTATTAGCAGAATTGAGGTTCAATCAGCAAGGTGGCCATTATCTATTAAATTACACATGATCTGCAGTTATATTGTTGATGAAAGTTGCATAACAGCTGTTTTTATGTTGAATGAAAGTAGGACGTCAGTGTTTTTGAACAGAAATCTTAATTTAAGGTCCAGATTCATTACCTTTCTCTCTCTTTTGAGCCCTGACACTGACAACAGAACATAGCCATTTACACTGCTCCTAGAAGCTCTATTGTAGTGCAGCCTTTACTTCTGTGACGAACGCATCACTTTGTAACACACGTTATAATGCTGCTAGCGTAGCACAACCCTAGGTGAGTAGTCCTTCCCTAGGTACTGAGCATGTGCGACTCCCAACAAAGATGGAACAGAAGACAGAACAACCTTAAGTTGTTTTTAGGGTTAGGACTAAGAATTATTTTCATTGATTTATTTTTCAATTATCTGATGAATCATTTACACTTTAAACCGAAAAAGTAAGACGAGAAAGAAAACGAGAAAATTGTGCCAATTACAATTTTTTTTATAGAGCCCTAAGTGACATCTTCAAATTTCCTATTTTGTCTGACCAACCATCCAATAAGTAGCCAAGAAATGACACAAATCCTCACATTTCAGAAGCTGGAGCCATGTGAACATTGGGCTTTAAACCTGTTTTATTTATTTTTTTGACATATATACCTTATCACCTAATGAAGTTGAAATCAAACAGTCGCTTATTTGCGCATCCATACAATATGAAGCAACATTAGCATTTATTTGGAGCTGTCCTTGTGTCCACCTGAATGTAAGTCCAATAATCACTTTCCTTTTGGCTCTGTTTTTGGTCTCAACCAACTTCTGAATGAAATATCGGTCTCTTAAGTTGCTAAAGGCTTCGTTCTGTTTACCAGCCGTTTGCTAACTGTGCCTGTCTGCTGTGAGGAGTGAAGAAGGCAGCACCCAATGGGCTTTTAAAGTTTTTCACTGAAATTAAAACAACTAAGCTAATGAGAGTGGTGAGAGTGAATCAAAACGGGGCCATAAAACCAAAACAATGAGCTGAAAGACGCTCAAAAGCTATGTGGAGTTGATAATTATCAAAGACTCTATCCCTAAGAAAGACATCTTACACAAAACACATCATTCTTTTTCATTTTAAATATAAAGATTTTGATTATTGCTGCTTTAATTGAAGCAACGTAACCTTTTGAAAGCTTCTCCACCGACGGGGGCCAAACAACAACCTCTTTAATACTGAAAATTAAAAGTTTATCTGTCCCTGCAGACATCGGTGAGGCATTAGATTTTACCGAGGCGTTTTTCTGCTGATGAAGGAAACCTCAGTGTTTGATATCTCACTACTTAGCCGTTCTTATCATGTGTTTGGGTGCAGCTGGATGCCATTTAGTCTGCTCCCCGTCCCTCTGAGGTCTATTAAGACTAAAAGACCCTCTGAAGAGGACGTTATGCCCCTGGACTGAACATTTACGGCGATATATAAACTGCCAGCGGTTTGTTTAGCTCTGCTGCATCAGAGCTGACATTTTCCATAAGGTGGAGAATACACTGCCGAGTTTACGAAAAAATTCTCCACTCCATATCTCAGGCGGCCCATAATGTACTTGTCCCATTTTCCAATTAGCATGAATTTAATTTGTGGAGCGTATGCTGATAAAACATCAGTGCTGTAGCTCCATGTAGAATATTGCACAGTAATAGCTTTTAGCTGCTGAGCCCAGAGGTATTAAATATCTCACACACAAAACAGGTCTGTCATTTTTTAGCCATTTTCCCCACCTTTATTCACCTGAAACAACAGTAACTCCTTTCTATGTTGCTGTGCTGTTTCTTAGTTGCTGCTAACGTGCAACTGAATACATCCTTGACACCAAATATCCGGGTTAAACCAGGCTGTACACAGTAATCTGATGTTTATGTCTATATTTTATCAGCTGTATATTATCAGCTGCCATGATAGCTTAAGTACGCCACTACACTGTATAAACAATTTCTATTGTGTCGGTTAAGTATTCATGTTTTTGTGAAATTGCACAGCAGCTTTTCTCATGTTCCTAAACTCATTCTGCAGAGAGCCAGGCGGTCCAAACGAGAGCTGAACAGATATTATCAAAGCTGGAGCCTTAAAATCAAATATTGTCTTTGGGGAAATAATAGTAGAATACAAAAAGCAGGCAGTCAGGCGTGACGCAGGGCGCTGAGGCATGAGGAGAGTCAGCTGGGGGCCAAATTGATCGGCCTGCAGAGTCACAAAGCATCTCAAATGTGTGCGTTTGTGTGTGTGTGTGTGTGTGGAGGCGACTGCCCTTTCCCCGTCCTGCCCCGTCTGTCCTCCAGGACGCGCCGCATCAGCAAGATGGAGGATATCTGGATAACTTACATAAGGGCCAAGTACTGCTTTAAAGAACACAGCAGAGGTAAAGACGTCTGACTGAAAACAAGTGTTAAAGTTGTCGTTAGTGTGTCTTTGCTGCTTTTAGACTGAAATTTCAACACCTTTTGGATGGACCTAGCTAGTGTTTTAGTAAATTGACATAACGTTGCACTGAAATTTGGGACAGACATTCATGGTCCCCAGAGGATGAATTTTCATTCAACTTTAAAAATCATTTCCACCTATTTAGTGAAATATCAAAACACCTGCTGGATTGAAAAAGGGAAAACTTATTTAGCCACATTAATGGTTCTACTTATGGACATCACTGAATGGATTCTGTCCCCAGAGGATGAATCCTAACAACTTTTGCGATCAATGGATCTTTCCTCTGACACTACCAGCAGGTCAGTGACAATGGATGGATGTACAGACATTAAGGGTTCCTAGAGGATGAATCCCGGTGATCTCCTGACTTTTACTCAATCATGAGTTTGACATTTGTGGGTCTCAGCAACTGTTAGATGGATTGCCATGAAATTTCGACTGCTTAACTTTTCCTCTAGTGCGCTAAACATCAGCATGTAAGCACACTGTCGTTTGCACCTGTAAGTACTGCCTCACACAGCTGCTGGCTGTAGACTCTTAGTCTTGTTTAAACTCCCAAACGTTGGTACAGAACATGGCACCGAGTGCAGGACAACAAGAACGGGGCGAAAATAAAACAATGACATGCTTTAACTGCCTCTCATTCATCCTACTCTAAATTCCCGCAGTGTGAGCATCCCAGGCAACCGGGGGACAAAAGAGCGAGTGTCTCGCTGCGGCTCAGAGAGACATCTCAGCACTCTCGCCTCCAACAGGCCCAAATATGACAGCCTACTGGGTCAATCTGCCACTCAAGGGCCCCGTTGAATCCCGCCTCTGTCTCAGAGATTGGCCCCATCTCTGGCAGCACTTAGCCTCACGCCTGTAGGCAACTCATGCCCACTTCAAATAAATACCAAGTTGAAATGCAGCTTCTTCCCTTGGCTCCTCAGACCAGGCTTAGGTGTTAACGTCGCTGCCGGGATTGATTTTATACGCAGGTTAGAAGGCTGAAGAGAAGACTCTCTCTTAGAAAACACGTCCATCTTTAGGAATAAGTGCGCAATTACTGGAACACAGACACCCCGAGCGATGAAAAGCTGCACTCGTTGCTCATTCAAATGCCTCTCACAATGAGAGGAAAGAACATAGGAGCACATTTCACATTAACACTTAAGATGACACTCAGGCCGACTGCTGAGGAGTAGAATGAGGACACCTTCACGTTCTTCCCATCCACATTATGAGCAGTAGCCGACCCTGTCCTCATAAACTCTCTTATTAAAAGTGCACGTGACAACATTTGCATTCCAGCAGCCACTTCTACATCCGACATCTGGATTTCCAGACCGCAGGTAATTATCATTCAACCACCCTCTAAGATAGGTGATTAAAGCCCCTCCCCCACCTATGATAAGTGATTATTAAGCATCTCAGCGTTGAGCTGGCCCGTGTCCTGGAGTGACTCTGGGAAATGTGAGATCAGCGCAGAGGCAGCACTTCTAAAAGCCTCCCAGCATTATCGCCTTGGCCTCCACAGACCAGGTAAACAAGGTAAAAAAAAAAAAAGGAGGTAAAACAAATCAGAAGAGGACACAGTATAGCATTTGATATTCAAGTGTTTACTTGGACCCTTATGACGTACAGCAGTTCGCTTCAGTGATGAACCCATGTGAGGTAAATGAAATCCCGGGAAGGGATTAAGACACAAAAGGTTTATCCTGTATGTAGCACGGATCACATCTACTCTCATTTTGGCAACAAAACAGAATCAGAGTGCTGTCTACTTTGAGGCCTGCACCTGGATCACCACAAGGATGGAACATGTTACTGTAGTCCCTACACTTTCCACCTGGAATATTTTGTCTTATGTCTTTGCATCTTATGTAAAGGCAAGCAAGACTCTGACATCAGAGTTGCCTTTAAATGCAGGGCTAACCACAGTCCCTGCAGTTTTGTATACTTTACAAAAAGACACACACACACACACACACACACAAAAAACACTCAACTCACGTCTTTCCAACGTGTCTGTTCCATGCATGTTCCAGCAGCTAACACGATATGCATATTTTTCACTTCTTGCAGAGAGAAAAACGATTCTACTCTCATGTCTTACAAGTTAACTATGAGGATGGAGCCTGGAGGTTAGCTTAGCTTAGCATGAAGACTGGAAGCAGGGGGAAACAGCTAGCCTGGCTCTGTCTGAAGGTAAAATCCGAGCACCTCTAAAGCTAAAAATATATATATATATATATATATATATATATATATATATATCTCAGTAAAAACCACTGAGTTGTAGTTTTGCGAGAGGTCACACGCCAGAGCCTTTCCTGGAGCAGTGACGGTCCGGAGCTCCAGCTCCAGATATGAGAGTGGTATTGATCTTCTCATCCAACTCTTGGCCAGAAAGCAAATAAGCGTTTTTCCTAAAAAACACAGCAGCCCAGCACTTACCCAGGCTGCTACTGGCACGAGGAAATCTCTGACATAATTAAACATTACTCAAGATACATTTCACAGTTTTTTCATGTCTCATTACAAACTAAATCAGAAGTAAGTATGTAGCGGACAATCTGCTTTTGATGAGTAGGCATTTGGCTGTGAAGGACTGTGTGAATCATAAACCTAAAACACATTTTTAATTAAATGGGTGAAAACACTGATTGTGCACAATTTATCACTTTTGCCAAGATCTGCAAAACACATTCTCCCATGTGCCTCCTCTACCCTGAGTTTCTCTCAGCTTTCTTTCTGTTTTGATAGAGATATATATATAGAGAGTTATATACACACACACAGTATATAGATTTAAAAGGCACCCTGTGGAGTTTTTGTGTAAACAAACAAATACATTGCATTCAGTGTTACTGCCCAAAACACATTGTGTGTATCCCTGAGGTCTGACAAACAATGCATTGTCTTTTGTTCTATCTCAGTATGTTTCAAATATTCTTTATTATTGTACAACTGTTTGCATTTAAAATATATATATCTGACACACTTTTATTGTATTTCTTTTCTCTTACTATGTTTAGTGCTGTGCACCAAAATACCAATGCAAATTGTGTGAAAACCAACTTAGCAATTAACCTAATTCCTCCTAAAACGCTTGCAAAGGCAATTTATTTTAAGTTTTTTGTATACTGCTTTGTATACATAATTGGTGTCTGTCTTGTGTATCTGTATCTTTTTTGTTGTTGTTGTTGTTGTTTTTTATGGACCGTGAGTCTAATAATAAAGGCTATCTATCCATCTATCTATCTATCTATCTATCATCCAGGTTTACTAGTTTGCGCTCTCCTTTCTGCACAAAACTGTGACTAGAGGTCACAAACTCCACAGGAAACCTTTAATTTAAAATAAATAAAAAAGGGATATCGACAGCAGTCAGTTTGTTAATCCACCTCGAGAGGTTGACATCAGTGAAAGAGACGTTGATTTGACGTCTGGCTGACAGGCGGACTTTCTCCTGTCTAAACTGTGACTGAGGGCGGTCAATAGAGAGCGGGGGTGAGCTTGATTGGCAGCGGGGTGACTCTGCTGAGCCCCACTGTGTAGGAGACTAACAGAAAACAAAGTGGATCTTTTTGACTTGAACGTACACTGTTGGTGTTGCCGACAGACACGCAGGGTCGGGGGGGGGGGGGGGGGGGTTTGAACCTGGCACTGGTTTTAGTCACTGAAAGCTTTTTGTCCACTCTGCTGAACAACATCCAAGCTATGCTATTTCCTGAAAATGAATTGGTCTAATTTCAGCTAAAAGCCATGCAATGTAATACCCACTGAAGGTATTAACTTAAGAGGATAGAGAGAGGCTAAGGAGAGGCAGTCATCACTTTAAAATAAATAAATGCAAACTCTCTTATTAATTACAGCAGAGTTTTATTACTCTGACAGCAGGTATTAGCCAAGTGGGGTTTAAACCACAAACTCTATATTATGTCAGAATGCTTTGATTACATCGCCAGAAACCAATATAACTGGTCTTCCTCTGGTCTTTTTTTCTCCAGTGAGGCTTTGGTTAAAGAAGAAGTGCTTTTATATGACATCCATCACGTAGAAAGGTCACTGGAAATTACCATCAAGGAATTGGAAAGGTAACTGATTTTTTAACCACAAATTCATTTTAATTGGACAACGTTTCAATCCGGATCCAAATCTTCCCCTCACCTCTATAAAAAAAAGAAGAGTTAAAACCATTAAATCCCACATTTAAAAAAAAAAGAATGGCTGATTTGTGCAACTTTTGTCATGACTCCATGAAGCTGCACGTCAGGAGAAAAGACACCAGAGTGACAGAGAGGTAATATTACTGTAAAAATGAATATCTTTGGGGTAATGGCGTTGTTGGTCTGATAAAACAAGCAGTTTGAAGACGTGACCTTGACCTCTGGGAGACATTTACATTATTTTCAACATACGTACATTTTAAAGACTATAGATGAATCGATAAGGAAAATAATCGTTAGTTTGGAGCCCTATCGTGGAAATCCTCATCAATCTGAGCTCCTATGTAAACAAATGCATCACCATGGCGCTGACAAAGCCCATGGGATGGAGTCGCAAGATCCAGAAAAAGCTACCAAGAGGACCTGAAGTTTGGGATTGTTTAATCCAAATGAGATTGGTTTATCAAAAATGATGCAATACTTATAATCTAATAATATAAATCAGAGCTGATCAGTAGGTTACATCAGAATTTGGCAGGAGGATTTTTTTTTTTTTCAAGTGTGAACCCAGCAGCAGCCTCTGAGTCTCTGGGGGTCACCAGAGTCAAATGGTCTCCATGGTGCAGCCTGCTGGCACAATGATCTGGCATAAAGCTGGTTATCTATTTTAACAGCAGAGTGTGCGATTATGAGCATTCAGGGCTTTCAACACGCGCCTATCTGCAGAATAAACACACTTACAGTGGGATCTAACAGTGCACCCAAGGCTAGAGCTGCAGTATTTGATTGGAAGTTGTTTGTGGTGGTGGCTGAACCAGAGTGGTTAAACACATTTGTATTTACCACTAGGCTACATGAGAACATGGCTGAATAAGCCCGCTGCGGGGCCTGCATTGGCATCCACCTGGCATGATGATATCATCCAGCTAGCTGCTGCTGGTGGTGGTAAGCCGCTGTGCAGCTGGAACGTTAGCTATCGGTTCCATGACAGCCTGCATGGCGCATTGAAAACGCTTTAAAAGTTTAAAAGGACGGGTGGTGTGCGTGCGAGGTGGCGCCCTACCTCGGGATGCAGTTCGGGGAGGATCCATCTATCTCCCATGTTGCAAACAGGTTCATGGGGACCGGTCTGTTGAGAGCCCCGCTCCCGAAACTCAACCGGCCGCTTCTCTCCGCCATGGTCCGGGCTGCGGGTGGGACTGTCCGACGCCGAACTGGGAATTGGTCAACAGCAGACCGGTTGCGGGTCTTCTGGGCGCGTGCGTGTGTGACCGTTAAATAAAGCCGTGACACGCTCACGTTAGTGCGATGGGAACGGCGGAGGACGAGCTCATTTCTCCGTCCTCGTCGAGCCAGGGCAGGTCGCTGTGGTCCTTCCGTGCCGCGGAGCTACTGCAGTGGGAGCCGAGCACTAGTGAACCGAGCGCGAGCGAGCGAGCGAGCGCGGAGCTTGTTGTGCCTAACACGCTGCTCCCGGGGTATGGGGGGTGATTAGAGCCACGCAGAGAGGAGAGGCAGGAAAAGCCAGCATGTATGCAAAACTTAGTTCAATCGAAAGTTGTTTCAGTGGTTTTCAATCTTCATGTGACTGATAATTGAGTCATTGTTTTCCCCTTTAATTCATTTTTTTTGTTGTGTTTACTACTTTTAGACAGTGGTGGACAAAATCACTAAGGGACTGTTTGTTTTTCATATGAGGGGCTACAGGAGGAGTTTTTGGGTCTTTCTTAAAACCCTCCCTTTGCCAATAATAAGTTTTTACATGACCCTCTAAAATGATTGGGAAAAAAACGCATGAACCTCCCCACTATTTATTTGGCAAAGATGTACAGATAGCCATTGTTGTTGTTTTTTTACAACTTTGACATACAGTACACTAACCGGCGGCCTTCTCAACCTACACATCACACTCATTGACTGTATATCATTATTAATATTAACGGTCTATGATCACACTCCATTATTATTGTGGCCATTTCAGTAGATTTGCTCACTAACAGTGTTGTGGAAACGCAATAAGCATGGAAACTAAATGCACACTTCCTGCATTACTGCATTACTTCAATTACTAAGTTACTCCTCTAGTAAACTAGTATTCACATGAAATAAGACAACAAAACATTGAGACCATTCAACAGAGTTCACTGGGTAGTAACAAATTCAACATGTGAACTGGTTGCTATGGACTCCGTCACTAGGCTCCCTCAGTCATTGTATCTGTTAGCATGGGTAAAGCTGCTGAAGATGAACATTATCCAAAACTCCATCTCTCAGACTAGCGTCAGTTTGGGAGCTAGCATGCTACCACCCCTTCCTTCTCAGTGAATTGAAAAATGCTATTGTTTAACACACAATTCACGAATAATCACGGGACTGGAAGATCATTGAACGAGTATGGTAAGCAACCTGGACCTCCCGTCCTGTCCCCCGGCTTGCTTGCTCTCAGCTTGCATTTTCCAAAATAAAAGCTTGTCCCTGTACCGCTTTCGGTTTGCGAAACTAGTGTAATGTTTGATGTTTATGCATATATACCTTTTAAAGTACCCATCGCTAAGAATACCAATTCAATTTTTCAGCAGATGTCTTAGGTTCAATCACAATTGGAGCTTAATAAGCGTCATATGTTGTGGCTTTATAGGTGGGGCAAGATTTTATTCAGTTTGGGAATCTGCACGGTTCAAAAGCTTCCGTCATAATGATCTTGGTTAGTGTAATGGCTGGAAACAACAGAGGGACCCTCTGAACTTAGCGATAGAGGGGGGGGAAAAGAGCAAATGAGAAAGCTACATGGAAAAATAGTGACTAAAAAGCCATTATGTATTAACATTTTTCAGATAAAAAGTGGTGTACCCTTCCCCTTTGACTAAAAAAAGTGGATTGAACCCTCTTCACAAAGCACTAAAAAGACATGCCAGCCCCGCTACACCCCACACTTTCCCGCCCCCCCCCCTGTATTTCTCCAGTGTGCATTTCCATAAATACCGGACAGGTCCTATACCAATCTGCGAGTCTTGAAACTCCATGTAAAAGGGAATGTTGCATTAATATACCTTGTAAAGTACCATTACGCAAAAGGGCCACTTCAATAATTTCAATAACATTGGACTTAAAGTTGTTGATGCATTAATGTGTAAGCGTCACTAATGTTGCGGCTGGTAAAGGGTTAATTGTAACTATTTTATGTAATGCTGGGTGTCTATATGTTTCAGTTGATATTTGGTATTAATAATCTTGGTCAAAGCTGTCAAAATAAATGTAGTGGAAACTACAATACTGGCCTCGAAAATATATTGGATAAGAAGTAAAAAGTAGCATAAAATGGAAATATTAAACACAGGTATAAATGTGTCATAAAAAACATCCTGTAATTAAACAATGTAGTTATTATAATGAGAAACCGAGCAGATTTATTTTCTTTTGGGTGGCACTAATTTGCAAGCAGCTTCATTTCAATGCCACTGCTGTGAGTCTTCCTAAGCTGACTCGTCTCTGGCATTAACCACCCCTCATACTTTTCCCAGGAACAACGTAAATGAAGGTCTCTCCAGGCTGCATTTTGCTCACGTCTTTGGCAGGTGCAGCCAGTGCTGGGGAGGGTGTGTGTGTGTCTGTGTGTGTGTCGGGGGGGGGTGTCCTTGGACACAAGCCCTGTCGGTAGATCAATTCCCAAAAATGGCACTGCACAGCATCCAGAAACGCAGGCCCACTGCTGCTGCACATGTCACTGTGCTGCTTGCAGAGCACCAGGTGCAGGAGTTTCATTTTCTCCCCTAATTATGCAACTTCTTGTAGCCTACATTTTTAATCAGACCCTTTTGCAAACTAGGCTAAACCTGCTCTCACACAATACAACAATTTCCCAACTATAAAGAAGTGAATTCATATTTATTATACTAATGAATATTGATTACTTATTTTCATTTATGCAAACTGCCATGTCTTCTCCAGTCTAATGAGATCTTACTACAAACAGGTACTGCCACCATGTGGTGATCAGGGAAATATTAAATGAGCTTTTGTTCTCAAATACATCATTTAGTCAAATGAAATCTTGTGCAATATGTTTAAAGCTTACTTTCATGAGGAGGAACCATTCACCACGGCTCTATGCATTTCTTTATTTGTATCATCTGTATTTATATTTTTACATTCTGAGAACTTACTTTTTCAATATTTTTGGTTTATATTATTGTCACACTTCCATATTATTTATATTATATTATGGTTACTTACGTTTGCTATATTATTTAATTACTTATTATTCAATTTAATTTTATGTCACTTACTTAACTTGCAATATTTTTTGTACTCTTGCCACCTCACTTTACTTTACAATACTTTTTAGATAACGCCACTTTACATTCATTCAGTACTTTTTGCATATTGTCTGTTGTTGCCTCTTGTTTGTTGGTTTGTTTTTTATTGTGGAAAACTGCAGCTGTAATAAGTGAATTTCCCCATTGTGGGATGAATAAAGTGTGATCTAATCAAGATTTTCAGGGACTGTATGACAAGACTTGGTAACTTTGAGGATTAATGTGAGCTGGTGGATAAGCTGTTATATGAATGCATTGATAGCTTGTATATAAGTATAGCTTTTCTGTTTTATAAATAGCCACCGCTCTCTTAAACTAGAAGTCCTTCCTTGGTAGCGCACGTGTTTCTTACAGTCTCATATGTATTAAAAAAGAAAGATTGCCTTGGATCAAGTCATGTTCCCTTTACAATCCAAATACATTAATAAAGAGTGGTGGAAGAATTTTGCAATTCTTACTCAAGTAAAAGTAGCTTACTAAAACCCAGGCGCCCTGACAGCTCACCTGGTTGAGCGTACGCCCTGTATACCAAGGCTCAGTCTGGGTTCGAGTCCAACCCCAAAAAGTTCTAATACCACACTGTGAAATTACTCTGTTGCAAGTAAAAGTCTTGCATTGGAAATGTTACTTAAGTAAAAGCAAGTGTTATCAGGAATATGTACTTAAAAGTACATGCAGACAATGTAACAAACTATCAAAATAGCTGCAAATTTATTTTTCTGTCGATCTAATAAAACCTACTGTTTTAGCTTTACTTTAATATAATGTACATATACTTGCATTTGTGTAGTTTATTTATTAAAGCATCATATTTCATAAATATTGTTTTGTATGCAAGATCTTAATCTATAACTAGTAGCAGAGGCTGTCAAATAAATGTAAAGGATACAATATTTCCCTTTAAAATGTAGTGAAGTAGAAGTTATTCTACTTAGCGGCATTCCACTACTGCAGGCAAGAAAAAACATTCCTTAAAAAAAAAGAAGAAAAAAAGTATACTTTGTGATTCAAGTTTTCAAAAATATTAAATAGCACCTCTAGGTAAGATGGCACCCCGCTGTAACTAGTCACTTTATGGATTGAAATATTTCTACGATTTTAATAAAGAGAATTTTCTGTAATCCACAAGCATCTTAATTTGTTTTATGAGATATAAATAACTAAAATAAAGTCAAATAAATCTGTGTATATATATTTTTTTAAACATTAAAGAATTCACATTTATTCGTATTATTAAAGAAAACAGTATGTAAATCAAGTTTTATTGGGTTTGCATTTGGAGTTCAACTTTTGTGCTGTAATAACTGCAGGACAGAATCAACATTGGCTGCCAGATTGAACAGTTTGTGAAAGCTTTATTCGGTTGAACTGCAGAGACTTAAATACGTACGAGTCTCTCGACCCACATTCACAAAATGTATTTTAAAAAAAAGTCACTGTTGTGTCTGGACATTACTAAAAAAATTAAATGACAATATGCAGTGAGTGTTTTATTAGTATCAAATGAATAGTCATTTAGAGACATTGCTTCCTGCTGAAACAGACCCACAAAAACCTACAGGCCAAGCTGGAGATAAAACAAAAAGCAAAGAATAAATCACGAGACTCTGATACAGCAGTGTTGAACAAAATTAATGCTCGATTCCGACATCACTCGACAAGAAAGCTGAAATTAACCACCAACTGAGATGTTTGCATTGTTGTGCTCACACATCAGGGCGGGGATACAACCTGGTAGATCAACAGAAGCAGAATCACAGTTTCACGGCAATGCCAGAGCTCGCGTTACAACAAAAAAAAAAAAAAACATACCTAGGAACATTTTGGGGAATGAATACCATTCCCACCTAACCTTCAACTGCTGTGAACACTCAGACAAAGCACAGGGGAGTGGATGGAATCATAACACGGCAGACAGCTAGGACAGGCTGCAGGACTAAGAATCACTGATCAAAATTGTATCCGTCACCGAGTATTTCATCAAAATATAAAGGGGATTTTAAAAGAGGGAAATCATTAAGTAATGGGCACACCAATTTATTTTTTTTCCTGTGGAAGCACGTCCAAACTAACAAAAACAAAGAAATCAAAGCCAATGTGGTCGCATTAATGACCTTAAAGATCTTATTTTAAAAGAGCCCATTTAAAAAGGCGATTTCCTCCCCTGCAACAAAATGAAACAGAAAAAAAATAAAAAAACAAAACAAAAAAAACCATCACATGTCACCATACAGGCCTGTGGTGAGCAACTATCAGTCTATTTTATGGTCGACAGGTGTACCAATCTCAGTGTTTGCTGTCTGCAGATGCGGAGCGGGAACGTGAACGAGAACGAGAACGGGAGCGGGACTGTTTGTTCTGAACAGGAGCAGGTGAACGGGAGCGAGACCTGGAGCGGGACTTGGAGCGAGACTTGGAGCGGGACTTGGAGCGAGACTTGGAGCGGATTTGGAGCGAGACTTGGAGCGGGATTTGGAGCGGACTTGGAGCGGGATTTGGAGCGGGACTTGGAGCGGGACTTTGACCTGGAGGGGGATCTGCCTGTGGCCCTGCCCCCTCCTGATGTCTTCTTCTCGGGGGTGCGACTTACAGACCTGGATCGGCTCCTGGAGCGGTTGCGACTTCTGGAACGACTCCTTGAGCGGGAGTAGCTGCGGGAGCGGCTCTTGCTGTGACTGTTGGAGAGAGAAGTCATTTTAAATGTATATCCTGTGGAATTATGCAGTTTGACTATGTAGGACATAATACAAGAAACAAAAACACAGCAATCTTCACTGCACTGGGCAGGGTCTTCATGTAAAAATTAGAGAGTCTGGCATTGATACATCTGCACAGTTGTCCCAAATCATATCATGTTCTGTTTGATTACTAATACTCAGCAATACACAATGAAATAATTTAAGTTATAGAGCAAAACACGTTAAACACTGGGAAATGCTACAATATATGTATATTTCTAAAATATTTCCCTAAATGTTTAACTATTCCCCCAAAGTGTTTACTTGTGATGAGTGGTCCTGTTAATTGATGTTTTTACATAATTACACATACTTTTTTGCCTGCCACTACTGGGGGCCACAAAAGAGCAAGTACAGCTTTAACACGAGGCTTCAAGAAACTGTGAAAAAATAACTCACCTTCTGCTGTCCTCAAAGATCTTAATCTTGCGTCCATTCAGCTCTGACCCATCAAGCTTGGAGATGGCATTCTTCATGTCACTGCGGGATGCAAACTCAACCACTCTGTAAAAAGCAGAAACTTTTATTAGGACCAAACTCTGTGGACAAAGACCATTTGAGTTTGACTAACAGAAGAGAAACTCACCCTTCATTTTTGTTGGGCCTGTGGGCGTCCACAAAGGTAACTTCACCTGCTTTTCTCATTAGGTCTTTCAGGTCCTGTTTCAAGGCATAACATAGGATTAGTGACGTGGAACAAAAAAATGAGGTGTCAGTGAGAGCCTTTTCAGACCTGGGGGGAGAGAAATGAGCAGGCAGCAAGAAACCAGCACACACTGAAACTTGGGTTATCTAATGCTGACTTATGTCACTGTGATAATCTCCCATTTCAGTGGAGGGCATGTAAACAAAAGAGCCACTGAAAATGCTTTGTGTGGACAAGTGTTGCCTTTACTGAAACAGTTGTAAAGCCCCATTAATTGGCTCCATGATTTTGCATCAGCAAAGAAACATACTCAACTCCATAGTGAGACGCCTGACAGGTTAACACAGCAGTAAGGTTTTAATGTATTCAAGTCTAAAACTTGATGCATTGTTGCGTACAAGTTAACATTGGATTTTGTGTCTGAGCATGTGAGATGAACCTGTGTATTTATTGGTGGTAGGAGGACAGTAGTACTCTGGGTAAGTAGACAAAGTTTTGGTTTATATGACCTATAAAATGAACTGGCTTAAAAGTCCTAGTGTTTACATTGTAAAACTGCCTCCTTCCAATTTGAGACTGTAAATCTACACCCCTTTACCACCCGACCCTAAACAAACCCAATCACATGAGTTTTATGCTACTTACCGCTCCATACCCAGGAAGATATAAGCATAGAGCCACTTGTCCAAATAGCAAATGGGAACCAATGCAGTGTTAAGCCCTTGAGAAACGACCTCGGCCTTGACTCAGCATCCGGCCTCCACAAGTAAGGAACCACCAGAGAGCAAGTAGGGGGAGGGGTGTGCGCCCAACTCAACACCCCCCCAGCTCCATCAGCAACAGAAAAAGACCCAAACGGGAGAGTGTAGGGACCGTGGATTTGAGGGGGGGTTACAGCAGTCGGGGGTGCCTGCCCACAGAACCTCCAGACTGTGGCTACGGACCTCCTAAGGCTACCGTATCCTGCGCTAGACCACTTTCACCCGCTACGGGGCCCAGCCAAGACTTTAGACCGGCGGCAACTGCGTGTAAGGAGAGGCACCAAATGGACACTATTCAGAAAAACAACCAGGAGAGGGCGCTACACACTTCTGACACCTCCATGGAGAGGTGTCTACACCTCTGATATTAAAAGGAAACCATATCAGAGAATCTGTTAAAAAAAACAGTTAAATGTTTTTGGTGGGAATACTTATTTGCAGCTGTAACATGCTGTTGTCTGCAAAAAAAAGTAGGTAGAGAGGAAAAAAAAACAACTTTCTATTGTAATTGGCCGATTAACTTTTAGTTTTTTGTAATCTGACTAGAGACAAATTGACCCAGGTTGATCGAATAAATGCTGCTTCATAAAAAAATAAAAAAATTTAAAAAAGCATGTACTTACAGGGTTATATAGATTTCTTTTAAAGTGTTTGTCAGATAAGATGAATAAGAAAGTTTAGCAATCTCTTACCTGCCAGCTGATTCGTGAAGAAAGGTTCTCCACAATAAGCCTGTGGTCCGTCCGTACAGGAGGGCCATACCTGTCCAGTCAACACAAACCAAAAAAGAAGACTTTAATACAACATTTTCAATGAAAAAAAAAAATAAGTAAATTGTTTTACTATATAAAAAAAAATGCATCGAAATCACTCCGCAAAGCCCTGTGTTAAATATGGGCAGTGAAATTCAACAGAATTTCTTCTCACAGCACAGCCTGTTTTGCTTCATAGTCACCTCTGTTTGTTGTATTTAAAGAGCTTTGTCAATATTTGAATTTCATCCAGGAGGAAGAAATCCGGTCCATATAAAATCAGATGATTTTATCTTGAGTGAGTGCTAGGCAACGGTCAGTTCATTGCACTTTGTGACTTTGGCACAACTAGATAAAATGAAAGACACACGCCTTCACATGACTGTGAAAAGGGCAAGAAATCTGTAATACTGGTTTTACTGTACTTTCCCTCTGCGTCGAAACAAGTCACAAGTAGAAGTTACTAGTTAGTTAAGGTTTGAGAAAACTCCTTTTAGTGCAAATGTACCTGGATCCACTGCTGCGAGATTGGCGATAGCCGCCACCGCCACCACTGCCACCTCCGCCGCCACCAAAGCCACCGCCACTGGAACGTCCCATTCCTCCAGGGCCGCCACCTCTTCCTCTTCTGGAGCGAGCATGCTCAATAGTGACCCTGAAATGAAGAGCGAGAATTCCTTAGGATAATACAATCAGATGAATAACAAACTAAATGTTTCCAATACTTCTATGAAGGAGGAAATGTAGGTTGCTAGGTAAGTCCATGATATACATACAAAGCAATGAAGAAATTCTGTGTGGGCGACGACAGATAAAAAAAAAAATGCATCAACAGACTCCTGCTTTACAGGTAACAGAATGTCTGTAGTGATGTAATCGCGAGACAAATGTTAAATCTTAAGTGTCCGACATCACACATGCTGGCGATTTTACTGTAAAACGAGTAGAAAAATCAAATTTTGTTTTTTTCCTCGCTGGAAAATTTGACGGTTTGTTACAAAGGCATTACTGCAACAGAATATGGTGCATCAAGAAAACTGCAGTTTAATAGTACCACTAGGGGTACTTTAGAGTACTGCAGGGGTACCTGAGATTTTATTATGCAGAATTCCTAAAATAATTAGTTTTGGATTATAAACAATGGAAATGTAGGCTTACATGCAAGGTTTTTTTTTTTGTTACATGCTTGTTCATTAGCCCAAACAGACGTAGCGCAGTATTGTACCTTTTTTGGCCCCCAAATCAGTTCATTATTATTTTTTATTTTTTTTTATGTGTAAGAACCACTGGTATGACTAAATTATGTCCTCCCAAATGAAGAACTGAGTGGTAGTAGACAAGGCTTGCATGCTCTTCAAAATATTTAAAAGGCACCACAAACAGCGCTACACAACAAACCTAGTATAAACCCAATTTATTACAGTAACTGAAATCAGATGCTACACTTCATTTTGGTTACAGGCCCACAATTTAGTCCGTGTGAACATGCCATGAGTAAGTGCCCCAGAACAAAGAAGCCATGTAAGATTTGATTTTTACCTTTCACTGCACAATTCTTTGCCATTCAACTCGTACACAGCATCATCTGCATCTCTGTGATCATCAAATTCCTGAAAAGAGTTGAAAGAAAAAGGTTATTTAACCACAAAAACAGGCTCAGAACTCTTAATTTACACATAGTGGTCAGGCACACTCACCACAAAGCCAAATCCATTCTTCAAGTTGATTTCCCGAATCCGTCCATATCCCTTGAAAAACTTCTCCACGTCTCTCTCTCTGGCATGCGGGCTCAAACGGCCGATGAAGACTCGACAACCACTCATTGTTATCTGCTGAGAAGGGGAAACAAGACCAGGTAAACATTAAACCAAAGTAGTGGGAAAAGTAGAATAAAAATAGTTTAATATTTGAAGCTCAGTACGATGATTCACTTAACGTATACATATTTATACATATATTACAGTATGTACAAGTTCAAGGTTAATTAGTAACAGATCTATTACTATTGACAAATACAGACAAGATCCTGTATTCCAGACTTTTGAAGTTGTGTAATTCATTAAAAAATGGTCAAATTGTTTAGCATTAAGCATGACCTGGATTGAAAATGACTAGTGAAACTGAACAATCAACAAGACCAAAAGACACATAAGCCTGATCTGGCCAAACCAGTTTCACCATAGTAGAAACTAACCATACTCCTCTCCCTGTTATTAGTTAACGTTGCACCTGGCTAAACTTAATTAAAAACCTATACCAAGTTTATAACTTTATGGTTATTTTTGATGGACTGGTTTTTAAAATGGAGTTTCACATTCGACTCAGGTATTTCTATGTGTTATGACAAAATTGTATTAATGGCTATTGGCAGTATTTCCTGATTTATGGAGTGATTAAAAAGCATAACAAAACTCCCTTTGTAAAACATTTTAGTCTATTACGTCAACGAAATAAAGAATTTTGAACCTGACTAGCTAGTGTCTTAGAACACATTTCGATAGCACCCAATCTCCATTCGACGGCACCACAGCTTGCAAAAAGGGACCATTAAGTTAATTATTCACTTCAAGGCTAACGTTAACTTAGTACTTAGTATTTTGATACTAGTAACCAATTTAACATGACAAGTCTTATGAACGGAGATATCTTGGTTGAAACAATCGTATAGGCCCCACATAGCCTGCAAGTCCTTTACTACGAGGATTCACTGCGATACCGTCATAGATGGTAATACCGTTGCTAAGTTAGCTAGCTAGTCTCAATTGCACCTTAAATTAATGCGTCGGTGAAAATAATAAATTAGATGTTTAAAGATTAAAAAAATAACACCCAATATAGCTGTCTAATATTATAATAAAGCAGACTTTTCTTCACTCGGCTTAAAAATAAATAATTTCGCTTCGTTCTCGGTGCGTCCAAAAGGGTGGTTTGCTCGCCTCGAGGTCGACTACGGTTAGCTTAATGTTAGCTACCTGATGACGTTAGCTACAAAGACTTCTCTGTTCAGAACATACGAACTCCACGGTTGGTTAGCTGTTTTTAAAACACATACCTACAGTTAAGACAATTTGTTAAATCACATTCTCACCGATTCTTTTCTTCTCTGTCTCCCGTTGTGATCTTTACGTCGTGGGTATGTTGCAACTTTAACTGTGTCGTCTAAGTGATACTTAACTATAACAAAATGGCGAGTGGGTCCAAAAGAGCAGGGGCCAGGAAGCGAATATTTTCCAGGGAGGGGAGGGCATGTGCCGCCCTACTTTGCCTTAATCTGCCTCTGATTGGCTTACACGGAAATTATTACCTTAACCCTCACCAATCCTACTCCTTTTGCCTAAACCTAACCAACCCAACTAGAGGTGAGGTGACAAGCCAATCAGAGGGAGAGTAGGGCGGGTCATGTCTTCCCCGTGCATTTGCAATCCTGTGCGAATAAGAAATGTGCTGCTGCCTTTAACTGTCTATTCTGCCTTCACGTAGCCAAATAGTCAGGGGTTAGTCCTTATTTTTACAGTCTATGGGTTGGTGACATTATTATATATTTATGGTCGGCCATTAACCGTTAATATAATAAATCCATGCCATTAACTGCCGCGGTTCTTAGTCTTCTTTAGTTTTATTTGCGGGGCTATACATCAACTTTTAAGAGACACGCCGCCACCTACTGTACCGGAGTATGTAACATGACTTTAAACAACCAACATTAATACATTAACAACAACAACTATATAAAAAAGTTATATTCTGCATATTAAACCTGTTTTATTTAAATAAAACCCCTTTAACTTGTTTTTCCCCTGTCTGTCTTAACAGTCCTTTGATGGTCCAACCGCTTACCAAATCTACCACCCTGTCCTTCAATCATTGTCTTTCTACAACCCATCAGCACAGTTTCCTTGCAGTTTCGAGTCTCACCTTTTATCTCACACTGTCTTTTTCATCATGTATAAAGTAGCATTGAACTGTCATGGTTAATCCTTAACTCAATCCATCAATCAATAATCAATCAGTCGTACAAGGTAGCCTACAATGCCAGTGACATGTAATCCCATCATCTTAACTCGGTTAAAGTTGACGACTTTGCTGCTTTTGCAGTTATTGTATAAAATCAACAAATAAATGATGATATCATCGTATCAATAAGACTATTCATCCCCAGGGGGAATGCAATATTAAAGTTAACATTAATCAACAATAATCATAATCCAATACACATTATTCTGAAATGGGCCATTCTGAAAAATGAGCACTTTTACCTTTGGTCCTTAAAGTATATTTTGTTGCTAACACTTAAGTGTTTTTACTTGAATAACGTTTTTAAATGCAGGACTTTTACTTGTAACTGTAACAGAGTATTTCTGCATTGTGATATTGCTACTGTGATATTGCTACTAAAATATTTGAGTACTTATTCCACCACGGGCTTGTAGCCTGACTGAAACTGGATTTTGATATTTGAGTTTTTGAAAACAGATGATACATAATACATAACATAAACATCCTTAATAAGGCTCAAATAAATTACACCCCCCACCCCCACCCCATCCCATATTCTAGGCTGCAACAAAAGAAGCAAAACATGTCTTTGTTATTCTGTCTCTTTATTCTATATCCTCATTCTTGAAATTGTCTTGGGTTAGGAAAAAGAAATGTAAGGTTATGGTTGGTACAGAGCAAGAGAAAAAAATACCTGTCTGGTCTGCTCTGTAGAAAGTGCCAAAGACTTGTTACTAAACGGGTTACTAATCCCTGTACAGCTCCTGCAAACTCAAACTATACCCCAAAGAAAACTGGACACATCACACTTGGTGAAATGTAAAACTACATCTAAAGTAAATAACAATATAGCTTATTTAGGAACATGAAGCAGTCAAATCATCAATTTGCACTTTTCCTACCCCATTTAACAAGGTGTTCAGCCGGAATGAGATGACTGTGACTATAACGAGTTACATGGTTTCCTTCCTGAGAAAGGCTAGCTGTCCATGAACCCACTGCCGTAGCAGTAGGAGGGATGGAACACAATTAAAATCACATCTGGCCTGGTTCACTGAGCTTAATTTGCATTTAAAAATAACAAAAACATAATTATTATCATCATTGCAATCACCACCATTATCAGTATCAGAGGGGGGATGGTCATTAATGGGGTTGTGTACCTGCATGTATGCTAAAACCACAACGATCCCTTTATGAGTTTCTGAACATCTCACCGCAGCAAAATTCAGATGTATAATTAACTCCTTAAAATGGATTGCTTACTATCAACAACATGCGTTGTATCTGTAAACCTTCACAGTTGAAATAAATCAAAAATATAGTCTTGAAGGAACCGTTTTTTGGGAAATACACTTTCTTGCTGAGAGTTAGATGAAACCCACCTCATGTCTTTGGGATCAATTTGAAGATTCAGGTGGCAGTTGGTTAGCTTAGCTTAGCATAAAGAATGGAAATGGGGGGAATCTGTGAAATTGGGTTTTTGTTGAGTTAAACTTACAAGATGTAATGTGTTAATGGTGAGATTTCATGTGGATTTTGTTATCTTTGGACAGCGCCAGACTCACTGTTTCCCCCCGTTTACAGCCTTTATGCTAAGCTAAGCTAACCAGCTGCTGGCTGTAGCTTTATATTTACCATACTGACATAAAAATGGTATTGATCTTCTCATCTAACTTTCGGCAAGAAAGCGATTAAGTACATTTCCTAAAATGTGGGACCCACTGCTTTAAGGATTGCTGTATTTTAAAGGAGAATACTGCTTTTCTGCTTTTCTTTCTCATCACTGCTCCGTTTTTATTGGTTTATCGGTGAAAAATGTGATAAGACGAGTACCATAGAGGAACACTCTCCGGGCGTAAATGTACATTACCTAGCCTGGACGTTATCACACCGTTATAATATAAAGACCATATGGATATAAAAGCGTAGACAAACATTTTACTGGGTTACAAAGTCAATAATTAACAGTGTAGCAGCTTGACTTTCTAGTCTCTGAGATGTTCACAGATAGTGACTGGGCTACCCGAAGCTGTATGAACAGCGACTATTTAAACTGAACAGTATTTGCCCTTGATTGTTTACAATTGTCTATGAACCAGGTTAAACTGGCAGCTAACTGGAAGTTCACTGTTGTACAAGCCTCAGGTTGGATCATTTGTTTTGTTATTTTACAAAAGATAAGCGGAGAAGAAATACTTGATGATATGGTCAGAAGTGTGGCGTCTCAGATCAGTTGGACGTTTTGTCAAATTCTTTCAACATGCAACATTTTTACGAGTTCAGACTGAACTTTGAGGAAGGATTAAATCCTCTTTAAACCTTCTAAAATGGCCAAAGTTAACTAGTTAAGTCCCATACAATAAAAGCAGAGTCAACGATATCAACTGAAGGCCACATCGAGGTTATTGTACGAGAACTTGTTGACATTAAGCAGAGTAGCAGTTTCCTGTTAATGTCCCCATAAGTAGTCTCAGCACTGTGTCTAGTTGTTCTACAAAAGCAGCTCTGAAGGTAGGGCAAGGAACAAGGCTGACAAAGGTTTCAAAGTTCAGGGAAAAGACTTAAAATAATGTACTGCAAACTTCAGATCTACAAGTGGTTGTTGTGGAGTCTGAGCTTCAGTGCTCAGGTCAAAGTTTTTCCTCCTGTTGTCTGCAGGAAGGACCGGCAGGCTCCCTGTAGGTCTGAAGTCTCTGGCAGCAGCTGCTTTTCCTGCCTCTTTACTCAAGAGTGCAAACAGTATGAGGTCAGCTGGTTGTTCAAGCCTACTAATGCCACTTGAGCCACTGGCAGAGGTGGCGGGGACGTCCACATGTCAGTGTACTGTAGTCGGCCGCTTCACACCCTCGTGTGGCAACAGCTGTGGGAGGAGCCGCCGGCCGCCGCTCCGGGCGATGAAGGGTCCTCGTCGCTGGACTCGTTATGCTCCTCTTTGTGGAGGCCGAGGCTGATGTGGCTCTGCAGGGCGGCCGGGGTTAACCACTCCTTGGGTAGGCAGCTCTGCAGGAAGGGGATGCAGGAGCTGAAGTACGCCAGTCTGTTGACCCAGCGAGGGATTTCTCGTCCACACAGCAACTAAAAATAATAAAAAATAAAAAATAATTAATGTTGGAGTTTCAGTTCCTACTACTCACCACTCACCATGGCTCTATGTATATTTTTTACTATCTGTAATTATAGTTTTCCATTCTGAGTACCTATGTATTTTCATTTCATATATTTATTATACAGGAAAGTTAAACGATTACATTACAATATAAAAACGGGCCTGACTCAGTTTAAAAACTGGTTTTCAGCAGGTTCCTGTTCTGCAGACACATAAAACATGTTTACAGCACGTCAGGACAGACATTGATACAAGACATCGATATAGAAAAATTAATTTCGACAACTGAAAACAACAATACAGTTACATAAGGACATAGGCATTTATACTAGACATCAGCTGGGCTAGACAAATACGGATAATGCAAACAAGGCTTGGACAATACATAAACTAATTAATGCGAAATACTATGTACTAATACTAATACTAACTATGGTTAGACTCAATATCATCTATACTATGGGGACTTAATTGCAACATTATTTAATTACATATTATTCTATGTAATTTCACGTCACTTATTCACTAACATTGCAATATTTTTGTGGCCACCTAACTTTACTTCGCAATATCTTTTATATAATGCCACTTTGCACTTTACATTCATTCTGGGTTTTTTGCACATTGTCTGTTGGTTTGTTGCTGTTTTTTACTGTAGAAAAATGCAGCTGTAACAAGGGAATTTCCCCATTGTGGGATGAATAAAGTATTATCTAATCTAATCCAAAAACAAGTTAAAATGATGATGTGAGACACATTGTCACATTTCCTAAGTATATGATAAATATTAAAGAGAAACTCCCACATGTGAAGAAAGTTTGGGAGACTTGATGAATTACACAGAAGTATTTAATGAACACTCAACTGAGGAGAATTTAGGACCACACAGTACAGGGTGGGTACTATACCAACTTCTGAAGTTCCTGTCTTCCTGAAGGTGTAGTTAAACCCATGCTGGAGGGGTTAGGATTAGCTGAACCTTTAAGGTAAACAAAGATATTGCAGGCGCCTAAAACACAGATGCTAAAACCTACTTCAGCCTATCTCTCTCTCGCTGGGAAGTATGCAAAAGTGTGGCAGGCTCACCGACCTCCAAAAGGACACAGTCCTGAAACAAAACATTCCCTTATCGTAAAGCTGCCCAGATTCCCTGAATCTATGGAGGCACAAAGTTGAAGCACGCCTCTGCCTGGAAATGTCATGAGGTTATGGTGGACACTGACCTAAATGACACCTGGGTACCAGTCTCAACTTACAGAGCATGACTTAGTAAGCTGAAAATCCCACCACAATAAAGGGTAGGGCTGTGCAGTTATTCAAATTTTTATCCCAATTCAATTTTGGCTCCTAACAATCACAAGAACAGAGTAATTGATTATTTTGTCTTGTGTTCTTAAGGGGAATTCAAAACAGGAATTATTATTAAGGGAAATCAAAATAATCGTGATTTTCATTTTTTTCCAGAATCCAGAAGCCCTAATAAAGGGCTATTCTAGAAATTTTAAATTGCTCTTGCATGAGGTTGAGGGTCTCACAAGATTCTATTTTTCAATGAAAGATTGGTCAAAATCAAAGCAGCAAAGGCCGAGATACCCTGACTTTTACACCTTATAATCCTACATTTCCCATAATGCAACGGAGGGTCTTTTGTTTTGTAATGCAAGTTAACAAGACTAGCTCAAATGTTTAACATGTTCACCATCTTAGTTTAGCATGTTAGCATGCTAACGTTTAATAATTAGCATTGAATACAAAGGACAGCTGAGGATGATGGGAATGTCATAAGTTAAGGGACCGGTGAAGTTATTATAATTCATCCTAAGGAGGACATGAATGTAAAATAAAATGTATGGCAAACCATCTACTAGACATTTAAATCTGGATTAAAGTGTTTGACTGACATTGCCATCCCTAAAGCTGCATGGCTAAAAAAAAAAAATGTAGTGTCAAAGCCCAAAAATCAAAAATATAGTCTTGAAGGAACCGTTTTTGGGAAATACACTTGCTTTCTTGCTGAGAGTTAGATGACACATTTTATCATAACAATCCTTTAACTATGTAAATACCGTACATATCCCCACTCCTTATATTTCTTTATTTACATTTCTACTATTTGTGCAACTGCAACACAGAATTTCCCTTCGGGGATCAATAAAGTATTTCTGATTCTGATTCTGATTGCTCCCCATCTCTGATATAAAAATGTATTGATCTTCTCATGCTGACATAACACTGATGACATCAACAGAGTTATTTTTCCAGACGTTAGAATGCTCCTTTCAGAGCCACAGAAGACCTGATAACAGACCTGTTCACACAGGCTGAGTAGTGTTCTTCATAATGACTAAACTGACCTGAATGTCCCTTTAAGTGGCAAACTTTCATGTGATCAGATCTTTTTGTCTAAGATAAGATAAAATAGAACTGTAGTTGCATTACAAAGTAGAAAAGACTATACATATAAAATATCAATAAACGTATAAGTATAAAAAAATATTAGTAGCCAAATATCCAAATCCAAAATATACACAATACTCAAAATATAATTGAGGTTAAGTGTAAGTATCATTAGCTCATTTCTCAAGTTGCTTCTTGGAGAGTTGAGTATAGATATGTAGGAGAAGCAACTTACTTATCAGTATTTAATTTTGCCCAGTTGTGGCCTGTTGGGGGGCAATAAATATCAAAAGTTCCAAAACATCTACGTTGTTATTAGTATCAATCCAATAGACATAATATCTACAGACATGGCATCTGATTGGAGGCTATCTCACTTTGTCCCACAGCAACATTAAATAGTTTAGATCTGTGTACAGTTTCTGTGAATAATGTATTGTATTAAGTGTCCATTCATCATAATATTCAGATTTATCATAAATAATTGAACCAGCAGATGTATTTTAAGTTCCATTAAAGATGGGTAGAAGTGGGGTCACATTTTAAAAATGTGCTTGAAAGTAACGCATTAGCTACTTTCTGAAGTAACTAGTTACTTTTAGAATTTGTAACTGAGTATCTAATTTAGTTAACTGTAACTGTAACTAATTACCTTTTAAAAGTAACTTTCCCAACACTGGATATATGTGTACTTCTAACTCAGAACTGCCCTGTATATTATAGTTTCTAAACAATAAGTACATGTTGGAACAATACATACATGTAGGAAGAATATGTACATGTTGGAACAATACGTACATGTTAAAACAAAAAGAAAAAAACATTTGCCCATAAAAGCGATGTGGGACTGACCTCAGACAGCGAGGAGGAGAAGTGGTTGCAGTTTTTGTGCATTAGATGGTAGGCGTTGCCTTTGAACTCTTTACCGAGCTCTTCCATGATTTTATCCATGTCCTCCTCTGTGAAGTCTGTGGTGCCCAAAACAATGGCCTCCCTATTTGAAAGCAGAAAAAGACATATCAGCACACATTAACATAGACAGCCTCTCAGAGTACTGTATGCTAAAATGGAGCCCACTCACTTGAATTTGAATGTCTCTCCCAGTTCAGTGGCGTTCCCGGGATTGATCTCAAAGATGCCACTGAAAGGGTAAGGATGACCCCCGTATGCAAATTCTGTGTGGACAAAAAAGACGCAAAACACACGTCAACTCTTTGAATGGAAGCACCAAACTACTGTAATCACACAGAAGAGAGCAATTATTCACAGACACGTTGTATTTAAATCATTAGGCCTGGCTAATCACAGGCCTCTCTGCACCGTTTACAGCAGTATAGTGGGAAACAGCGCATTGAATAGAGTACCTTACATTGAATAGAGTACCCTACATTGAATAGAGTACCTTACATTGAATAGAGTACCTACATTGAATAGAGTACCTGACATTGAATAGAGTACCTACATTGAATAGAGTACCTTACATTGAATAGAGTACCTTACATTGAATAGAGTACCTACATTGAATAGAGTACCTACATTGAATAGAGTACCTTACATTGAATAGAGTACCTGACATTGAATAGAGTACCTTACATTGAATAGAGTACCTTACATTGAATAGAGTACCTGACATTGTGAACTTTGTAGCTTCTGAATTTAATTTGAATTAAAAACATTTTAACAACACAGGGCTGTTTCAGCCATGTGGGAAATCAACAATACAATGGTGCAGATAAAAGAACGCAAGTATGAAATAAGTATACAAAGTAATTGTATCAATACTGTGTTAAAGCAGTTCTTTTAGCCTTCTACTTTGACGTATTAAGATGTCACTGTTGGAAGTCACAGAGTATATTTAGACAACTTAGAGAGGTAATTCTACTTTCTTTGAATATTTCCATTTTATACTTTGTAATTATTATACTAGTGCATGTGTCCTATAGGTTAAGTTGCTTTACATACAAAACATATGGTGATCTTATAAAATATGATGCACTGTTACAGATTAAACTACACAGTATATATACTGTACATGTATAAAAAAAATTAAACTCCACCTAGGCCATCTAACATGGTAAAATGCTACCCACATATTCATTTATCAACAATGAAAATCCCTAATATATATATAATATATATATATATATATATATATATATATATATAGATACTTGAGTAAATGTAGCACTGTGGAGATAGGTCTGGCAATGCAAGACTGTATTCAAAGTTATTGCTCAGAAACTCATATGTAAATCCTTCAAATAGCCACTGGATAAAGTCAAAGATAATTCGTACATTAATCCACATTTAAAATATAACTATGTTTCCTAAAATGGCCCTGACAGCCCTAGGTTCACTGTGTGGCAATTGCTTTGCAGCAATATGATTTATTGCACATTGATGTGATAATATGCACCATATTTTCATTGATCCCTGTCTTCTAGGGGTGTCAACATCATCTTTTATTACTTCATTGTTCAGTTGTGATTTTGCTTACAAAGACTTGATAAAAAAAAAAAAAAAACTGCTTTTTTTGTTTTTTGTCTCAACCCATTTGGAGTTGGAGGTTTATACCTGACAGTGATTGTGTATTAAATCCAATAGCCAGTGATTGGATGCATGCCGTGATTATGCAAAAACATGCTGCAAGCACAAAATCCTATGCAGAAATTCCATAAAAGGAATTGATTTTCTGCCCTAGTGTTTTCACTGTCATCATATTTCACAGTGCACAGAGACAATATTTCCCAGTGATCTATTTTCACACTGGTTTGTGCCTCTGCCTTATCAAACCACACACACAGACAGACACACAAACACACGCTGCTGAGTGAGTCAGCGCAGCGGTGACTCAACCCAGAGAAATGGGGTCACGTTATTAGGAGCAACATTCCATATTTAATGTTTAAAACCAGACCTCACCTGCGTCTGTAGAAGCAGGCTCTTATCAACATGAATCATGTAATGGGATCTACAGTCCAGACACAAAGGAAAGCAAGGGAAAGTCTTACCTCGGCCATAAATCTCGATGCCTGAGTGGAAGACTCCAATACCCAGATTGGAAGTGTATTCGTTTATCCAGTACTGCAGAGAAAAAGGAGAGAGAGGGAGAGGAAGGGATCAATATCAAGAGTTATTTAGTGTTGTAGCAGGAGAGACACAATGCAGCAGCTCTACAGAAAACACTCTGATACCGAAGCCCTAAATGGGAGATCGGAATATTCAGTCTCAGGAAAAAATGGGATTGCTAAATAAATTATACGCTACGGGAGAGATGTTGATCAGGGTTACGTTTTTGTGAGTGAAATGAAGTTCCCAGTTAAATATGGTTATGATACAGTAAATACTTGAACATAGTCTTTGTAATTTGGGGATTCCAAGGAGTGTCCACATCTGTACAGACACAGATTAAGTGATTGTTTGATTGCATTAGATTGGTCCTATGTATCTTCAGATAGCTCTTTTAAGGTGCCGTTTTTAGGTTTCTATAAAATGGGTTCCTTTAAATTACTCTAATTAGAGCCATTTTATTCATGATTTATTAAATGCATTTTGTTTCATTCAGACATTCTAGAGATTAAATGCGAGGTTGCTGGTGTGCTCGAGCTTCTCCTGAGCCTCAATCGCTCCCAATGCATGTGCAAATGTAAGACAAAATGTCTGCTGAATGCACTAATGTGACTTAATGTTGTTTGTAACTCATTCTTATTCCGTTCTATCTTCACCAGAACAACCTGGTTAAATTAAGATTAAATTAATAAAAACGTTTGATAACCTGCATTTCCAAGGAAATGTTCATTCATTTGTTGTCTATATCGACTTATTCCTTTTCAGGATTGTAACAGCGGTGGCATCCTAGCATGCACTGGAGTGGAAAAATCAAAGGGAAGCACGCATGACTGATCCCTGATGTACAATATATCACCCAATGAGTCTCTGATCTGTTTGACCTGCAAGTCCTTAGACTGCTGGAGGGAAACAATGGCACATAAGAAAAGATCCCTGAGCCATCATGGCACATTTCACTGCAGACAATCATGCAGATCATTTATGGCGTGACCACAGCTCTTCTCCCCCCCCCTTACACCCACTGACACTCCCGCACCCTCAGCCCCCCCTGAGGAAAGAAGCTAAGAGCTAACCACACTGCCCCAGCTGTCCCCCATTAATAATAAAACACCTTTCCGGGATCAGAGTGATTTAGTAAAAGGACATCCACCTATTGACTTAGCTTCCTGCCCACGAGGATGAACTCTTCCACAGCAGTGAAATGAGAGTGTGACAAGCTGATTATCAAATGAAATGATTTTCTCCTCAGTGCATAAACAAGAATCCTGGGGGTGCCCAGATAGCTCAGTTGGCAGAGCTATCTGCGGGCCTGGGTTCGACTCCGATCTGCAGCCCTTTCCTGCATGTCATTCCCCTTCTCTCTCCCCTTTCATGTCTTCAGCTGTCCTGTCAATCAAAGGCCTAAAATGCCCCCCCCCCAAAAAAAATCCTAGCAACAATAGTGGAGCTTTTTTCAGTCAGTTCCCTGATGATGTTCCTTCACTCTCTTTGTTGCATGCCAACACTGCTGCAACGATCCACGGCGTCTCCTTCAACATCCTCCCTAGATGCAGCATCCGCCACTACACACATCCGTCAGTCACATTAATCCCAATCGATTCATCACCCTCCCTCCTCGCATGACTCACTCTCGGGCCGATCTTGCCCCATTCTTCATGCCTAATTCTCAGGGAAAGTATTTAAGACTGACTGTCACCGCCTTCGTGATCCCTTTCTCCCTCTTCAACAGACCCAGCATGACCTGCTTAGTCCCGGCAGGGCAGAGCCACACTGGAGTTAAATCAGCTGTCACTCGCGGCCCCTGCGAGGTCCTCATCTGTGAGACGACTTCAAGACAACCAAGAGTCAAACAACGGCACCTGGCTTTGTGTCTGAGTGTGTGATTATGTGTGTGAGTATTCCTGAAATCGCTGTCTCACATGTTGTGCTGCTGTTTTGCATTTGTACAATTTCTCAAAATATGGAACAAGCTGACTCGACGGGGGAGCTAACAACTTGGCGTAAATAAGTAAATACGTGAGCAAAATAAAGCATTGGGGGAATTCAACTTCACGACACTTTGGTAAATAAGAACGATTGCGTTAAATTGATCATGAAACTGTCATTTGTCCACTGCAGACTTTCTATAACTATTTTCATTATTACATGGGTAAACTTTATCTTAACCCCAACCCTATACATATAATTAACGACTTATAACACAATGTAGCGTAGTTTTAACCCTTGTGTTGTCTTCCCGGCAAATTTAAAAAATACTTTTTTTTTTTTACTTTTTCTTATGTTTTTGTCCCTTTTTTCAACACTTTTTTCAATGTTCAACACTATGTAACACTAACTTATTAACTTATTTTTGGAATTGATGGTCAATAAACCTCATTGTTTTTGTAATTAGACCTAATGTTTGAGTTTGAAAAGCAAAAATTAGGAATTGTTTAGACTAAAATTCAAGGAATGGATGTTGATGGATAATCACAGACTGGAATATGTCAACTTCTACTCAATAATATCTTAAAACCACCTCAATTGTTTTTTCCAATGCTATAAAATTGAATAAGACACCCCAAAATTATTGAAAGTAGAGATTTGTACTTGACAAAGAGCGTTGTGTGGAATCAATCATGTTATTTTGGGTAATTACAATTGGGTAGTTAAAAAGAAGATTGATATAGGAAAACGGGTCAATTTGACCCGAGGACAACATATGAGGACATCTTCAGTGTTTATAAATGTAATTGTCATTAATAACTCCTCTGGTGAAGCATCTGTGTGTATGATGTGTAAACAGAAAATGAGTGATTGAAAATGTAATAAAGGGGTAATCATATAAACTGTGGGAGATGGTGTTTAATGCAGCTAAAAACTTAAATATTGAGTAAACAACAACATCATAGATTTTCTTTGGTTTTAAACTACCGTTCTAATCTAGTGATAGGAAAGAAGCCACACTGTTAAGAAAGGCACTGTTCCAAGGCTGTTATGGGAGTAACTACAAATGTCAATGGGATTTCGAACAAGGCTTTCTTACTCCAGGAACAGAGCCAAGAAGATCCGCTTTCACTTTAGTGCTCTATTTATTTTTTTGCTGGAGCAATTAAATGTACACTACCGTTCCAAAGTTTGGAGTCACTTAGAAATTTCCATTGCGCTCCATTATAGACAGAACCCCAGCTGAGATCAGTTGCATTGTTTTTTTTTAACCAGGGCAGCAGTTTTCAGATTGCATTATGTCCATACATAATTACAACAGGGTTCTCCAATGGTTTTCTAGTTAGTTTTTGAAAATGATATCAGATTAGTAAACAGAATGAGCCTTTGGAACATTGACTGAATGGTTGCCGATAATGGGCAATGTAGATATTGCATTAAAGGCCCCCCCCCCACTCAGTTCAGCTGGTATTCGGTCTATAATGGAGTGGTATGGAAATTTCTAAGAGACCCCAAACCTTTGACCGCTAGTGTATTGCCATGCATACAAAGTAGCTACTTCTACACTTGTACATGAACACTTATCGCAATGTTATAAATTATACATTTATTGCTAATAACTGCTATAACTACTGATTTTCAAGGTCAAAAATGAACCCTGAAGTCAGCATGTCTTTTTATATGCACATTTATTAACAGTTTGGGACCAACTTGTGGGCGATTTGTACAAGTGTATACAAAGTTTAATAAATGTTGTTTACAATTTTGTGTACAGATTTGTGTCATGTCCTCATATATCATGTAATATGATTACAGCTATGGTTTATATCATTCATTAGCTGTTTATTACAGATAAACAGAGGTTATACTCATTGATAAATACACTGTACACTTATAGCATCTGCATATCTGCTTACGTCATTATCGTCGTTATAAACTATTTATTGAATGTCTATATGTACTGCTTAAGAATTTTACATATGGGGAGTTGAAGTAAAGTTTTAGCAATATGAAACACTTCATAATATCACAACTGTTTTGGTGTAAATGGAGTAATTCTGTGGATTTACAGCCACCTGTTACATAATATTCACACAGGAGGCTGTTCAGCAGTACAGACTGAAAAGACCAGGCAGTGGGCACATGAATGTCTGAATGAAGATCCTTGTTCTACTGGTGTGTGTGTGTGTGTGTGTGTGGTGTGTGTGTGTGTGAGGGGGGTTGCATGTGAGTACATGCACACTGCAGATGTGTGTTTTTGTATGCTGTGCGTCATGTGAGCTGTGGGCACAGTGACAGAGGTCAGAGGGTTGATGGATGCTTTCACAGACTTTAGGTTGGAATACAGTATGTAACTTGATTTTCTTATTCTTTCTTATTTGTTAAATACTTCACATTTCACTCGGCTTTCCTACTTTTTCGCAGTGATATTACTAAATAATAGTGATATACTATGATATACTAAATGTGATATACTAAATAATGATTCGTAGATGAACAAGAATTTGACTTCACAAAACAGTGCATGTCATCAGATTGGTGTGACTGTGCTCACCAAATTCCATTGAAGATTCTGTTAACTTAACAGTTTCTTTTTTTTTTGATTTACTTTTTATTGGTTTTCTTTTAGTAACATGAACATATGTGTCATCTGGGCACGGAACATACAACATAACATAACGTGTCGGGGGAGGAAACACAGTTACCATACGTGCATCATGCATAAAAAAATATAAAGATGCTGTTTGAAGATGGGGAAAATAAACAGTTCTCGATTAAAGATTCAACATAACGAAAGGAGGATTTGAGCATTAAGTAAAACACCAGTTGAACATAAGCACACCATAAATAAAATTTAAAAGATACTGCACGGAAATAGGGAAAAGACATTTCTTATTAAAAGAATTCACCCCTATTTTTGCAATTTATATGAAATCAGGTCTTACAGATGACTCAACCATTTTGATTAGTTCTCTTCAAAATTATTAGCCTGGTTCATAGTTTGAAAGTAATTCTCTCCATAACATTATAAATTATACCAATCCACTCATTTATTGATGATTTGTCCTTTATCAGCCATTTTCTGCAAAGCCTTTTTGCACCCCACTAACAACACACTCAAAAAGGTATTTGTCTCGCTTTGTATATTCAAATCCATCCAGATCACACAGGAACTTAACAGTTTCAGCATTTGTTAGGATTGCAAAATCACTCATAGGCCTACACACAACTGTTGATTGACATAAACACGCTTCTGTTGCAACTGCCTGTTGTGATTCCAACTGGACTCTTTCCAACATAGCTGTGAAGTGCACTTGTGAAGCAGGTGTGTAATAGGCCTGCTATTTCTAGCGGGGCTGTGCTTTCACTTCCTCTGCTAGTGTCAGATTAGAAATAGCCCTGTCAGAAAGAGAAAATAAAACTGAATAAAAAGTAAGTGTAGTTTGGTTGAAATGGATTCTTACCATATCATACACGTTAAGGATGACAGGTTCATTGGCCATGGTTTAAACCTGAGCTGGAAAGGCAAACGTCCCCACCTTTCCCGTTTTTAAAGTTGTCAGGACCTCCACAACCCTGTGAAGTCACAGCAGGGCCCCACGGCGGACAGCAGGAGCAGCGGGCAGGCGTCTGCTGGAGGGATGGAGGCTGCTCATTCCCCCGCAGGGCAAATAGGCTTCATGGGGCTCTGCAGGGTGGCGGGAAAGGCGAGTAAAGCAGGGGAAATGTCCCAAAAAGGAAACAGGACAACTGAAGCTTAGTCACAAATGCATTGTGGCTTGTAAGGTCAAGAAATACATGAAACTCAGATCAGGGCGAAACCAGGTCCGGTAGTGGACGGGGCCCATCTTCCGGCTCCAAAAATAATCTGTTGAAAGTGGAAATCAATGCTGGTAAAACAACAGCTCAAAATGTGATCTCAGACGCGGTGATAATATACTCTTCAGCGGACATAAAGGGCCTACAAGTGTTGAAATGTGAAGCGGGCGCCCGCCTGTCATCACGGGGGGAAAGGCGACAGCTAGCTCGGACCGATGTCGACGATGGAGGCGGAGAGCGGGGCATGTTCACACGGAGGAGGATGTTGGACCGGCTGCGGAAGAGGACTCCTGAGCCATGGTGGTTAATAAAACTGATGGAGATGGGGGAGTCAAGCTCACCAACAGCATCCCCGGCCGGTGCTGCTTCTACAGCCAGCATCCTCTTCGTCGGGAGGGGACAAACGTCCGCGGCATGACTTCCACAACAACACGGAACCGTTTCGACAGAAGGTTTCCCAAATGTATTTTAGACAGTGCAAAAACAGCCGAGATCCATCCGCAGGCCCTACCGCGCGGTTTCTACCCAGCTCTGGCTCTGGCTTTGTCTCTCTCTTTCTCTCTCTCTCTCCTGTCAGGACTGAGGTTTTAGATTACATCATATCTATGCTGCCTCAGAGGCAACATCCTCATGCACACACAGCTGATGGGAGACGGGGCTGCTGGTGGGTGTACATGAGCACGTTCTGTTACAGAAGGCTGTTTGTAGGCCTTCACTCTCTCAACCAGGGTCCAGCCGAAATATGCTCTATTTTACCTCTGTGCTTCACACATTCAACAAGAACATTTAGGCTACTTGGAGTGGTTGTGTTTTTTTGACTCACTAAAATGGGTTAGTAAAAATGGTACAAATCTATTATGCCGCAATTCAAATTCCGAGGTTTATTTTGGGATATCAAATTAACTAAAACGAGACAATTTTAATTTTAGGCAAGTAAAGTAGGTTAGTTCAGTTTTTGTCGCATTAAGGTCCGCTTTTAATTTGAAGGCAAACTGGCAACATCCGGTGTTATGTTGTTGCCTAAATTAACTTTTTTGCCAAATTTACTAAAAATCTATTAAACTTCCTTCTAAATCAGAGGTCTAAGATGTATAAAATCACAATAATGAAATATAAAAAAAGGCTTTGAAGTCATTTTAAAATTAGGAGAAGACATTTTTGACGCAGTTAAAGCAAGATTTTAACTTAGAATCTCAAAATTCATTCAGTCATTCATTGTACATTTTAATTAGTATTTTAACAATACATTTGGACTTAAGACACAAATTTTGACATTCTACCAATTTTGACCATCTGATCATTTTAACTAATATCTCTCACTAGTGATTTACAAAAAACATTTGGTTCTTTCCTACATTTTGCCATTAACAGTATTTACATATTACATGGGTGAAATATTCTGTATTTCCTTCTATTTATAGAAAATTAAAAAGCCAAAGCCAAGTGAATTCAACATGAATTTTAATACAGTAGGTGTTTGGATGTAAAACACAGTAATTTACATAATTTATTAGTGCTTCTGATCTGGGTTTTCTGGCATACTGCACGTATTCACAATCCCACTCAGCAGAGTGACATGACATGTATTTACAGACAACAGACTGACATTTGCAGTTACCCATAATTCACTTGTTCATCCGTTTTAAGAACATTACTGTAGGAACTCCATGATTGTGGCTAGTGCAAAAAAAAAAAAAAAGTGTTGACAGCAACTCATTTCTTAAAAAAAAAAAACTTTCCTTCACATGGAAGTGTCTCAAGCTCCTCTTCAGTATTATGCTGAAGAGCCTTCACACAAATGAATAAGTCATGTCCTCTATCACAACATACTCCAATTTCCATCCATCACTTAGCACGAGGTGGGATGTGATCATAAGCACTGGCCTCAATGCAAAAAGTTTAAAATGGCCGTGACGCACAACACAAACATGGCAGCATTTAGCTTGAAAGGACAAGTCTGGTGAGAACCTATACTTTTCTTACTGTGAACCAATCCCATTAAAGAACCAAAACCAACAATGAATTAACATTTAAAAAAAAATGTCTGATATATTCTTCATGCAAAAAAAAGCTCTATTGTTTTCCAAAAAGTATGAGAACCACATTAATGATCCACACCGTTATTCCTTCATTACCACGAGTTAGTCAGTTATTCACATATACACCGCCCTGCTGCTCTAAATACTTTCTAACTCACCAAATTATGTGTGTTCTTTAATTTGCCTCTGAAAAGTCCCGAAGAAATACTTTCTCTTGTTTGAGGAATATTTGCTAAGATACAAACTACAGCGTCCAGCTGTTTTTGACACCGACAGAGCAATTTTTGAAACTCAGACTATATACAGTGGTGCTCATAAGTGTATGAACCCATGCTAAAGTTGAATAAAAAGAGGAATAAAAAAAATAAATTGTCTTTCGGTAATTGACATTAATGCTTTAATTAAAAAAAAAAAAAAAGATTAAAAAAATTGAAAAATCCATCCTTTAAGGACACCAATTTTCTTGTGGATTCCTGAAATAACTGGCCTTTAAAAATAAAAAATTTGCCTGCCTCTACCTGAATTTGACTTATGGGTGTGTATACTTATGCCCCGTTTTTTTTTTTTAAGAAAGAACATTTAATTACAATACATTATTTATTTATATATTATTATTATATATTTGTGTCCTTAAAGGTTGTATTTTTCTTCTTTTTTTAAATTAAGGCATTAAGATCAATTTCCAAAAGATGATTTTTTTTCATCCCTCTTTTCAGTCAACTTTAGCATGGGTTCATAAACCTATGAGCACCGCTGTATTTCTGACGTGTTTTTAAAGATTTATGCATTGAACAAATGGCCAAGTGGCTGCGGATAGACTGAGGACGTTGGAAAGTATTGAGAGATGGAATAACTCACTGTTTGTTTGGGGCTTTTTATGGGATTTGATGACAAAATATAGAGATTATCACAAGCAACATCCTTTAATTATAAATGTATTACTGGATGCAGTAGGTTGATTTTCATTTTGATCACGACAAGGACCACGAAGACGCAAACACCACCACTGCTTGGAGTAGACAGAAAAAGGCACTCTGAAGTCCAGTACAAGACAATTTATTACATTACCTGCAGGCTGTTTCAGCACAGCAGGATGCAACTCTTCTCACGATTCTGTGCACCATGGAATATGAAAATCAAACCCAGTTGCCTTCATTTTTAAACCCTGACAAACTGAAAGTTCAGTCTCCTCCTGTTGGCCCTCAGACAGATCTGTCATTCAGGGATGGGGGTACAGAGAGGCCTACGAGTGCCTGAACACAACACAGTCTTTAGGTCTGGAAATGGACCCTAAAGCTAGAGCCAGTCGGACTTGATCCAGGGATTTAAAAGTATTTCGCATTCAACTTCTGTATACGGGCAGCCATTTTGTTTCTGCCTGAGTTCAGCCCGGCAGCAGGAATGTGCATCCTTCTACTCCTTACAAATCACAAAGCTATCCATTTAAAGTAATCTGTGGGGTAAGAGCGGATCCTTTTGCATAGGAAAGGTGTCGAGCAGCTACCATTAATCACATGATAAACATGAACATGGAGAAACTCATCAGTGACACCAACAGCTACTTAAAAAAAAAAAAAAAAAAAAATCTACTGTTTATAGTTTCCCCTCTTTTTCTTTGGCCTTAAGCAAAGTTTTTGATTTTAAAAATAATATACAGACAACGGCGGCTTCGTTAAAAGTGCCTCTTGTGGTTTTGAATGTAAATGAATGCAAAGATGCTTGCAACTCCCAATAAGGCAGCCAGTATACCCAGAGAAGACACTGGAGATTTGTGCTCGGGTTGTGAGCCTGTGGGTCCGTTCATGTGTTGGGGAAACTGCAAGACACAAAGATAAAAACAAGGACAATGATTACAGCTGCACTGGAGGTGATATTTTTGCAGAAATGCACCCGTTCTTATTTGTCTAAATCCAAAATACATAGTGGAGTCACTCACTCACTCACTCACTCACTCACTCAGTTTGCTTGGACTACATTCTGGTGTTGGACACACGTTTCAGTTTCAAGAAATCCTCTAAGAAGTGAGGGATCAAATTCAAACTTACTTGACGTTACTACTGGTCATTGTCTAAGAAACGTAGGCTTTCATGATTAGGAGTCATGGAAGTGACTGTGTAAAGAAGGAAAACAAAAGCCTGCGAGAGAGGTTCAAAATGGCTGTGCGTGAATGTCAGATTTATGGAAAGTTAAAAAGTTGCCTGCCGCTGCCCTTCAGTCCTGCGGCTGAAAAGATTCTGTTGGACGATTTGACGACAAACTTTGTTTTAGGCGTTCTGGCCTCTTTACTAACTCTCCTTAGAAAACTCAACGACTGTCTGCCAAATCAATTCTATTTACCGGAAAAACAATGCCTAGCTCGCTAGAATGGACAGCTAGAATAGAATACATAAAACAGTAATAGATAAAACATGTAAAACCACTGGCATGGCTTTAAAAGGGAAATCCAAGTCTCCAAAGCAACGGCAGTGAGGCTAGGATCGGCAAACCTGCCGCCAAAAGGGTTTCAGACATTCCACCACTAATTTTACCAAATTAAGTTTTCTGAGTCCCTCTCTCCCTATCTTGCTTTCCCTCTCTCCCTCCAATTAAAAAAGCCCCCCAAAAAAAAAAATCTAAATGGGGGAATTAATTATAACAATAAAAACATACCATATCACATATTTGACAGTCAATAACTACATCACACTCTTCTTAGAATTGCTTAGTGGTTTTATAGTCTAGAAATATATATATATATATATATATATATATATTATATATAATATATATTATAATATATATATATATATATATATGCTCACAAAGATCCAGTGTTTTTTTTTTTTTTCTCAAACCCCAGGTAACTTACTGTAAGGACTGAGCCTTAATATTTGGGGGACCATTTTTATTGGAGGAAATGTTGGTCAGAGGAACTACAGGATGTGTGATTGGTCAGGACTTTCCATTGTGTTTTACAGTGGTGGGGGGGCACTTTGCCTCCACTAACATAAAAAATGAATACACTACATCAACATGGGAAAGGCAGCTTTTGGGATGACTCGCGCAAGGAAATTGAAATTCCAGCATCAGTTTTATCAAGACTACAGTATAGAAGACAGTATAAATATAATAATAACAGTAATTAAAATAGTAATAATAACAACAAAAACCTTTGGCTATGAAAAAGACATGAAATGATATTAACCATAAATGATCAATCAAAAGTGTCAGTGTTAAGTCTTAAAGTGTCACGGTATTAATCTAAGTCCAGGGGTGTGTGTGTGTGTGTGTGTATGTATGTATGTATTGTCCTCTGTGCCCTATTTCCTCCTCCCCCCCGAGTGAGGAGAGGAGGATGTATCTGTATGTATGTATGTATGTATGTATGTATGTATGTATGTATGTATGTATGTATGTATGTATGTATGTAGTATGTATGTATGTATGTATCGTTGCATTGTACCTGTACATGTGTAATGACAATAAAGTTGAATCTAATCTAATGTATGTATCTGTGAGCTAAAGACAATTTTCCATTGTAGTGGACAATAAAGCAAAAATACACAAAAATCAACAAACCACTCAAACATTTGAATACTAGGAAAAGCTGATCATTTTGAATAATTTTGCCTCCAACCTTTTTCAGAACCCGGAGCACCACGTCCTCCCCTGCTGTCCTGAACAGCTCGACTGTAGCTTGATGTGCCAGATTCTCCAGCTTAATTCCGTTGATCTACACAACCCACAAGAAACAAAAAACAATGAGGAAGTGCTTTTTCATTCCATTTCACTTTGATCAAATGACTGAACTCCAGTCAGGGCCTGAAACCAACACCCGACCACCAGCCAAATGTGGGTGAATTTAGCTGGCAATGTGGCAGGTAGCCAATGAGGATTGAGTGATTCATTAGGGTTTTTTTTTGCAAATGCTGTTCTTTTATATTTCAAAGAAGTACGCCATTTTGTTGGATTTTTAGCTAAAAATGTGGCGGCACATTAATGGGGTAAAGAGGGCGGCCAAAACGAATAACCAACAAAAAGATGAGCATGAGTCAAAGAACAATAAAAGAATACGTTTTAATACAAAGTGGACAAAAGGCGGCAACAGCATGGTTGGTGCGGGGCTGATTTACGACAGCAGTGCAGAACAAATGTGCTGCAGTGACGCTTGTGTGTACAGCTCAGAGAAAGCAAAGTCAAATCCTTTTGTAATCGAGACTAAAAACTTAAAATTAGAAGCAAAAAAGGACCACGAATCATCAAAAAGTCACCTACACACGATAAGTTGTAAACTATCAAAGACTGCGCTTCAGGAAGAGACCGCCGCGGTCAAGGCACGAACGTCCATGAACGCAGGGGACGATGGACTGCTGGATGGACTCACTGTGTCGTTAAAAAAGTTAACTTCAGGCCCTGGCTGCTGTTAGTCTGACTTTCGACTACTAAGCTGACTATTATCCATCACAATTTCCGAAAGTGAAATGTGATGACGTCTGTTAGTTTGGTTCGCCCAGCAATCAAAACCTTACAGACGTTGAGTTTTTCAAATGAACAAACAGAGAAATTACAAAGCTTCACAATTGAGAAGCTGAAACAAAGGAATGGTTGGCATTTGGCTTCAAATACAAACATAATAGTTAGCTAGATCTGATTTAAATACTCAGTTCAATCAGGGGATGAATCAAAAGTGGAGGAAAGTATATTTACTCTATTACTAAACTTAAAGCTGTAGTGTGTAACTTTTTGATATTAATAAACCTCCGTTACAGTCAAGCTATCGTCAAATGAGTTGCTACAACGCTAATTAAGACTATCAGCTCCACACAACTCTCTGGATTTCTCAGTATGACTGTGTTAACAAGACTGCGAGCAAGTGCGTGGGGGAGGGGTGTGGACACATGCTTGATCACAGAAGGCTTGTATCATGTGGACGCGCCGACAGTGTTGTCGTCATTACTTAGAATTCCTCATGGGGCGACCGAAACTACGCAATATAGCTTTAAGTGAGCCACTTGTACTTTACTTTTAAGTATCCATATTTATGCTACTTTATACTTCTACTTCACTATATTATAGAGTTAAATAATGTACTTTGTGCTCCACCACATTTATCTGGACAGCTGGAGTTGCTTTGCAGATTCAGATTAGTAAATCAAATACAATCAACTACTAAATGATGCTGTGTTATTAAAGCTACCCAGCAGTATACAAAGCCATTAAAATTAACCCCACCTTTACCAGCTGCAACATTCAAGTTCTTCCACCGCTTCAATTTCTCTATCCTACACCTAGGGCGTAATTTCCACTGGGGGGGGGGGGGGGGGAGAGAGAGAGAGCTGTCTTTTGCAAATGCAGAGCAGTCAGAAAAGTGTGCCTCGCTCGGAAAGGTTGTTGTAGTGTTCCCCTGGACACAAACCAGTGAGAGCCATTAAAAAGAATTAAATGATTATACATTATAATTCTGTTAATGACATGGTGCTGCAGCCTCAGAATGGGATTAGTAGTAGTTTACGTTTTCCCCCACAGGATTGCACTTAAGTTATATTATAGATGCAATACCCTTCCCGTTTGTACCAGTAATATTATAGGTTCCCTTTGATTAAATATGAAATTAATACACTATATTGTATTGGCTTTTTAAAATAAAACATACACTCAAACTCGCTGTATGTGCGCATGAGTAGTTCCAGAGGGATCAAGTATGCCGGCCGAATTATTTGTGATTGACACCATGGTGAATTGTTGTATCATGGCTCCATTCAGGCTGCGGTTTTATACTGGTGGCTTAACTCGGAGTCAACCTACTGAGTTGATTGAACCAACTTAAATCAGCTGTTCTGAGAACCCAAAACTCAGAGTTTCCCATCTCAGGGTAAATCAACTCAGAGATCAGGGCTGGACTGTGTGTGTAGAGAGAGAGAGCGAGGGTGTTGTCTTGTGTCATGTCATGTGATCATTAACGAATTTGACATTTTAGCAGAGGTGTTTTACACACAGGTTTAGTGGCTGGACAGTAATGTTATTAGTTAGCAGTAGACTTCATTAACCCGGGGTGAGTCTGATGGAAAGTGCTCTGTGTAGGCTACAGCTCACAGCAACTTAATACTACATAGTGTCTGGAGTTGGTTCGATATTTAGTGTTGGCAAATGGCTTTTTCTTTAGTTTAGAAAGCAAATAGACATGGAAATGCGTAGCACCTTCCCTCTCTGTATCCGGTCCTGCGCTTGTAAAAAGCCAATGCGTGCTTCTTTTACCCATATATACTTAACGATATCTTTTGCATTTGTCATCCAAACAACGTCAAACATGGCACTGCACTTACTTGGGCCCGTGGCAAGACACTTGTCAAATTCTTAAAACAAAGAATGTAAGATACAGTTTGCTTACACATAGTAGTTAATACTATTCTTTCTGGAAGGATTTATCATCACATGATCAACTTTTTCCAACTATTTTCTGGATTTTGTATCAACATAGTCCCTTAACTTATGTAGAAATGAGATTTAAATACAAAACTTTTGGGGGTGTGGGGGCAAGGTCTGTCTGTCTGTCTCCAGACCAAGGTTACACCCGTGTCCTTCACCCTTGATCAAGTCAACATGTATTACCGCCAGGATCTTGTCCCCCTCTTGGAGTCTTCCGTCCAACGCAGCGGCTCCATCTTCTTTAATTTTGGACACGTATATGCCGCTGTCAGCCACTACATACTGCTGGTCCACGCCCCCGACTATGTTGAATCCCAAGCCTAAAAAAAAAAAAAAAAAAAACAGACACAGGCAGGAAATCGAGGTTTCTTTTGCGTCACATTCAATCGTCACAAATGCAATTAGGCAGACGTTGCTGATTCAATCAACATTTATCTCAAAGGCTCAAAGTGCAAGCGGAATCATTGCAACGCTGTAACCTACTGCCTAATGCTATTCAGAGAAAACTGCCCCTCACAAACGTTACATAACACAGTGTAAACCCGACATTACTCTCATGGAGCTAAATGAACCGTGCAGCTCCTCCAAACAAACTTACGATATGACAGGCCGGGCAGTGGCGATACTTTTAAAGATGTTAACAGCGCCAAAGAGGACTCGTCGTTATTTTGTTAATTGAAGTAACTTGTAAGAACTCAGCCGGCTTTCCCGACTTAATTCCTCTACTTTACTACACGATAACACATGGTGGGATGAGGTTTTGTTATTTTGGATACGCAAATCAGCCCATTAGCTTCGGGATACCCTCTAGCTTGACAAGCGTTCATTTTTACGCTGCTACGTAACGTTTGCTAGCTAGTAGCGCAACCGCTAACGTTATGCTAACTGCTCGTCAACTTATCCGGTCTTCTTACCTGCCGATCCTCGCTTCAGTGTTATGTCCACCACGTTGGGTGAGGAGGGCAGAGAGCCATTCATTTTGTCAAGACAGCGAGCGATCTTCAGAGGAGGGGGGACCAAACTATTTATATGAAGGTGAACTCATTGAGGAGTTTCGATTTGGTTCCTTCGGTTCTGTCGGTGGTTTGTGGTGTGCTGCCACCTGACGGGATGAGGCGGTACTGCAGGCTGACCTTTGAGTTCCACAGCACGGAGGCAAATCAGGAACGGAAAACACAACACACATCCATGACTCCCAAGATATTATGTACTTTTACTATTGATGTTAAAACCTCAGCTCTGCATCTTTCTAGATTACACACTGGACTATACATTGCACTGATTCTGAGAATTGTTGTTTACATGGAACAGTTTTTAATTAATTTCCCCACACTATTTCATTTCCAAAATGCCTTTTCTGTTTTAATATGATATTTTTGGGTATTTTATTTTGTATGATTTTATTTGCACCATCTAAAACACTTTGTCAATGTGTTTTGGGTTAGAATAAATATAAATAAAGTATCACTACCCTTTGCACCACCCTCATTCCCACTTAACCAAATATTTCTGATTCCTAATTTTTAACTAAAGCATAATTTATATTGTTGATACTGATGTAATAACCTATACATATTTTCTTTGTATATACATGTATAGGTTTATATTTTATATAACTGTACTGTATATCCTACCCCCCAAAAAAATAGTTTCTCACTTTATTCTTTCCTTCATTGCTACTGTTATTCTGGGTTTATTCTATGCAAATTTAAATATTTGTTTATAGATTTTCTGTGCGTAGTGGGGAGGAATGTTTCATACCAGTGGTGGAAGAATTATTTAGATTTTTTTTTAAAGTAACAATATTCCATTAAACGTAAAAGTCTTACATTTAACACTTTTACATATAATGGAATGTGTATTATCAGCGATAAGTACTTTGGATACATATAATACATGTATCACTCATTTTATTGTCCATCTACATATATTAATTCTACTTCGATTGCATTGTTTTTATGGTAGTGTGTTTTAAGATTTTTGTAGGACTACAGTGAATTTGCTCCCACATAAACATACTGTAATTTAATACAAGTACTAATTATTAATTTATAACCAGTGGTGGAAGGAGTATTTAGATTGTGGTATTGCAACAACAATACCACACTATTAAAATACTCCACTAAAAGCAAGGTCCTGCATTTACAATGTTACTTATGCAGAAGTATTAGTACTTGTGATACTTTAAAGTACCTACATCTCTAACTTTGATTCCGCAGTATGTATTACAAATTCAATTCTTAACTATATTTTAATTATCTGTTTAAAGCACTTACACAACAGTCAAAGAATGAATTGTGGTATATTAATTAAATAATGATTCTATTACTGTCAAAGACAAATGCACAGGAGTTGAACCAATAAAACATTTTGACTGCAAACAGAATTAGTGTTCTTCACTTTGGGTCAAATAAAGAATGGGAACAGGGAAACTAGTATTTATTATGTGCACAGGCAGGCAGCTCATTCAAAGTTAAAAGTTTACAATATTGGGAATCAAACAGCATTATCAGCCATTGTTTGTTGCCCTTTATTTATAAGCATATCATCTCAAAATACTGTACCAGTTATTTTTGGCAACAAATCAGAGACCCAATCCCTTCCTTTCCCCTTTCCAACGTTTTACTTTAATTTGAGCCTCACTTTTTAGACCAATAGATTTGACTTCAACATGAAATCATAATTCGGAAAGCATTGCGCTACCCTCCGGTCTGAGACCTGAGAGGATTAATACTGAAGAAAGGAGGAGCTCAGTATATAAATACATCTTATGAAGAAACTTCATCATTAGCCCACTGAATGTTAGCAGGCCAGTATGGTGTGTAGGTGTAGGTGTGTGTGTGTATATGTAGCATCACACCCATGCATTACAAAGGCTTATCAATATTTTGATAAAAAGAACTGAATAATTAACATACACATACTGTAAACAAAATACAGCATACTAGTGGAAAAGATGCTCAACTCAGCCTACAATCTTTTTGGTATAAATTAGTATTTCCTTAAAACGCCGGTTTTAGATGCACTATATCTCATTCACTACTTTGATACTGTTATGTCATAAAATATATTGATTTTGAGAGTGGCAAAAAAAAAAAAAAAAAAAAACATTCAGCAAAAGAAAGGAAAAGGATTACAGTGTGCAACCCTGGGTTAATCTGTCATCTGTTCTGTATTAATGACTAAGTGCCAGGTGGGCAAAGATTGCACTTCGCTGACTATTTTGCCTCAAAAACTCCATCAAGGTATTTGAAAGGATTTCAAATACACTGGTGAGGTGTGACCCGGGACTCCTGTACAGCATGTGGTTTAGCAGCTCTGGGGTTCAGATCATGCTCGGGGATGCGCTGTGCAGGATGATGTCTCCCGTCACACGCAGCAGGGTCACTTCCTCCAGCCCGCCGACTCGGTGCTCGTACTCCAGCAGGTGGGTGCCGTCCACCGCCACTTTAAACGAGTCCTCCTCCACAAGGATCTTCAGCTGCAGGGAGAGCAATGCTAAGGTTACGCACATCATGCCAAGTTATCACGGGTTAATGCAATTACAGCTGAAACAATTAGTTCAATAGTTGGTCAACAGCAAATCAATCTGCAATACTTTTGATGATTAATTTTTTTTTTAAAGATAATTTTTTAGGCATTTTCGGCCTATATTTTTAACAAAAATAAAAAAAATTAATAAAAAAGAATGTTGTCTTCTATGATAGTAAATTCAATATATATACACACACACACACACACACACACAGGTATCAGTTTGGTTTGAAATGTGCATTCCCAGAAGTGCTGGGTACATTGACGCATTCTTTTTTTTTTTCTCTTTCGGGCAGGTCATGTTTTGAAAGACGCTGTCCTGTAATTGATGTAGTTGTGATGAAGAACAGCAGTAGTCGGGCATTCTAAAATGCATAACGTAAAAAAAGCTTATGTACCTAAACAACGATCAATCATCACCAAATTTCTGTCTCATAACGCTCCTCATAACCACTGAAAATTGTAAAAAAATCTAACCCAATGTCTAATTATTATGGATGTTATCTGACATTAAGCATTTCTGCTTCCAGAGCCTAATAAATAGAAAAAGCTTTATGTGGTTTAATGTGCCTAGACAACAATCAATGCTCACCAAATTTCTCTCTCATATTACCCCTCATAACCACTGAAAATTATCCAAAAAATCCAAATCCTAATCCAAAGTCCAATAATTATGGACGTTATCTGACATTAAGCGTTTGTTTCATTGAGGCTACTGTGAAGACGCTAAACACAGTTTAATGTACCTGGACAGCGATCAATGCTCACCAAATTTCTAGTTTGATTATTTTGACCGTTTTCAGTGGTTGCTGAGGAGCAATATGAGAGAGAAATATGGTGAGGATTGATCGTTGTTGAGGTACATTAAACCACATTTGAAATGTCCCGACAGGTGTTGTAGAGTAGCGTGTAACCAGCGCAGCAGCACAACGGCTGTGTCTGTGCCTGCTCTGTGGAGATACAGATTTTTGTGGATTTGTTGGCATCTGTCGCTCAAGAATTGTGTGTTATGAATTTTTTTTTTTTAACTAAAATGAGCTGGAGGTTTTCAAAAAAAGTGGTGGGTACAAAATGACTCATGACAAAATCTGATAGGTTGAGCATATATATATATATATATATATATCCGACCTTCTGATCTGGCTAGTCCACAAAGCATTCCAGGATGGGAGAAACTCACAATCGTCATCGTCAATCATTCTGGTGGAACATGTGTACGTTCAAAGTAGTTTTAGTCGTGCAACAGAAAACTCAGACTGGACAGATAGTCTAGCTAGCTGTCTGGATTTACCCTGCAGAGATCTGAGGAGCAGTTGACCAGAGTCCTCAGAAATCAACCAGAGTTTAAAATGCCAACACAAAGGAAGCCCAAATGAGTGAAATCCGGCGGCGTTTCCCTCGGCAACGGAACGTCACGTCATGGCTATAGACTATTTTGGGCTCTAGCAAAATGTGATCAGCCTTTTCTGATCAGACCAAAAGATACAATGAGAAACTAATTACTGGTAAAATGATAATGAAAAAGGCAACTTAATGACATTAAGCTATAATTAGCTTTTTGATTTCAACTGACAAAAAAACTCAGGAAAATTACTTTGAAAAATATGCAACAAATGTCTTTATTTATACCTTTAAAGCTGTGTTAACCAAGTTTGAGATCTGGGAGACTAATACTCATTTCCTACTGACTCAACAGCATGTCTGCCACTGATATGAATAGGTTAGTACAGATTTTATAGACCTGTAACACTGCTTTCAATCATACTATCATGTGACACAGATGTGTTAAACACGTCACAATGTTACTGAACCTTTTCATTTATTCTGGCTGATTAGACCTCTTCTTATGCCGGTTCATGTAATTTCAAAGTTATAATAATTACGAGGTCCCAGCTTGTAAATAGCATTCAGACTCTCAGACTTTTTTTGGATAGTTCTGCTATATCTCACTTGGCAGCTAAAGTCTGTGGACCAAGGGGATACAACTTTAACCTTTGAATGGATATTGTGTTATACCATCAAACCCACAACATTTTTTAATGCTCACTTGACCAAAATCATCTTGAGTTCAAGCACAAACGTAAAAACATTGACATAAACACTATAAGCCTCTATAATGTGTAAAATGTATAAACTACGGACCACAGTGTCAGTGCTGCTACTACTACTACTACTACTACTACTATACTACTACACTTTACCTCAAAACGCTGTCCCTGAACAAATGGGAAGCCTCCTTCCCGCTCCTCTGGCCCCCAACATCCACCTAGGTTGGAGTTTCTGACAATTGTTTGCTCGGGAAATCGAGGATTGAAGTGAAAGACGACATCTGAACCTTTGATGAAGTCAACTTGGAACCTGCAAAAAAAAAAAGATCAGGACTTAGTGCTGTTGACATCGAATCATTCTTTCACTGCACAATTCATACAAAACTAAACGCAGCATGAACCAAAAACAAACAAACAGTAATGATCATTTATTTTAGAAGAGATTTTTTTCATTTTCATCATTTCAATGTCCAACAACAGCCTGTTATTAACAACTGTAAAGTCAAAGATGTCCTATAAAACAGTGAAAGGCAAGCAAGATGTTACAGCGGTGGGAACAACGTGTTGAAGACGACAGCACTGCCATGGTCTGGAGGATTAGGATGGATGCAGTTATTTCTCAGGCATCCAGTTATGTTCCTCAGAGAGCATCACGACAGCAGAATTAGAGGATGATTGTAGTTCCTACCTGTCTCCACCAGGAACAGGCTCCCCGTCTATTGTGATTACAAGGCGTGGCAAAATACCAGCATGAAGTGGGAGCTCAAACGGCGCCATCTGTAAGAAATATTTTGATTTTTAAAATCACAAAAAGACATGTACCATGTTATTTTTTAAAAATGAAGTTAAAAAAATGCAAAATGGGAAATTGTGATTGACTGTTTATTAGGCAAAGGTACACAAATATAAACAGTGTTTACCCTGTTTATAACATACCCAGGGGTAAGGGTGGAATTGTTCACACATTGTATTGCTAATACGCTGAAGAGCTAAATATCACAAAATTGCAGAGGTATTTTTAGTTAATACAAAACTTTGACCCTGCCCACATTCCTAATGCAACACCACAATGAGTCACCATCTCCATTTAGTTCAGCACTCTGATGCAATTTACAATGACTAGTCAAGACAACGACAGAAAAAGTCAAAGTAAGTAAAATCAGTTTTCAACATTATTACTAGTCATCCACTGTACAAACTGACAGAAATCAAAACTTTAAATTATAACCATGTACAAAAATGACAAGGTAATGTGAAAATAGTGACGATCAGCACACACATTTTAATCATACTTGGATTTTATCAGAGAATATAAAAGTGCCTTCATACATTAAACATGAATTCTGTGTAAAGGTGTCATTTTAAATCATATTGCACTTAATTAAAACAATACATCGCCCAGGCAGATTGAACACAAAACCCTAACTGTATATTGTGTATATAGGCTTTGCCACATTTTCACGTGTAGCCTTATCAAACCATATGTTGATTCCGGAAGTGATGTCCTTGTCCGACTGAAAAGTTGAGTTCATTGCTTTCAATTATATGGTGGATTATGTCTGGGCTGAAAGACAAGAATACATTTTTGATAACTACTCTTTTTATATTTGTTGAATCTGCTTCATGTTTTGCTTTGCACCCCAGCAGAGCCCAAGATACAGAACACAATAATCCAAATACAAGCCGGGGCGTAAAACGCTCACTGAAAATGTACCCTCCAGTGGTAAATCCCAACAATGTAGGAAACCAGCTGCAGTATAAGGCAGACACCAAATCAGTCACACTGAAAATGTTAGAAGAAACCCTGTGCTAGAGTAGAATCAATAGCTATATGATAGCAAGTGACCTACTAAAGTGGCTGGTGTCAGTAAGAATGGAGGCTGGTTGTAGCTCCCCACCATGAATCCCAAAGAGAGATGCTTCACTGCCCACCAGAACAAAAACACACCGGAAAGGACATGCAGCAAGCAAGCAACAAAATGTTATTTTAAAACAGTGTTAGTACTCACCAGCATGCCTCCTGGAGCGGCAGGCCCCCCGTATTGACCCATAGACCCAGGGCCAGGACCGAAAGGGCCAGGGGCAGGAGGGAAGCCTCCGCCTGCGGGTGGTCCCCATGACCCAGTGGGTATTGGGGGAAAGCCTCCAGCAGGGAATGCAGGGAAAGAGCCAGGGCCAGCTGGAGGGGGGAATCCACCTGGACCACCTGGTCCGTACATCCCATTGCCTCCTCCTGGCTGACTGCCTGGGAAAGGCACATTTGGATAAGGCCCAGGGGGAGCTCCAGGTCCAGAAGGAAATGGTCCAGTTGGATAAGAAACAGGGCCTCCGGGTAGCTGTCCTGGAGCTCCTTCAGGTGGATACTGCCCAGGGTACTGCCCAGGAAACTGCCCAGGGTACTGCCCAGGATACTGCCCAGGATACTGCCCAGGATACTGCCCAGGGGCTCCAGGGCTGGATGGGAACTGCCCTGGCGCTCCAGGTGCAGGTGGGTATTGTCCAGGTATCCCAGGACCAGGGGGGAACCCACCAGGTGCTGAAGGAGGTCCTGGGTACTGCCCTGGTGCTCCAGGACCAGATGGAAATGGGAATTGCCCAGGCGCCCCAGGGCCAGATGATCCACCGTATTCACCAGGAGCGGAGGGCTGGGTGGGAGCTCCTGGGGCTGAACTTGGCCATCCTGGGTTTGCCGGTGGTGGAGGGTTACAGGCAGGGGCAGACGGGTTAGTGTTTCCTATATTCTTTGCATTGCTTGGGGTGTTGTCTCCTAAGGCATCTGACAGCTAAAACAGAACACAAAACGAAATTGAGTCTCTGTGTCAACAGTTAAAGATCTGTTTAACCGCTAACATTGTGTAATCCTTTGAACTCACCGAGAAATCTGCCATGATCTAAAAAAAGACACGACAAGATAAGACACAACTTTCATTAGTTTTGTAGCAAGTTGTAACAACCGGTTATAGCTAGCTGTCAAACACTGGAAGGTTTGTCACACAGAGGCTCTGAGTAATGGCACACTAGCTAACTAAATGTTTCCATCCCCGACTGGTGATCAACAAAATCCATATGGGCAGAGTCGAAATATCTTGACCAAACATAAATATCATTACAACTAGCTATACAGATGCTACACTGACTTTAGCTGCATATTAACGGTGATATAGTTATTTAAATATCTAGTTAACTGATGTTACATAGTTGGCTACCGACCTAGCTAACAGCTGCTAACTGTTAGTTAACGTTCATAGGGTTTATATTAGCTCCTCGGCGTCAAAAGCGAATAAGTAGTAAAATGATATTTCATGCTACCTCGCCAGAAGATGAACTCCTCTCCAATGATATGTAGGTAACAGTTAGGATTTATCCAGTAGTGGAAGCCAGATAGCCTGCTAATTCGACCTGCGGAGCTAACGTTGGATCTGCTCACACAACTAGCGTTACAACTCTCGACAAGGAAGTTGATGACGTATTCTGACGGGAGGGCGCGTTTCGGCGCGCGCGCCAACGCACTGGCGCGTGCACGCACAAACACACAAACACACACACACACTTTCTCTCTCTCTCTCTCTCTCTCTCTCTCTCTCTCTCACGTACACACACACACACACACGAGGTGACGACCCTGTGACAAAAGTGTTTTATGGTCTCTTTCCTTTCTGCAAGGTGACATCTGCATTCCACTCAGGAATTCAGGGCCGGACTAACTTCCTAGTGGCCGGGGCCTCTGGGCAAAAATGAGCTTTGGGGCCCCTTCTCAACCCTCCACTCTCGGTGCAACATCAATACTAAAAATAGAAGCAACAGAAGCAGCTTTAATGGCCGTTTTGAAGCCTCAAGTTTGGCGACTCGGGCATCGCCATCATGGCTTTTTGCAACCGGATGTGACGTTTTTTGATGAGAGGGTGGAGCTAGCCAGTTCAGGTTCAGGTTACTTATTTATTTATTTATTTGATTAGGACACTGCTCATTAATCAACATTTCTGTATATGCGCTAATATTAGCCAATCGGCTATTTTTTCAACTCTGGTCCTACCCAACATGCATGTCTTTATGGTGGGAAGAAACCGGAGGAAACCCACACAAACACAGGGAGAACATCCAAACTCCACCCAGAAAGGACCGGAACCACCTGGATTCGCTAACCACTTAGCCACCGTGCTAACTGTCATGCCTACTTTATTTACATCCTTAGGTAAATTTGTTGCACAGTAAAAAAGTGAAGCGCATCCACGGACACACAGTTTCAGACAATGGGACAAAAATGAACAATACAATAATGTACAGTTACAGTAACGCTCCAGTGCTAACCAAGATCAGTGTTGTTAAGGGTTGCAATGTCCATGCGCTAAGTGCCTAGGGGGAAAGGTAGCAGTAGCTAGCTAGCTTGGTTGCCATAACAATGAATAAGACATTTTTAGGCGACCATAAACCATAGACAAAAGGTCTTCATTTTGAAACCAGTGGAAAGAAAGCAGGTTTAAGGCACTTCTGCATTGGCTTTACTTTTCAGGCCTGAAAGCTTTTACCATTATTTACAGTGTGTGGTGTACACAGACATGTAATTTGAGTCAGAGAATAGGAATACAGCTAAAACAAGGTGAACAAAACTATTATGTACAGATAAAAGTATATGAAAAAGTATATATATATACATATGCATACACATACATATTATAAACAGTTTTCAGTAATGTGATAAGACAGACATGTATTGAGTAATATGCACCCTGTAGGCTTATTATCAATTGACGAAATAAAGGTCTTCAAATCGGATTTGACACAAGGCCGCTCTACAATACATGGAGGGAAAAAACTCTTTTGTGCTCTCAAATTGCTGCTTCATGTATAAATTACTACTAAGTGCTCTTGAATGAATCATTTGTTGACATGACTTTCCATAATGCCATACAATGTTGTTAGCATTTTAACACATAAGGATGTTCTTATATATTGTTTCATAATCTGCTAATTACCTAGCTTAGAGGTGTCAATATCCAGTGCAATATTCAGTATTCAGATGTTTTACTTTACTAGATTCTGAATAAAATGTTTCCATATATTCATTAAATGAAGCAAAGTTCTATTCAGTAATTACTCTGCCTGTACTCAGAATGTAAAAATACTTCAAGTTAAAATCCTTGATTCAAAGTCTTGAATCCAAGTATTACTACACATGTACTACTTTCACATTTAAAGTAAAGGTAAAATTGCGACATGCTAATGTTATTATATATAATGGGATTGGAAATACTGAAATATTAATGTGTAACTAGCTTATTATATAACCTCATTTTGTTTGGTAGTTTGCATCTATAACAATGTTATAAAATTATATATTTTTTTTAAATAATTAAAATTAAATAAAAAACGTACTCTGCAAAGTAACTAGTAACTTTCAGTGATTAAAGCTTTGTACTGCATCGTTTAGATGGCTATTTTTGCCTGTACAACAATAAATGTTCGTTTGTTTTATTAAAGTACCGAGGCCGTAGGACAATGGTGGAGAGATCAGAGAGATGTATTACCAACTTTTGAAAGAGGGGGGCGCTTGTTTGGGATTGGTCAAACCAGTCACAAGATGATGTGAAGTGAAAAAAAACTACAAAAAAACATTGAAAGCGTCTACCATTCAGAGCAGCAGCTGCAGCTTCAGGGAATTTTTAACTCTTCAACAATGGTAAGTTGTTTATTGGAGTTGCCAGAGAGCTGTGGTTATATTATTTTTCTGCTTTTTAATCGTGTGCCCTTAATAAATGTAAAGTTCCGGGGACTATTAAGGAAAAGTGAGGTCGCAGATAGCTGGCGTTAGCATGCTAACCTAGCATGAGTTCCACCCTCTGTCCATTGGATCAGTGTCAAGCTAGCCAGAATAGAAATGTTGGTTTTCCGGTGACAGATTTCAAAATAAGACTATGGCTGAAAAAAACGAGGTGAAAATTATTAATTACACAACGTAATACTTTGCCTCAGAGTTTTAATTTGCAAAACTCTTAACACGAAATGTTGTACTGTATAATGAATATGTAATAAATCATACAGTCTATCAAGAACATCACAGCATTATATAATGGCTGTAGCATTTTAGTCATACTTTTTTTATTTAAATTAAATTTAAATTAAATGATGCTGATAAACTACTAATTCTCATCTTTACATAGGTCAGCATTCACAACAATTTAGAGTGAGAATAACTTTTGAAAGCTTTGATAATGTTTATTGATCGTGCTGCATCCCTGTAAGTATAGGCAAACGTCTAGAGTCTGATTTTACACTGTTGTAAATCCCACATTCATACAAAGCAAAATGATTTTGACTGTGGTTTACAGCATTGGTTACTTTTGTTGTTCTATATCGACCACAACGTTTTTATTTTATGCAGTACACAAAATATTAGATGCTTCAATAGCTAGTCACCAAAGTACAATAAGCCAAGCTGCAGTAGTGTTTAATTGCTCTAAAACCGTTAGGCAGTAATCAAAGGAAAGAAAAAAAAAAACCTCATTTCTACTTAATTATCTTTCTTTAAAAAGAAAAAAGAAAAAGGCCAGCTATTATTTTTGCAATGCTGCTTACCTGGGTAAATGTGGTAAAATAAGCAGAATAGCTTTAAACGCATGTTTCTTTGACTGATTGATGTCTCTTTCTCGCCAATGACCAGGTTGGTTATCTGACATGTGTTTAACCTTCTGTTGTCAATTCAAACCAAGCCAGTCAACATGGTATTAGGTATTATTAGGAATATTGCTATTTTGTATGTATGTAAGCAGAGCTTTTAATTGGAATGTGGAAATCCTTAGTCTTTTTGGCTCTTGGCCCTGTGCAAGGCAATAATAAAGTACTCTAAATCAATACAGGTCAAAGGGTAACGGGATCAGCACTTAGGACTGCAACTAACAATGATTTGTATTATTGATTACCAGTAATCTGCAGATTGCGTCAGGAAGTAGTCAAAATGGTCCGTTATAAATCGTCAGATGACATTGTTCAAACAACAGTCCAAAATAATATATCAGTTTACTATCAAAAGACAAAGAAAAGCAACAAGTCCTCGCATCATAGACTCTGGAACCATAGAATGATTTGTGCTAGAGAATTGACAGACACTTGAAATTATTATTATGCTATAATATAATTATATTGCTATAATATAATTATACTTTAATTGGTGCTTTATTATTTTCTTTTGATGGACTAATCATCTAAGCTGTAATATGAGTCTGGCTCCATTTCTGGAATTTTCCGAACATAGTGAATGCTTTTATTTCGAAGAGCAAGCTAGCGGGCTTCCTGTGATAGTGTGGCTAAGTGTGGCTAGCTTGTTGCAGCCGTGATGTGCTTCAACACGTCTGGGTTTGGAGAGCTGCTTTAACGCTAGCTTGCCTGCTGCTTGTCGTAATGAAAATCGTTTTCCCCCGGGTTTGTTTGACTGCGTGTCATGACAACTCGACTGTCTTCAGTGTCGAACACTATTTGTCTCATTTTTTAAACATGAAATGCATTAAATTAACTGGCTCGTTTAAGTTAGCTGACTCTCATTTCCTGGATGAATTAGCAGCCAGCCAAAGCAGCGAGCTAGCTGTCAGTGGCTGGAGGAATTTAAACCAGAAGCCAACCTGTCCGCTCGCCATCATCGTCCTATGCCCACACAGGTCGCATAGGAAGAGGATTTTGTTAGTCTCTCTGTCCCAACCAAAGACACTCCAGTCTCTTCTTAATCTGTACAGATTTCTCTCTGAGCTGAGTCCTGACTCCCACCAGCCATCTGTTCAGGAAGGTGTAATTATAGAATTCAGAGACTCTGCAGAGACTCTCTAAAGAGTTTATGTCTTTGGGCTGGAGTTATGTAATGTTCAGTGTGTGGACGTGACAGAGGTTTAGACCAATACAATCCTGCTGAGGCTGATCTATTATCTTTCAGAGGAAAGCCAGTGCATCAGATTGGTTCTTGCAGAAAGAGATCTTTTGATTATTCAGGATACTAATACGTGGCTTTACAGTTAAGCAACACAATGCATGAAAACCACTTAAATCTACAGTATGAGATTCAGCAGCTGTCTGCCATACATATAAACTCTCTGCATATATCCTTAAAACATCTGGCCAAATTAAGCAATTTATTCAAGCAATAGGTTAAGATTTATATTTTTTGGATTAGAAGCAATAAAACACCATTAATGCAGCACTCGTTAGTGATTTATTCATCTTTATTTGTACCTACAGTTAAATTTGTCCAGTATGATTAGTTACAATATGCATGTGGTGTTCTATTTAGCTTCCAATCCAGAGATCAGAGCTGTGTTTGGTTAGCCTTGTACAAAACACAAAGAGAGAAAAGAGATGAAAACTAAATACAGAAGGGTTTAATCTGTGTACGGTGTAAGTGCTTTTTCTTTAGGAATGTATGATTGAAGTGCCCACATGGATCTATCTGCATGTCTCTCCTGTTTTCATCAGAGTGAATCACTGGTGGTGTGTGATGTGGATGAAGATCTGGTTAAAAAGCTGAGGCAGTTCCGTTTCAGGAAGGAGACCAATAATGCGGCCATCGTGAGTGAGTATTGGCAGCACATATTTCATGTCATTAATTTCTTCTCCTAGCATGTTTTTTGATAATATGTTAAGCTCAAACAGTAACTGGGAAGATGATACAAGGAGTCCCTGTGTGTGGAATCTAGTGGAAACGTGAATTCATCATTTGTGCCATTGGTTTTATTTCTGTGTTACACGTAAGGCTGGGCAATATATCGATATTGTATCGATATACAGTATATGAGGCTAGATATCGTCTTAAATTTGGATATGTAATATCCTGATAATACACAAGTGTTGTCTTTTCCTGGTGTTAAAGGCTGCATTACAGTAAAGTGGTGTTATTTTCTGAACACACCAGGCTGCTCTAGCTGCTCTATTATTTTTGTTATTATATCAACATAACTGCTGATTATTTATCAAAAATCTCATTGTGTGCATATTTTGTGAAAGCACCAATTGTCAACCCTACAATATTGATATCGAGGTATTTGGTCAAAAATATCTGGATATTTGATTTTCTCCATATCGCCCAGCTCTAGTTACATGTGATTCGTTGTTTTTGTGGTAACAGAGTCAATGGCATTATGCAGAATTACAGAAAAAATGGCAAGATATTAGATTGGGCAGCTAGAGCATGGAGGATGAAGGGACGAGCTAGCTCCAAATACAGCAGGTGGGGAGACAGCGTACTGAGTGTTGCATCAGTTCCAGAATCAAAGTCAGCGTAAGCTTTATCTCCACCATCTCTGGATCAAAATGTCATCGCTGCTAAATGGGATTAGACGTGTGTTTGAATGACATGGACTCTGATTAAAAGGCATACCGCCCCTTTTTTTACATAAGAACATTTGTAATAGGATATATGAGCAAAAACACAACATAACCTGCTTTGGTATTTTATTATTTGCATATACACTTAACACATTTTACGTTTGAACATAAGCTATTCATGTTTGCTTTTTCACCCCTCAGTGAAGATTGATAAAGACAAGCAGCTGGTGATTCTTGAGGAGGAACACGAGGTGAGTTAGCTATCAAACTTTTCATTATCTAATGATGCATACACACACTTTTAAAATAAATGAATAATGGAGATGTTGAACTTTGTGTGGTTAAACCTGGATAATTGCTTTTCTCGATAAAGTGTAACTTAAGACATTGCACAACAACAGAGACGCAACACCTCACTGAACTGCTGATCCCACTTGTGTCTTTTTTTAAGGATATTTCTCCTGATGATCTAAAGGATGAACTGCCTGAGAGACAGCCAAGATATCCTTTGGTTAAGTGGCCGGTCTTATTTTAACAGGATTTAAATAAGGATTCCACCCCATCTTGACCTTACTGTATGCATATCATGAGTCTGGTATCTTAAATCTTTCTGTTCACTCTTGCTAAATGAAGTAGTATGTCAAGTCCTGTTTTAGTTTTGTGTTTTTTCTGTCTTGGCCGCGCTGATGTGAAATACGGGAACGGTCCTTAGCACCAGGAACATTTATCGTCTACAGTTATAAATACGAACATGACGACGGACGTGTTTCCTATCCTCTCTGCTTCATCTTCTCCAGTCCAGTGGGTGAGAACTCCTCCAGGGTTACTTTTGAATGACTGGTACATGTTGTTCACTGCACTGTTCTATCCTCCAGGACGTTTGAGTTAATGGTGGCATGTCGGTTGTGTTCTGCAGGTTGCAGACCAGAGCAGCAGATGATGTACGCAGGAAGTAAAAACAAACTGGTGCAAACCGTTGAACTGTCTAAGGTTAGTGAGCTGCCTCTCACATTGGTGCTTAGTCATAATTAAGTAGTACTGGGGTGTAATGAATGCAACATTGTAATTGAATCTTGTAAAATTCCCATGATCAGCTTTAGCTGTACTTTATGATTAGTGCTAATAAGCCTATATTACCATGCTAAAACACTAAACTAAAATGGTAAACATTATACCTGCAACATCAGCATTGGCACCATTGTGACCTTAGCATTTAGCTGAAGGCACGGCTGTGCCTTAGGACAGCCTCGCATGGCTGTTGTAGACTATAGTCTTTGCTTATTAATAAAGTAGCATTAGTAGTTATTAGATGATTATTTTATTACATCTTACATTTATTGCATAGCAGGTGCTAGGCTTTACACTAAACTGCATCCTAAGACCTTTTTCTGTATTGCATTAAAGGCAAATTCTCATTCTGGGTCCTTGTTATGTTTTTACCAGGTGTTTGAGATCAGAAACACAGAGGACCTAACGGAGGAATGGCTTAGAGAGAAACTTGGCTTCTTCGGTTAAAGTCACCTCATCAAGTGGTCTGGGATGTGAGGAGGATCCAGATTGCACTCTCCAGTGAGGAGGATCCAGATTGCATCTCTTGGGGAGAACACACCACAGTTAACGTTTGCCTCCTCTGTGTACCAGACCTGATTTAAATATTGTTTGCAAACACCTTCTGTACTCGGTTTTAGGTCTATTTGGTAGAGTTTACGGAAAATTAAAATTCAACGTTAAACTAACTAAACCTCGCTCATCTGGCAGCCTAAAACTGAAAACACTATTTGACGCAGGTCTGCTTTTGTCTCCTATACGATCTCTCCATGTGCCAGTTATGTGTCTGTAATGAATTAACACTCCCATAGCTCTTGAATCGGCCAGAAATTGATGTTACTCATCCACTCTTCCTAAGCATGTTCATCCAGGAGAATTTAAAGGCATTGTAACAATTTGTTTTGTTTCCTTAAGTAGTTTACACTCAAAGGTTTTTACTAGCAACGCTGAACCTTCTGAGTTTCACCTTTTATGTTTAATACTTTTTTTAAATTTGAGGGAGCCTTACTTTTGGATTCTTTTTTTCCCGGTGGATGTAGGGTTATTTAAGCATATATTTTTTAGCAGTTTCCTTTTGTTATGAAAATCAAACCTCCTGCCAAAACACGTGAACAATCATAGTTACAATTGATAGAAGAATTTAGAGTTCAGATTTAGTCAGTCTCTCCTTCAGTATTAATTTAGATTATAATTTAGATATCAAACTGTTATCACTCCAGTCTACGAAGGATAACAACACTAAGACCATTTGACAAGAGGCATTCCTAAGATATCATGCTGTATGTAATGTGTTGTACCGTCTCCTGTGCACATGTACAGGCTGGCAGAAGCCCTCGCGTGATGCTTTAATCCATCCTCAGATCACATCTTTGTATCTGTTTAGAGAGAAAACAGTGTGACTTCTGGGTAAAGCTGTATTCTGCCTTTGACCTGCATATTTGTTATAACGATATCCCACTACTGATAACATTTCCACTGAAACATTCCAAAATGAACAATTTATTACCTAGGACCAACTTCCATCTGTGGCGACCAAGTCAGTAATCTACTGGGTCACTGTGTCTTTAGGGCGATTGTTAGCTAATATTGTGCATTATAGTTATTGCCGTTATTAGTGTTTTTGAATGTTGTGCTTCATTCTGATGTTTTGCTTAGTGGAAGACACAGACACACTTGAGGATGATGGCTGTGACTTCTTCAAATGCCAGTTGTGCTTAATATTTAGAAGGGACAGCATCGGGGCAGTTCTGTATGGAAAATGCATTCCTTACAAAACAGGGTTTAACCAATATAGATGTTTGAAGGCTGAAACTGATATTTGTGTACTCAATGTGCCAGGAGCTCATATTTCTTACCAGTATTACGTTACAACAGTTACGTTTGATCTGTATTCTTCTTTGTTCATGCCCAAGCGCGACAGCAGCTCCTTGTTTCCCCTAAAACAGCATTTAAACCAATCCAACACACTAAAACGCCAAACCAGTTGCTAATACTTAAAGGATTAGTTGCTCTTAACTCCAGGGCGACCAAGCTTAAATAGTTAAAGCTACATAAAGTGTACTTTAAACAGGCAAAGAAAATAAAACTGTATTGCTGGTGCTACATGACTCCGGTGGCAGATTTTGGATTCTTAATAAAATCTTAATATTAGCTCTCTTGGTCTGACCCTGATAAAGAATAACAGGCACAAATGAATTTCACATGTTCGCTCATCAGTGTCATCTCTCGTTGAGAAACTCCTACTTTGGAAACAGTTAAGGGAGCGTTGTGGCTCATTCAAAGCCCCAAGGGAGGAAATCACCACACACTTACTGCTAAGTCTACCATACCAATGTCTTTTCTTCATTTTTTTCTTTTTGTGATATTTAAACACGTCTCTTTTAAACAAACATCTGGCCAAAATGAGAATGGGACACAATTATGGTTTGGGGGGAGAAAAGATGGTTGGAAAAGCTTTGTTAGGGGATTATGATGGTTTTTTTTAAAACCCTATTTTTCCCCCTAACTTTCCGATCTATCTCTAAAATCCAGAAGACAAGATCTTTTTTTGTATTTAAATGTGAACTTGGTAGAGATCTGACTCAAAGATAGGTATGCACAATCACACCATTTCATGTAAATCACCTGTTGGTGTAAAATGTTTGATATTAAGCATTAACGATTTGTCAGGGCAGGATTTCAATGGGGTATAATCGTCAACACTTGTTTTGCTGTTTACTGATTCATCAAAGCTAACATTTACACAGTCAGCTTGAGATTAGTCAGTATTATGCTGCTGTAAAAACATAACTTCAACGTGGGTCATTCTCATGTTTTTAATAGTTCCTGTTCTTACTTGAGCTGAGGTTGTATGTTATCTAAGATTTAAGACCCTATGACCTGCAAAACCCTTTCAAATCTCGCTGTACATTTTCTAAATGTAGTCAATCTGAAATCAAGGATGTCTGTCTTTATATTTAATTTGAAATGTGCAATAAGTCAAAACATATTCAGCTGTTATCTTTTTAAAACAAAATTCTTAAAACCTCTAATGTGGAGAGCTACTGTAAAAGATGTGCATGCTTTAATGTATGTCTGAGCAGGTGTCCTAATTTGCTAACGACATATTCAAGAATGCGCTGCTCTGTTGCATGCATTTTACAATATTAAGTTAATTTTATTAGACTGATTTTATTTGCATACAAATTCCTAAAAAACATTTGCATCTCAAACATCTGGTCTCAGCTGTGTTCTTACTCTATCGGAAATATTTACATACTGCTGTGTTAATAGCACTTTCGTTGAATAAACCCTCTGCTTATGCCATTTGTCACGGACATGGGTTGTAATGGCTGTCCATTAATCATGTCAAAATCAATTTTCCGATTATATATGGTCTCCTTAACTTAGAGTTCCCTTTGGTTTTAAGCCATGTATCTGGTTCTGTCCTGTGGTTTTAGTAACTTTCCCTCTTATGTGGTAAACCTGTTGTATATTTTGCCTCGGAGTTTTTTACTTTAACTTGCAAATGTGTTGTTCAGCTCTTTGTATCCTCTCTGATCAAATGCTTACTATTTTTGTTCCTTTTTAAGAAAAACACCTGAGACACGTATCATAACAAGCTGCCTCATGGCATCAGTGAAACTTGAGATATTTGTATTTTCCCATACTTTATAAAGTGTCTTGTCCTATCATCCAAATAAAATGACAGTGATGTTTAACTGGTTTCTGAGGACTGCTGTTTTCAGACTGTTTTTCAGACTGATGTATGATGTGCATACAGTATGGCAAGAGCTACACCATTTTTCAGAACTAATACATTATATAATAAATGTACAGCTAATACATGCTTGCCTATGTCCAGTTTATACAGCTTGGTTAGATTTACAACCTGCATTTAATGTGTATATCAAACTACAATTTTTACAGTAGATAATTTACTATAACAAAATACAAATATGCTTTTGGGAGTTTTCAAAACATAGCTTCGACCTACCCTACTAAACCAAGCAAAAAGGTTAATTATTGAAACTAAGAACAGAAAAATACTTGACACATCTATGGTGTATAATGTGAAACAGAGGGGGCGTTAGGTAGGCGCTTGATGATGGTGTAGTACCAAAACGTTACCAGATGAAACATTTATTTTTGCAAGTTTGACAGTGTGCGGGAGTTTGCAAACTACTGAAATTACCCATAAGAAATTTTAGGAAAGTTGAAAAACAGTGAAACACTGGAGGATATATATTAATCCAGAAGGTGGCACTAATGTAACCACAAGGATATAAGCTAGCTAAAAACTCACTGAAGAAGAAGACACATCTCAAATCAGTTGCGAAGCTGCTGCCTGCATCACCTGCCGACCGAGCCAGGAACATACTAGCAGAACCGGAGAAAAAATGGCGTTCACATTCGCGGCCTTTTGTTACATGCTCGCTCTGCTGCTCACGGCGGCGCTTATCTTCTTTGCTATCTGGCATGTAAGTACACATTTGGACAACTTTAGGTAGGACTGTTGGCCTGCCACTCCCAACGGCGCGGATAAAAGTAGCTAGGTGTAAGACCAGCTAGCTAACGTTAGGCCAGCTTTGTGGCAACATAGCCGGGACGTTTTAGGGGGTTATACGCATGGATGTAGGGTTCACGTCGCTCGTTGCTGATCTTGGCAACGTCTGGACAGAACGTATCCAAGCTAACTCCAGAGAAACTTCCGCAAACTCCGTGCTCGGTATACGTAACATGGAACGCAATGGCTGTAGCGTTATCGTAATAAAGAAAACGCATCCGTTGACTGGCACATACACACCCAACCTTTTGGACGAAAAAAAATTATAGGATGGGGAAGGCATGACACCTCATACGATCCCTCTGATTGGCTAGTACTCGTTATCTGCTCTGGTTGGGTTGGTTAGGTTTAGACAATAGGAGCGTGATTGGTTAATAAGGTAAAAAAAAATGTCAGGGTACGCCAATCAGAGGCAGAGAAGGGCGGGACATGCCGTCGCCGTTCCAGGAAAAAAATGCATGCTAACCGTTGGCTAGGAGCTAAAGTTAGCCAACAGTTAAAACACCAAGACACACACTGTTTTGTCGTATTATTTTAACCCCCTTCCATATTTTACATTGTATTAACCGTAAGGGAATTATAGCAAACTTGTAGTAATTTGTCAGACATGTTATATGATTAGCTAGCTAGTGTTAAGCTGTGAATTAGCCGGCTTCTTAGCAAGCGTAGCTAACCAAACCGTCCAATCCTGGAACGACAAACCCCTCTTTGATGCTGCTACCACCTGTTTCCCCAATATGTCGCCTGTCTTTGTTTTGTAATGCAGTTAGTTTTAATGTCAACATCAGCAGTGTTGTACGAACTGTTAGGTAACGTGCAATGACTCAAAAAGTTACGTTAACATATTATTCCATACAGTCGGTATAGCAAAGTAAACGAGTTATGTAAGAATATATATTTTCTCTTTTTACCAATGTCTCAAAATTTTCAAATAAATGTGACGTGAAATAAAACTGAACATACGATTAATTGTCATTACGTTGATGTAACAGTAAACGTTTCAGTGGTAAACAACAGGACTACATTGAGTGCATTGCTTTGAAAGTGATGCTTTAACATGTACTTGATTAATTGATAAGGTAGTTAACTCAATTTTGTTAATTTTCAAGCATTCTTTGGTTTGAGCCTCCCAAATGTTAGGATTTGCTGTTTGTGTAATTTTGCAAATAGTTGGGTTTTGGACTTTGGCTCTGGGGATTTTAACTATTTTCTGACAATTGTAGGTATTTAACAATTGTCAGACAATAGTTAAAATGTCCAGATTATAATTGGTGACAAAAGATCAATTGACAATACAAAAAATAATCAGATGCGTGCTAATTTGAAAAAAAAAAAACAATACTGCACATAGTGTACAGTTAAAGTGTTGTATATGAACTTCCTGCTCTTCTTAAAATATGTGGGATGAAAATAACAAAGTATCATGTTGATGGAACACTGTAAATGTTCCATCTTAGTAACTCAATTCAAACTGACAAGTTGCATTTTTTTGTTGTTGTTGTAAAGTGTACGTTTACATTAAGTTGCTCTCAGTACATTGTGATTATCTTGTTCCCCCAGATAATAGCATTTGATGAACTGAAGACTGATTACAAGAATCCTATAGATCAGTGTAACACTTTAAATCCGGTAAGTGACTCCACCGTACCTGACACACCTTCCTGCCTTTTTGACTGCATGCAGAAATGCTGTTGAAAGGTCTTTCATTTAGTTGAGAATAACTTTATCCACCTGTTTTTTGTTTTTTTTTCTTCTCAGTCATTTCTCTGCACTGTTATGCTAAATAATCTGCCTGTTATGAATTCAGTGATCTTGTCAGCTGTCAAACTCTAACGCCTTTTTTGTTTTTTCCTAATCTGCTTTTTTTACACTTTTGTTAACGGGCAAAAAGACAATTGAAAAGGTCAAAAAGATTAAAAGAGTCAAAATTGCAATAAAGGTTTGTACCAATCTTTAAAATGCCCGCTCGGTTCAACTCGGTCTGCAGTCTTGTCATTTTGCACGGAGAAGTGTTTGCAAACGTCTTTTCAGTTAACTAATCGGACTTAAAGATGGCGTTTAGCTTGGGATTAGACAACGTGCCACCTGTGCTTCAGGTTTTTCACAGTCACGTATTAGATTGTCTTTTTATATATATATTTTTAACTGTTGTGGATTAGTTCTTGCTTCATTCTATTTTTCGCGACCTTTTAAAGTGCAGCTTTAAGGGTATAAGCGTGAACTGAAATGTGGATTGTGCTTTCTTTTTTTTAATACCTTATCTAATCGAATTGGCTATGCCTTTTTTTTAGGTATAGGACCCATTGTGTGTAATGGTGGACAACGTTAGCTGGGATGATATATTCAGTATTATTGATAAAGTGTAGCTGTTAACTGAAAAGACTTGCAAATGCTCTAAACATGCATGATCTTTATTACAACCTACCCTTTGTTTGCAAATAGTGTTATAGTTACTAGGACGGTAAATTCTCAGTAAACTCGGACTGTCTGGAAACTTGTCTTGAGTTTGACACCAGTTACATGACACCAGGCAAATACACTGTCCTGACAAAGCTTTTACATCAGTATTCATGGTAATTATGTAAAGTCAGATCAGGTTATTGGGATTTTGTAGCAAAATTTGTTGTTGTGAATACTTTGAGCTGTGGATCATGGTATAGGGTAATGCTTGATAATTGTTGGAAGAAAGTGATTTAATTTTGAATTAAATGTTTATTATCACATATTATATCACTCTTCTATGAGGTGCAGTTTGATTCCGCAATTAGCAGAACTAAGCTACTGTATGAGCTCAGTGTTGGCTCTAACCTCCATCCCCTGTGGTTCAGAACAGATGGCTGGCTGCAGAATCCCAACACTCTCCAGCTCAGCAATATTTCAGATCACTGATTGGTTAGTGATTTCAGTAGTATGAGTTATTTTAGGTAAAAGTACAGATTTCTCTGTCATTAATCCATGATGCGGTCCACAGTACTATCTGCAGTTTTGACCATGGCCAGTCTTTTTGCGTGTGGATTGTTACATCGGTTGTTTTGTATTTGGCAGCACAGTGCAGGGTTTTAACACATTATAGCCCCCCCCCCCCTCCGCTCCTGCACATTCCCCTTCCTACACTCCCCTCACCTTTCCATCTGTGGGCTGTTGGTTGCCCCCCTCCCACCTGCTCTTTCTGAATGCATGGCTTCCATGTGGTGCCTCCATCTGCCCCCCTGAACCCCGCACCACATCGAACCCTGTCAACCTGAGGCAGGCTGCTGCATCAACACTGCTAGTGCTCACAGCATGGTCCTACTCCAGTGTGTCGCCCAATCAGTTTGTTTAGGAAGTGGGATGATCTGTGAGTTTGCCCTCACTGCAAAATATGTTGATTTTGAGCTGTGCAAATATTCTCCCGGAGCAAGTTGTAGATGGGTTCCCCCTTTTTACTTGTGGTCAGACTTGATGATGCATGACGTATAACCAGGGTGGGAAATTAACCTTTTCCATCCAGTTGCAAAAACATTTAGTAGATTTCTAAATTGTATCAGCAACTCGCATGATTTGCAACAATTATGTTTATTAGGTAAAGGCTAAATACATAATTTTGCTCCATGGCTAAAGTCACATTTGTGTTTCGGCACATTAGATAGAGGACATCTGAAAGTAATGCATAAGCCTTGCTGTGGGAGTTGTAAGTCAGCCAAATGGGGTCTTTTGTCCCCCTCAGTTTGGGTTAGTGTTCAAATCGTGCAGGTGGCAGGGCTAAATTTTTCACCCTGTTTGTGTTACATCAGTGCATGATAAAGCACTGTTCATGTTTTTTACCTACAGTACCAAAGCTTAATGTCCATATGGCATTTGTGTACACATGTAATAATGTGTAGTAATTGTCAAGCTGGGCCTGAACCATGCATTGTTAAAATAAGCAGCTCACTGGAGCTCATTCACTCCTGTCTTTGACTCTCTAGTGGAGCTGACTACAATTTTTAAATCTCTGGCTCTTTAAATAGCTCAGCCTATCTTTGTAAAAAGGCCTCATTGCCTTTGAGGCTCTGCAACTTAATACTATATTGTCTTCTGAACATTTTTTAAACTTATTCCATGTGACGCCATACTTGGCAATTAATTTGTGTTGACAAGAATTTGTCTAAATAGAGTTGGACTGACTGCTCGGTGCATCTGGATTCTGACATTTTCTTCAAATTTTGCTCTTTTCAGCTGGTGCTTCCAGAGTATCTCATTCATTTCTTCTTCTGTGTGATGTTCTTCTGTGCGGCTGAGTGGCTCACCCTCTGTCTCAACTTACCACTGCTGGCTTATCATGTCTGGAGGTGGGTATCTCGCAGTCCTCCTTCAATTACAAGGTTGGCGGTTTGATCCCCGGCTCCTCCTGTCCGCACGTTGAAGTCCTCCTTGAGCGAGACACTGAACACCATGTTGCTCCCTGGGCGCCTGTCAGCAGCCCACTGCTCCTTACGATAGGTTAAATGCAGAAGTTAAATTTCACTATGCTGTTACCAATTGTACATTGATCAATAAAGTTTGAGTTTATAAAGTGATAAAATTCAGTACCATTAAGTCAGTATTACCTGAAGCCAGGACCTGATGCTTTCACAATGTACAAATGACAGTATAATCAGACTTAACCCATCCCTTTGTTACTGTGATGCAGGTACATGAGCAGACCTGTGATGAGCTGTCCAGGACTCTATGATCCAACAACCATCATGAATGCTGACATCCTGGCCTTCTGTCAAAAAGAAGGCTGGTGCAAACTGGCTTTCTACCTCCTGTCATTCTTCTACTATCTCTACGGGTATGAAATAATTTTGCTACCTTGTTTCTTTGTAGTGAGTGCTTATGTTTCAGTTGAACATTTAGATTTAAAAAAATATATATTTATGTATGAAACTATATGGTTAACTTTATCTTGTGCAAATCTGCCCCATTTCTAATTTTCAAAGTAAAATGTCAAGCAAATTAAGTAAATATGATTAATCTCTTAAAACCTGGACTCATTAATGATGAATGAATATTAATGGAATAGTTAAACATTTTGGGAAATCCGCTTTCTTGCCAAAATTTACATTAGAGATCAATAACTCCAATATTTGCTTTTTAATATAACTCTACAGTTGGTTAGAAACTGGAAACAAGCCTCTCTCTGTAGCAAATCAAAAGTAACAATCGATCTGCTAGCACTTTTTAAGATCACTAATCAACACTTTGTTCAAGATTAACATCATTTGTTAATTAAGAAGCTTTACAGGTGCTGGTAGGTAGTTTTTTTTTTTTTTTTTTTAACCTTAGACAGTCATGCTAACTTCCCCCAGTCTTTTAGCTAAGCTAACCATCTCCTGGCTATAACTTCATATTTACCCACACATCTTCTCATTTAAGCGTGAGAGCAAGTAAGAGTATCCTACTGGGTGACCCAGTGAAGAAGTTAACCCTGTAAAATCCAACATGGCAATGTGTGAAATCTTTGCGACACATTTTAGATATTTGACTTGTTCTACTTTCTCATCTCATTTCTAACAGGATGATTTATGTTCTGGTGAGCTCCTAAACCGGATGATAAAGGAAAAGGACTGACCAGATACTATGATCTTAGTGCTGGAACACTGGACCTGCTGGAGACCATAGATCCAGCAACACAAGACGCCATTTCAAGCGGACAAACTCTCGACCCCCCCTCCACACGCAGCGCCATTTTGAAAACATTTAGCCTGTTTTAAGAGAATATCTTGGTTGCAGCGTTCCTCTCATAGCACTATAGTGAACATTTTATGGAAAATGAGGACAAGCCTGAACGGAAGTTTTCCCACCCTTTTTTATTTTTTAATGTTATAGTGATTTTGATGCTTGGGATTTAAATAAAAAGAATAATTTAATCTTGATTCCCAACTTTTGAGTGTTTACAAAATTAGGTAGACTTTTTCAGGTTTGCATTATCTGAGAATCTGAGCTGTGTGCTGAACTGTATTAGCTTTTCCTGTGAATTAGATTCTGGGCTTTAACAGCTAACTTATACCTGCAGTGGGATTCATTGTTATAACTAAAACAAATAGTTAAATGCAAACTAGACTTCTGTTATTGCTCACAGATACATAGTCTTAAAACAGACATTCTGGGACTTGTACAGTGAGGGCTGAAGTGCATAAGTTATCACTTAGTGAAACGTGTTGCACAGGGACAATCGGTCTGGTCGTCACATCCGTTTTCAAACTGATGTGTTCTATCCATACTTCAGACTTATCATCACATTCAAATGTAATCCCTGTTGAAATCGATGGCAATATTTGTTTCCTTACGTGTGAACACAGTAGCCAGAGATGTGTATGTGACCTGTATTCATCGCCCTCACAGCTATCAATTAAAGGTAGACTCAACAGTAAAATTATATATATTCAGCATTAGGGGGCAACCGTACTTGATTTTGCTTTCTGCATTTGAGCTTTGGTAGGAAACTGCTGATGTGCCATACTGTTGAATGTATCTTTTGAAATTCCTAAACTGTTTGTGATTGGTGCATTTTGTTCATTTCACCAAATATTCCACAACTTTAGGAAATCCAGTGTTTAATGTTTTTAATTTTATTTTTTGTCTCCAAGATTTCAAGCACTCCTCCAGTGTTCGGTCATTTCCAGTAAATCTGGAAAATTATGTTTTGTTTTCTTTTAGATCAGAGGCCATTAGACAAAAGTTTTCATAAATATTTATTGCCATTTTCAAATGTACATTATCAGGGAAAGGGTTGGCCACAGATAACCAACATTTATGTATAAGATCCCATCATGTCACATCTAGGAAATGACAACTCAGTTTAAATTCAAACTAAATAAAACTATCCTGTTATTATGGACTGGAATGTTATTTTAATTCAATACCTTTAAAGAAAAAGTACATAAAGGGGCAAAGAAACATTTTTATTAGTCATGCCAGTAGCATGGCTAATACAAATAGGGCTTGCAGTACTACAGATTTAGTAAAAATGCAGCTCATTGGCTGTGTATACAACAATTATAAAACATCTGTAAAGCCTCCATCCAGTTCAATTTATCCTTCAAGTATGACAAAAACCTATTATTTTAAATGTGCACATTTTAAAGTTAGCATCGCAGCAGGATTTCCTCATCAAGTCTTTGATTATGATGAAACGAGCAATATATTAGAGTATTTTGTTAAAGTGCAATCATCAGCAAATACAATTATATTACACACAATCAGGAAAAAATTGACAAGAGTCTGAGGAGATCAATATTTGTACGGCCTTGATATGAAGAGTAGCAATCACCGAGACAAAGAGCGCTCTGTGCAAACCTCTCCGCTGTCTTGGTAGGCCTTGTACCTTTCCCGAAACTCATGGAGGAAGTTGTATTGCTACGGAAAAGCAAAATTAATTTGTTAACATGTTTGTTTAGAAGTATTACAGCAAAACAATAATTCACAGAGAACAAGCAGCAGTCAAACACTTTTCAAACAGATTACAAAAAGGACGATACTAGTGGTCGTGCACTTTTAAGCCAAATAAATACATTTTACAGTCCCGCAGACCATTTCATAAAAAATATCAGTATTTTACATTCCTACCTTACAGGCAGATATTGTGGTATGAAGTAAAACGCATCTTCTGAATTATACTTTTATATTATTGATTGATTGGCTGACAAGTACAGCGTTACAGATATGTGTGATAGGCTAATATGGTCATTATTTTATTTACAGTTTGTCCTCTAAAGTCCAGTTTATTACAACATAGTATTTGAATGCAATACTTGTCAATAGCCAACTCTCAAATATTTAATGTTGGAGCCCTCTTATAGGGAAATTATGGTATTTTTAAATCTAGGTCATATTTTTATTAATTTTGGCCATTCTGACTTTGGGTATTGCTGCCTTTCAACTTGCCAAAATGCATAACACATACCATACGCTTGTCTTTGAGTCCAACAAAAAGTAAAACAAAGTAATTTAAGCTATCTGTAGACTGGCTAACGAGACACCTGCCTGTTCACCAGCAGAGGCTGTGGGTTGATGTCAATTTAGTCAAATAAGTAGGATACTTATTATTATAGTAGCAAACAAAAGAATATTTTATTTACATGACTGACTTCTTAGGAAACTAACACAACAACAAAAAAATACTAACTGCAATGGCTGGTTATCCAATGGACTATTTGGAGGAGATTGTGATTCATTTCACTTTGATGGCGGACCACATTTGGATATGTAGAAACATACAGCGAGGAACTAAATCTAATTGAAACATTTCTCTTTAAACATACCATCAGGGAGGATCTTTTAAAATAGTACCTGCTTACAACTTTATTATAACTCAACACTAATGAAACATTGGTCAAAAAAAAGAAAAGAAAAAAAAGTAAAATATCCATGTTCTGAGTTTTAAATCACATACTGAAATAAGAGAAAACAAATGGTAGCCTAGAAGGTAGAGCATTAAAAACAACTCTTCTGATATGCAGTGGAAATGGTCAGCATGAATGCTAAATATGTTTATGGTTAATGACGTAAACATGCAAAAGCTGCACAAAGCTATAGTTTCTCAAATGCAACAGATTCAGAGAAAAAAAGAAGAAGTTATTTTCACCTTCACGGTCTGTATTGCTCCTCCTCCTCGGTGCTCCCTGAGGATTTCGATGGCTTTGTTTGGCGTCATTGTTAGAGAGAGCTGAAGCAGCAGACAAGCAGCGACTGAAAACATGAGACACCCATGTGATCAGAGCAGTGAAATTGTATGTGTATGTGTGTATATATCAGACTTTGACATATTTAAAAAAAATAAAAAAAAAAGTATTATAAAGAAAACCATGAAGAGAAGACACATTGATCTTGATTGAAATGATTTTTCGTACCTAATCCAGAGCGTCCAAGACCTCCGTAACAACTGGAGGAGGGGAAAAAAAAAAATCCCATCAAATGCTGAAAGCAAATTGTTCATAGTTAAACGCTCTCATATATTAGGCAAGTCCAGTTCAACCAGTTTCTTCCTGTTGCTTGGTGAGCTGCTTTATCAGCTCACTTGGGGATTTAAATGCCTCTCAGGGGCCTTTCAGCAGCAGGTTTTACATGTCATAGTTTTACAAAGTGACACGTGAACCAGCCACCTTCCTTTTACTGCTCTGCTCTGTTGAGGATGCTGTTAGTGGCTGTGTTGATATGGAGCCTTTACCTCCAATAATCATTAGAAAAGAGCTCAATCACAATAAAAATACTTTATGTAAACTTTGATCTGTTTTTCGTTAAAACATTTAGGGTCTTGTTAGCCCACAAAGCCCGTTCACATTTTAACGAGGAACTTATAGGAGGAGCATATATTGTTCTTGTTAATATGACAAATGACGAATACCATATTCTCATCATTACTAGATACCAAAGTATTTTGTTTTTACAAGAAACCTTACTTAAATTTAAAGGTCCCATGATATGGTGCTCTTTGGATGCTTAGTGGTCCCCTAAAACTGTATCTGATGTCTCTTTTATATAGACCTTAGTGGTCCCCTAATACTGTATTTGAAGTCTCTTTCATATAGACCTTAGTGGTCCCCTAATCCTGTATCTGAAGTCTCTTTTATATAGACCTTAGTGGTCCCCTAATACTGTATTTGAAGTCTCTTTCATATAGACCTTAGTGGTCTCCTAATCCTGTATCTGAAGTCTCTTTTATATAGACCTTAGTGGTCCCCTAATCCTGTATCTGAAGTCTCTTTCCCAAAATTCAGCCTTGTTGCAGAATTACAGCCACTAGAGCCAGTCCCACAATGAGATTTCCTTAGTATGTGCCATTTCTGAGTCTGTAGCTTTTGAGTAGGAGAGAAGGGGGCAAGGTGGAGGCTGGGGGTGTGGCCTTGACCAACTGCCACTCTGGCTCGTTTGAAAGCCATGATGTCTCTCTCCCATGGGTGGGACAAATTCTCTGGGTGGGCAAAGCAGAGAAAGGGGTCGTAACCTTGCTCCTTATGACCTCATATGGAGCAAGGTTCCAGATCGGCCCATCTGAGCTTTCATTTTCTCAAAGGCAGAGCAGGATACCCAGGGCTCGTTTACACCTATCACCATTTCTAGCCACTGGGGGACCATAGGCAGGCTGGGGGAACTCATATTAATGTTAAAAATCTCATAAAGTAAACTTTTCATGCCATGGGACCTTTATCATGTATTATATGTTGTCATATCATTTAAACAAGAAACTTTTTAAAACATAAAGTGACAGAGCAGATATTTTTTGTGATTTGTAATCCATTCCAAGGATGATTGCGTTATGTAAACACTATCTTTGATTACTTTCTATCTGAGGAATCCTCTTTCTGTGCATGTAGACATGCTTGAGTTAAGTCTGCTTGTTATTTATAAACGCCCTCTCAACCAGAAGGCTTACCTTGCGTTCAGTAGTTAATCTGTGTATAATAAGTATAAATAAGCTCTATTATATGAAAAATACAAGAAAATGTGACCAGGAATATAAGGTTCATCATGCCCCCAAACAACTGATTTTAGAAGAATTAACATGTATGGAGCTGTTACGGAACATCCAGCCAACTGGCAGGAAAATAAAAAATTACCATCTCAATTATTCTGCTTTAATTGTCGTAACATGACAAAGAGTATAACCCCTTTTAAGGGGGGGGGGGGGCGCTAAGCTAATACTAAGCTATTATTTAATAGCTTAGTATTGTATGCACTAAAAGGGTGTTTAAAGGCTTTAGGCAACCCTACACTTTATTGTAGGCCCAGTTTAATATGCAACTTAATTTCACACTATATTAGTAGTAGAGGGTCCCTGCTCAGTCTCTTGTAGTTAAGTGGTCCTTGGTTTAAAAAACATTGAAGACCCCTGTGCTTTGGTTGTATTTTGTTTAACACTGATGAACTTTTATAGAGTTGCTGTTTTGTTTTTTCATTTCTAATCTCATCAGTTCACTTACTGGATCACAGTCCTCCTGTTGTTCTCGAGGCAGACCTGCAGCTTCTTGAGTATGTGGCAGCACTGCTCCAGCTCAGGAACGTCTCCGTCTGGGAAGGGCGTGTGGTGAACTGTAAAGCCTCGCTGCCGGTAGACCTCCAGCAGGGAGGGAACCCTGTACTTGTTAAGCTCTCCTCTAGTGCAGAACACAAACACTTCCTGCACCCCTTGGTTCTCGAGCTCATCTGTTAACAAGAAGGAAGCCAAGATGTAAAACAAACTTTAAAAAAGTGTGCTGAATCAATGTAACAGTATGAGATTCTCTAAAATAACTCTCACACACTGCAGTGTGCGGAAAGTGTGCAGTGCCCAAAAGTTCAAATAAAGGGTTAAGATCAACTTGTAAATGTTATTTCCAAAGTATTTTATTTGATTACTAGTAAGAATCAAGTTCGTCTTACCAACATCTTTTTCCAGACTCCTGCGGATATCTTTGTATTTGCAGCCTGAAGTAAGATAAGGGAAACACAGTTTTATGATAATTTTCACAAAACCTTACAATAAAGTAAAAACATAGATAGACATACAGTATATATGTAAAAAACAATGATCAACTAATACTTTACCCGGTAGTGCACATATCCCAAGAAATTGTGAGCATTCCACTATGGACAGAGGTAACCTTAAAGACAATCAAAATATATATACACTGGACATGAACACCGTAATGCTTTTTACATTTCATCATTTAAAAACAAACACACTTTTTTGTAGCCCATGTCAAAAGGAACATGACTGAAACTTACCAGGAGATGTGGAAAGGAGTTAGCTGCTCTTCTTCAACCTCTTCTTCAGATGAGGAGTCAAACTCACTCGTCCTCATGGCTTCAGCCTAACAGTCTAACAAACAAATTTAATCTTTGAACTAGTTTTTTGTCTATTGACTTCACATTGTATGCACTTTAATATTAAAAGTATAACATTAATACTTTTTTTGTTTTTTGGAAGAAGAAAAAAAGTACAATGTTTGCTGTAATGGATCATTTTCAGGCAAGTTTAAAATCTCTTTAAGTTGATTTTAAGTGGAACCCATTGGAAAGCAACCAGAAATTCACTCAAAATGCCACCAGAACGACTGTATGGCATATTTAGGTGATTATGGGCAGTAATGTAAAATGCTGTGTGTATATATAAAAAAAATACAAAACTTGCACATTATACCTCGCAACATAATACAATAGCCCACCGATACTACCACTGTAAAGCTGTCAGTTAGTGAGAATGATGTAACTCTGAGGTGATAAGGCATTTTATTTTGGATTAACGTTAACTTACTTCACAAAAAAGTAGTAAAGTTATTTTATTTTTAAGACTTTTGTTTTTGACTGAATTAGCTACATTATACAGGTCTTTTTTTTATTGTGTGCTCTTCCCATATACCTTCTTTTTATGACAACGTTACATGACTGTGTTAGTAAAGTAAAACCATGATAGGTATGGTCAGGGACGAGGAGAAGCTTTGGTATGATCCTTTAAATAAGCTAGCTAACGTGTCAGCACTTTCTTAAAGTTACACGCCAACCATACTCTGTTAATGGAGTCAACCTGTAAACTATAAACTAAAGTACCTATCTTTTTCTCCATTACCTTAAAGGCAAAGATTCAGATAAACGACAACACATTATTTGACACTGCATTAACATTAATACGTTTGTATGAATGTTGCTTGGAGAGAAATATCTTACTTATAGTAGCTAACGTTAGCTAGCTGGCTGTTTAGCGTTAGCTAGCTCATCTCTCAGATTGAATTCGTAAAACGGAACACACAAACAATTAAAATATGTATGTAACCGTCGGAAAAGAATGACGAGCTGTGCAGCATTACAGACATAAATACATGTGAAAATAATTAATTAATTAATTAGCACTCACGCGCTATTCCTCTCGGCTGTTTTGACAGCCCCGTCTGTTGCTAAGATTTAAAAACTCCTTGAGCACAGCAGCCAATCAGATTCAAGACTTGTCCTGTAACCCCGCCTCTCGACCAAACAAATTAGGCAAGTGTGCGTTCGATTTACTCTACGGACTGATCCACACGGGCGGAGTAAAGAAAATGACGGTATTAACCGTCGAATTTCTAAAAAGTTGTATTTATACATATATATTTATAATAAGTTATTATTAATTTTAATAATAATAATATTATTATTATTATTATTAAATCGGCACAATTCATTTGGTAGGCTATATAATGTCATCTCTCTAATTTATATGTTGTTTTTAATCATTTTCTTATATTAATATAATAGTTCTGATCGTTTCCCTGTCTTATCTAATTAGTATTTTACAATGATTTGTAGAAAATCACACTACCACTGACATAATTTTCCATTTACATATTATTTTAACAAAAAACTACGCCGTGACGTGAACAAATAAAGCTAAATTAAACAAAAAAAAACAACTAAACATGTTGGTAACATAACAGTAGAACAGAATATATTTACAAGTATGCACAACAATAACTAGTGCAATACTTTCCTTTATGGCATTTACATGGCCCATAGGCTATAGTAGACCTGACTCCTCAGTGAGCTCGTGCGGGACATCTGGTGTCCGCGCAGAGCAGCACGCAGCTCACACACGAGACACCCGCCTTCAAGCACCGCAAATGACTGAAGACAAGTCGAAACACTGGAAGTATTAAGTTTTTTTTGGATTCACAGCATCTTTTCAGATGTCTGCAGAAGCAATATTGAAGAGCTTTAACTGAGGTGAGTTTCGTGTGGTTTTCTTGTATATTTGTTGCTTCAGCAGTCAGTTTCTGCCTTACGCTTTTTTTGGTGGATTCTTTACTATTTGGACACCGCTGACGTTACAAGTATGCTTAGAAATATTATATGTTTTTAAGTAGCTAGCATGCACAGCAGTCTTGCGAGCTTCTATAAAATGTGACTTCGACATATTTTCAGTTCCAGAAACGTGATATAAAATAAGGATATCTGTTATGAATCTGTTAAAAACTGATTTTAAATGATGTATTTGCAGTTAAAAACATGAGGCTATTATTCCGTTTTCTAGTTTTTGCTGATCCGTGACTTACCTTCTGTCAGCAGAATTATAAGGAGGGATCTTGGCTCCTGCAGCCATTTCCCCTGCAGGGCTCAGCTCTTTGGCTGGGTTGCCAGTTCCTTTGCAGAGGGGCTGCTGGCAGGGGCAACATCTGAGCAGGTACCACAAACAAACAAGATTATGGGCACCTAGGTCATTCAACCTGGTTAAGAATGTTATTATAATTGTTCTAGTAAATGTATAGGCTTTACTATATAGGTAGAAAGAATACCTGATGACATAATTCACATTAATTGTGCTTCAAACCAAAACTACTAGATTAAACTCGGTGCATGCTTATATTCAAATTCTGTTTCTTGAAATGTATGTGTGCATTTGGTTAGGAAGAGGTTAAAGAGTCACTTTCCTGGGAAAAAAAATAGGTTGACTTTCCCGGCTTTGTCCCTCTTGTGTGAATGCTATCTGATCTATGTTTGGAGTGAGTTACACAGGAGGACATGCTCTTCTCTGAATAGTGAACTCACCAAACTGAACTTTACTCTGCAGTCTATGAGCTAGAAATATCAAAAAGGTTATTCGGGCTCCACAGTCTGTGCACATTAATAACCGAGTGTTTGCAAACAGCCTTGTTTGTGTGTGTCTCTCTCTCTCTCTCTACAGGTCATGAAGCCTCAAGAGGCAGAGCTTGTCACTGAAATCTCCAAGGTATTCTGCACCTTCCCTCATTAGCCAGCTTGACCTTGGTAAAGAGACAGCTTAATTGTAAAGCTCCCTATTATTTGAAAAATGTGCATTAGATGGTAAATACAATCCATTTGATGTCCAAGAGTGCAATCCTGGATCAAAATACAGTTTAGACATTCAAATGATGTTCTTGTCTACCTTGGCTTACACTGATTACAGTCAACAGAAGTGTAAAAGTGTGTGCTTTTTGTGGCTTGTTAACATCTAATTTTGAGCAATACATGACACCTGCTGTGCCGTCAGTTGCAATGCATGGTGTCAGAGCTGAAGACGGGGTTCACCAGCGCTCTGCTGGAGCTCAGTCAGATCCAACATGGAGACACGTACCTGCGGGAGGAGCTGGGGGAGAACCGCAGGATCTGCCAGAAGAAAGCTCTTCGTTTGGAGACTCTGGTCGAGTCCCTGAGGGTGAGACTCAGACATGTTGAACTACTGAAAAAAATCGAATGTGAAAAGTTTGGTAACAGCATGTGTTACATTTACATATTAATTTAAGGTAACGCAAACACGTTACCAGCACTCAAATTTGACTGGATTCTCTCATGTGCATCCATAACAGATATTACAAGGAATAAATGTACACATACTTAGCTTTACCAAACGCCTTGTCATCCTACAGGAAGAACTTGGAGTGATGCAGTGTCAGATCTTACAGCTGTACAGTAACCGACAGAGACCTCTGCAGGATGGAATGAGCTCTACATCCAAACACAGAGAAAGGTAAACACAAAAACACTGAACTACAGTGTGCACAGAATGCACAGAAAAAAGGATTCATGAAATAGAAAGTAATCAAAGATAGTGTTTACATGACCAATTATCATCCTTTGAATGGATTACACATCACAAAAATATCTGCTCTGTCTCTTTATGTTTTGAAAAGTTTCTTGTTTAAATGATATGACAACATAGAATATGTGATAAAGGTCCCGTGGCATTAAAATTTAACTTTATGAGGTTTTTAACACTAATATGAGTTCCCCCAGCTTGCCTTAATTTCAGGAAAGAGACTTTAGATACAGTATTAGGAGACCACTAAGGTCTATATAAAAGAGACTTCAGATACAGTATTAGGGGACCACTAAGGTCTATATAAAAGAGACTTCAGATACAGTATTAGGGGACCACTAAGGTCTATATAAAAGAGACTTCAGATACAGTATTAGGGGACCACTAAGGTCTATATAAAAGCATCCAAAGAGCACCATGTCATAAGACCTTAATTTTTTCATCAGACTTTAGTCATTCCTTTATCTGCCTTTACTTAAGACTGAAAGCCCCCCCTCACCTTGGCCCCAAAGCACAAAAACACATACAAGAAATGAAGTGAAAACATGAAGGAAATAACTTTTTTTTTTAAATATAAAAATATTGTAATTACCAAAACAAATACAAAAGTGACAGCTCAAATATTAAGGCAAATGCAGAAATGTAATTGGTTTCATGTGTACTTTGTTCTAAGGGGCCAGAAAAACTCTTTCCTGGTTTGTAAACTTGCTGTAAATTTCTGCCATATCTGACCACATTACACAAAGTGTAAAATCCAGAATATAACATAAAAGTCTTCTTAACTATGTTTTTGTTTTTTTCATAGGAAATCCATATGTATAGTATATGTTCATTTTAATGTCATAATTCTCAGTGGGAAACAATTAGTCATATAAAAGGCTGTTTATACCTAGTCAGCAAGTGGTAATAACGTGCTGACTAGGTAACATTTTTTAAAACAGACATGTAAAACCTGCAGAGAGACATGTTGCCATCTGTCCACTGTTGTGCAGCAGTGACCCAGCAGAGTCGGCCTGTGAACAGTGCGACTGTCCGTCTGCTCCAGCAGCCTTTCTGTCCAGAGGGAAACTACTCCTCCACTGTTTCCTGCAGGGCCTCAAAGCGGGGCTGAACGAAGGCACGGGTGAGCAGCTTAGTTTAACTGGATGATATCAAATCACAATGGCGCCAACAATAAGCACATGAAAAATGTTACATTTGCTATCAGGAAGACGTTTTATCTGTACCAAATTTCACACTTGGCTTTTTAAAACCATTTAATCTTTTATAACTTAACAACGACAGAATTTCCCCGTCGTGGGATGAATAAAGTATAATCTAATCTAATCTAATCTAATTTAAGTGATACAGATGTTTGGGATTTGTTTGTTACTGAAGCCACTTGACGTTCAAGTAACTTCCAAAACACTTTAGCAGTAGATTTCAGTCCTTTATTTTGGTTGTCTACTTTAAGATGAACACAGTGGGGATTAAACTTGATGTTAAGTCACATTATTTGTTGAGTTGAATTGTTGATTATGAGTAAAAGGCACATCTGTGAAGCTTCAAATTTTTTTTGCACAGATGCACGGCATCAGGTGGCGATGCAACTTCTGCATTCTGAGTGGGAATACGTGTCAACCTTGAACCAGCTGTATGAAAAATACAAGACACCAGCAGCTCATCAGATGACTGTGGAGCCATAGTAAGTGCTAAACAGTAGACACTAGAACTTAGAAAAGAACAGCTCAGGTATTTCCCTTTCTAAAAAAGACCAGATTCTATGAATTCCAGACAGATGCAACAACTTCAAGTGAATATTCTCTTTCACCTTTGCGTTAAATCCCCTCGCTTTGTTGTTGTGTGTCTTGATCCAGTCAGACATACGTGAAGATTGTGGAGCAGCTGTTACAGCGACATCTGCTCTTCCGAAACACCCTGCAGGAGCGGTTATCTGCTGAGCACTGGAAATCTCTGGTTGGAGACATCCTGGTGCAGCTTATCGGACAAAATGACGTAAGTAGATGCTCTTTTTTTTTTTTTTTTTAAAGGATTTGAGCCCATTACACTGAACACTGACTTACAATTGCTCTGATTTGGGATGTCCAGACAGCCTTTTCGGATATGTACCTTCAATACACAACCAGCCTGGCGTCATTCCTCTCACTGGAGTTCAACAGATTGAATCATTCTGAGAAAATACAGGTATTTAAAGTGACACAGCGTTTACATCATTCAGTCATAATGTTTTTGAGAGACCAGACGTGCTGATGGATATTTTATGTCTGCATTTAACAGTGCGGTCAGATGGAGAGAGAGGAAATGAAACTGCTCTCCCAGCTGTTGGCACCTGTCTCTCGCATACACAGCTACCTGAGCCACATTCAGGTGAGGCAGCAGCCACAGTGAGTCCACTTTACAGAGCTGCAGCTACACAAGGCGTGACACTGCAGGTCCACACTGAACCTAAAGTTTAGGAGGTTGATTTTTCAGGATGGCTAAAATAAGACATTAAACCCATGAGGTTGTTATTGTTTTGTTTTTTCAAAGATAGTAGACGGCCAGAGATCAGTATCAGAATCATAAAAGGGTTCATGGTCACATTGAGTTACAATTAACATGGAATTTGCCTTGGTGAATGGTGAAACACATACTGTATCTACAAACAAAATAACTGTTTTGCATAGGATAAAAATGCTGAATGGGTTGCGTGCAGAATGTGCAAAAAATAAAATAAAAACAAATAGTATATAGTATGTGCTATGGGCAGATGTATAGTCCAGGGTGGAGGTTAATGCAAAGTGTAGTGACTAGGGATTTTCCTTCTGCAGAACCTGTTGCAGTGGACAGGTAAAGAGCATCCTGATTGCAGCCTCCTGCTGGGAACTGAGCGAGCGCTGAGGAGCATTTTGTCCCGCTGTCATGAGATCCTGGAGGAAGACGTCCGATGGGAGGAAGGAGAAGGAGCTGGACAAAGGTTAGGGCGTCACCATCTGACAATCTTATCTATACTAACTCTAACTCTATAGAGTTAGCATAGTTAGTTAAGTATAGACAGCCAGGTTGATGCCTCTTACATCAGATTACCTGCTTATGTCGATTTATATTGACTGCCTGTGTTTGTTTCGTTGGCTCATTAACAAATTCTGACATTAAAAATGTATACACATACAGCTGCTCTGATGCAGCGGCTGGTGGATCCTCTGCAAATTGTTGCACAAGGAACCAACAGACCAGAGAATCCCAGCGCGAGTCCAACACTGCAGCTCAGAGGTGAGTGTCGCCCTCGGCTGGCTTTAGTCAGTACAGCAAGCACAGGAACACCTGCAGTGCAAAAATGTCAAGCTCAGACATTTTCAGACAAGTGACTTCACAGCTGATGTGGGCATCCTGTTATAACAACATCCACTCTCCTTCCTACAGAGATGACCAGCAGGCTGTCAACCTCACTAACGGAGTCGACGGCAGTCACTCGATGCGTCTGGAGTGCTGGTCCTGCAGCCCAGTGAGGAGGAAGGGCTGTGGAAGCGACCGGACCCTCCTGAACCAGCCAGCCCGGGACTGTGGACACGCTTACTGCTCCCTCCTCACACCTGACGCAGCAGCATGGGGAGAGAACAGCGACTCAGGCCAGGGCACCTACAGCCAGCCCAACGGGAAAGGCAGCACCGGGCTGGAGGCGCCTCACACCAACCACAGCCTCGAGGACTGCGAGACAGACCCAGATGACACCTCAGCCTTCGATTACTCCTCCGTCACCTCCTGCAGCCCAGACGGCACCCTCCGCAGGGAGATGATGAGCAGTAACAGTGGGGAGGATGAAGAGGAGGACAGCCAGGTGCCGGTGCTGTTGAAGCCCTCATACAGCCAGCAGCAGCAGTCAAGGGAGCCACCCAGAGAGAGGACTGTGTGTTTGAGGTGGCAGATTCCCAGATTAACCCCTCACCCACCTCTGAGAAGCACTGCAGGGCCGTGTGTGGAGGGGCCGACGCCATGCCTCGTCAGCTCCTACGGGAAGAGGCTGGTCAATGTCAGGAAGGGGTCTCCGCCTTTACATCCAAAAAGTGCCTTCAGGCCCATCTGGGATGATCCATCCAAACAGGTATTTAGTTCTTAGTATTTTGTTACATAAACATTATGTTTTGTGCATCCTGGGCCTTCTTTTGGGATATTACAGTATCAGCAACATCCTGGTTCATAATGAAATATTGCCAGTTGCCATTGGTGTAGTAGCATGCACTCAAAACATGCGAAAAACTAAAAATTAGTCAAGGAGCACATACCTCGGCCAAGGCTGTGTAGACCTACACATTCGTGATATTAAAACCAATATGAATATATAATATTAAATTGTACTTTGGCACCTCCTCGTGGTAGACTGGTACAGCAACACATTGACTGCAGTTTCCATTGAGTGTTTTTTTTTAACTTACACACTCAAACAACAAAGATACTATACTTGCATACCAAAATATGTATATAGTTGCTTTAATAAAGGACAGTGTTTTATGTGTCAATGCAAATAGTGATACATAATCCCCGGACACATATACCAAATTGCCATTGTTCTTGAGGAAATAGTGAAAATGTTCAAATATTTTAAGTCCACCAAAATCTATTCACAGGTTCTTGAGAATTTCTGACATATGGGAGATACTGTAGGATAGGACGTAATAAAACACATCATAGTATATACGCATTGAAAATTTAAAAAAGAATGAACAGGTTAATCAGCTTGTTAGCATGTTTTCATTAAAACATCTCTCTGTATTGGACCTTACGCAAGTTACGACATAATCGGGTTTATTGGGCAGACAAAGCTCCTCCAGAGACACTGAGGACATTCCACAGGCTTATTAGCCTGATCAACACCATAGACAGTATAAGTTGACACCAGACCCTTCTCAGTTAGAGTGGACTTGCAGAGCAGATCTCAAATTTGCCGGACATTCGTCAGGGTTTTCCCAACCTACAGGCTTAGTAGTACCACTGGTGAAATTATCTTCATGTGAAAGACAAATTGGTGGAGAATTTCTCCAACTGGTGCCATATTTTCCAGACAACTCTTTGCAGTCCTGTTTCACTGTTGCTCCCTCTAACCTGCTCTTTGTATTTCCACATCCTTGCATGTACTAGGCTGATGCAGCTCCAGAGAAAGACCACAGACAAGGCTTCGTACCGATTCAAGCCCCAGCGAGGCAAAGCTTTCAAAATTTCAACCCGAGTAGAGAAAATCTGAGGTAAAAGCCTTTATCAGGTAGAACTATGACAGTGGTGACACTTAATCTTCACTCTAATCACAGTGATCCAGAAATGTACTAGCAACAACCAACCAAATTCACACGTGCATTGTGGCTATCAGCGCAGATATAATATACAAATACAAATTTGATTAGTTAAATAAATATACTTTTACCTGTTGCTTCTCTGAGCTTGAATTTTTCTTCTATCTCTTTAGACCAGGCCTGCCTCAGCAGAGAGGTAACCATACTGCAGCCATGAGCGGTGGAGGATTGTGGGAGGACAGCGAGGACAGCGAGGGACCATGCAGCACCGTTTGACCCCCACCCAGCTTCAGAGACAAGATGACTATAACTTAAAACTGTAGAACACAAAACTTTGAAGTTACTATCAAACTGGAGCCCAATTTGTGATTTCTTTGATGGATATATTTCCCCCAAAGGCCATGACAGTAACGCATGAATGTCGAATTAGTGACCCTTAAAAAAAGTTCAGTTTCTCTGTTAAAGCTGAACCTTTGGAAACATGACAGACATCTTTATTTGGCACTTAGGTTTTTCCAGATTAGCTACATTTTGACAACTGATAGAAATATATGTATATATTTTTTTAAATGCAGGTTTGACTTACACATTTCTGGCAGAATTACAATTTGAAAAATTAAATATTCCAGACAATTTTGTATTTTAACTGAAGGTGGTTTTATATGACATCAATGTGTAGCTAAAGAAAGGTAACATTACTAAGGAATAACGTTTAATCGATTTTAATATCTAGCTAGCTAACTATTTTGCTTTCTGGTGGAGAGTTAACGTTAACTAGCCAAAGGTAACTTAGCTAGATGAGGTCTTTTGATAGAAAGTTAACATTAGCAAGCTAGCTATTTAACTATGAAGCTATGTTACAGATAACAGCCGGTTATCTTATAGCTAGCTTAGCACAAAGTCTGGACAAACCAGCCTGGTCCTATTAAATAGTAACAGAATCAACCTAAAAGCACTTTTAAAACTCACTAATTAGCATGGTGAATCTCGTTTGTTTAATTTGTCCAAAAACACAGGTGTTACTCAGAGACAAGAAGTATAGTCATAAATACAGAAATAATTTTGTGGTAGGCCTATCACTCTTCTCATTTGACTCTCAACCACAAGCAAAAAAGCCAAACCTATTTCTTTATCAATTCCTCAATCTTTTCAACGTGCCAATACCTAGCTATAGCTTATGCAGAAAGCTAAATTTACTGTTAAATAAAAAAACGAGAGCATTGAATAGTTCAGTACAAAATAAGACTGGGTGATTTATTAATCTCATCAAGACCATTAATACAAAGCAGTTAAAAGGCCACATACCATCAAATAAACCAACAGCTGGATTAAGCTGTTACAGTGCCACCGGAGGAAAACCAATCTGTTATTCTGTCAAGGCTGGGGTTTAAAAACAAAACTAACATAGAAAACAAAAAGTCAAATTTGGCGAAATTTACCCCACCAGTACTGACACTTCGAAACTTGGAAATGGACATGAGTGAAGACCTTCTTCTTACAGTCACTGGTGAAGACAGTGAAGGGATTTGACTTTAGCCGTCATCCTCCAGAACTCCCCTTTTATCTCTAGTATGATCAGAAGTTTAATCATCCATTAATCATCCATCATCACGTGCACAGAACAGAGCAAGAACAAGGGGCATGAGTGAGATTTTGAAATTATGCTGACATTCAGCTCATGGTGGTCAGACATCCTCAGACGTTTGTGTCTTTTAAAACACACAGGGATAAAAGTGAGGTGGTCGACTTTTGTTTTTCTGCCCTGATCCATGTAGAAAGTGAGTTTCAACAGTTGCATAGGGCCATAGCATTTACAAACATGACCTATCACAACTGGGGCTCTTCAACAGTACAGCCTAAAGTGCACAAAGTGTGTTTCTCAGAAAGAAAAGAAAAAAAAAAAAAAGTCCAATTCTTCACTATGCTCAAATACTTGCAACTGAAAATAAGTTTGTGTATGTTCAACTGCAACTTTAATACAATTCCAACCTCGGTTTAATGAGTGTTAGCATTAAAAATCTTTGAAAAGGAGAATAGACAATTAGTAGGATGTACAAAGTGAAGCACACGTCTAAGTAAGTGCTTGGCATATTGAACTGTATTTTTTTCTTTTTTCTCATTGCGTTAAAACAGCTAAGGGGCAGGGAAGAAAAAAAATGGCTTTCCTCAGTTAATACTCCCAGTGTTTCAACTGGAGATTGTCTGTAAGTAAGTTAGTGACAGTGACCTGTTTTTTTCTGGTTTTGTTTTTTAGTTTTTTTTATCCGACTGTAGCAGCATTGGATTATTAGGCAATATTCGACTGAACAGATGCGGATGAGGGTACAATACAACAGGGAAAAAAAACTTGTCACTTTATACAAATTATTTAGTTAGTGTATACATGTTATATATACACAGTATCCACAAACATGTACAATTTCATAGTGTATAGCTTTGTTCTAAACATTACATAGGCAACTTTATTTTTTAGCATTTTAGACACCATTTGCTTATTTCTGTAAAGTAGAAAACAAAATAAAAAGGCACATCTGAGCATGATGTATGGATTATTTCAGTCTTTCCAAAGTGAAACAATGTTTTCAAGCAGAAAAAGAGACAGAAAGAAGAAGTTGAGTAGAAGAAGAAGTTCCTCTTTTTCATTGTTTTTTTAAGGTATTTTGAGCCACCACTGCAGGGAGCTGACCCAGCTCTGGTAGGAGGTTGCTGCTTCCAGTGCTGAGTTTTAATACCAACGAAGAAGAGTTGGGTCACTGGAACTTGTGAAGAAGAGCACAGTGTCAAGACAGCAGCGCATGTCTGTACGGGGATCGGTTGAGACATCAGCTTTAGAAGAGATGGGGAGAGAGAAAAAAAAAAACACGCGTCTCTCTTTTCTCTCCTCGTCTTTGTCCTGGAACGGTGCCGTTTGAGATCGTAGCAGACCTCCCTCTGTCAGCGCAGACAGATATTTTTAATATCGGATCAAAATCTGCTGACTTTGCCCAAACTCAATGTGCAAATGGAGTGTTCTCGGCTTTCGCTGCCCCATTTGGGCTGAGAGGACTGGAGCCTGGGGTCAGAGGTCACCGCTGTGTGATTTTTAAAGGCAACGTTTTGTGGCTGCGGAGAGGCTTGTCTTCAAATAAAAAAACAGTCAGACAGTTTGACTCACGTCTATACAGTCACAGTGTACAGTTGAGATACAAGGTGGGGGATTCAGTGTTACCTCCTTTATGCGTTACTAGAATGTCACATTTGTTTAAAAAAAGAAAATCCCTTATCCCCCTGCATACAATAAGACTTTGGCAACTGTTTATCAGTTAGTTTGAAACACAAGTCAATGGAAATGTCTGCTGCTCACAGCCACCGTGAAAGAGCTATGTCTAAGTGGATCGTTGAGGAGGAGAGAGGTCTTAAAAATCTGTGAGCTGCAGCAGGACTCCAGATGATGTCAATGCCCAAAGAAACAAAGCATGACATTTGAGGCTACAAAGTCCAAGGCCCCCCCCCACATTCACCCCACCCTGACAGAGGAGTGGGACGTGGGGTAAGTGTAAGTTAAGAGTGTGATGGGGTGAGAACTTTTATCAGGAGCAGACTCCGTACATAACAAACAGACACAGACACTTGACTCCTTGTTGTTTATTAGCTGGCACACCGGTGAGGGTTTCTCATTGGCACAGAGGGTTTATGATGAAGGCGGAGCTACTGATCCCCTGAGAGGCACAGCGGGGGTGTGACTGTTTGATGCAGAGGGCGGGTGGGTGGAGTTAAGAGCGTGTGGAGCAGTGTTATTCTTTCCGATCAGTAGCTTTGAGTCCACTGTGTCGTAGTTTGCAGGATACAGTTTGAAGTTTGCATTTCAAGATCACCTCTAGGTGTTAAAAAAACAAAAACAAAAAAAATGCAGACTCACTGGCTGCTGTCGGTGTTCTCCACCAATGAGAGGCCTTGTAGCGGTGGCTGCAGCAGCTCCCTTTTGTATGTCTTTGGTGGGAGTTTGGGGAGTTGTGGGCTGGAGTTGTGGCGTGGGGGGACAGGTGGAGCAGTGATGGGGACAGGAAGAGGGTAGAGGCTGTTCTGGCTAGCGCTGAGCGGGCAGCTCCGCCGTGGGATGCGGGGGGAAGGCGTGCTGGGCGGGGTGTTGGGGGAACTGGGGGAGCTGCCAAAGTCCCAGTGGTATCGGCCCACAGGGGAAGGCTGCATGTTGACTGGGTAGTTGATGAAGATCTCCGGGGGCCGCTGGGGCACCGGGGGAGGCGTGTCGGGCAGAGGGTCGCGGGGTGGCGGAGGAGGAGGGCTGGGCAGTGGGCCATCCATGGGGGGACCGTTGTAGACGTGCGCTCGGGGCTGGTTCCTGGGCAGAGGAGGGGGCAGCCGGGGAGGGATGGCTGGGGGGCTGTCGGAGCTCAGCTGAGACACAGAGACACATGGAGATCAGAACTGTGTCAAAACAAGATGCATTACTAAACACGTCACCCTGATCCGCACAGTGCAGGTTAGAACCGAGTGTGTAGCAGTGGTTTCAATCATGGAGGGTGGGGACCCCACGAGGGGTCACAACATAAATTTGAGGGGTAACAAGAGGATTATAAGAAGAAGATTTCTTTTTTTTTTTGCCCCACAGTGTTTTTGTTTTTACACTTTAAGTTTAGTTTTTTTGTAAATTACCAAATGCCTTTACTTACTTTACTAATGAAAGACAAAAATTTGAGTATAAAATTCAGCTGTCAAAATGTACGCATAAATAACGAGTTAACGCAAATAATCTTATAATACATCTAAGAACAGGAGTAGATGGCAAGCAGAAACAAAGCTCTTTGAGCCGAAATAAATAAATAAGCCCTTCTCATGGTTCCCTAGACTAAAGACTAAAGTTATTTACTGTTGATGGAAACAAATACAATACAACTTGAGCATTAAAAGCCTGAAATATCCTTTTTAAAGTACATTTAGAACAGATTAAAAAAAAAGTGATTAATTTGCGATTAATGGCGAGTTAACTAGGACACTTGCGATTTATAATTTTGATCAACTGACAGCCCTAATAATCAGATTGTGCTTGAACAAGGAAAAACAAAATCAGTGGAACTGGTCCCAACTGGCAGAAAGCGATGAGGACTCACAAGTAAACATGGTTACGTTTTAAAGTCAAAAATTCAAAAAAGCAGGGAACCGCTGTCTGTGTGGATGCATTCCTACCATCATCCATCCGTGTTTCACCGTAGGAGCGATGTCTCAGATGTCATACTTACGTGAAAAACGTAGTCCTTCATAGTAAACCAATTGTGTCATTGTGTCTTGTTTAATAGGTAAATATCTATTTTAAATCATTGTGTCCTGTTTGGGTCAGTTAGTAATGTAGGCCATAAAATGCTGCTAAAATAAATCTTTTCTCCAAGTCACCTCAAAGCATAGCATTGTTATTTGCACTTATCGCTATACGTTCAACCCTATCAAACTGAGTTAAGGTGTTTTAATTATGGGCATAATTGACAGGAAACGATGCCCTGCTCTTACTTTGGCTTCAGACATTGCGTCTTTCCTTCGTGGCGGCAGTGGAGGTGGCTTCTGCAGCTCCTCCCCAAGCTGGTGGAGGCTGCCGCAAGACACAGACTGGAACTCTGAGAAAAAGGAAAGACACTCCTGGAGTTAAAAAAGCCGTATGGATAAAAGGCCTTGCTCACTATCACAGCACGCAGATCACAAAGTGAGTTTAAGAGCATAAGAATGATTCATCGGACAGTCCGGCAGAAAGCAATCAGGTAAAAACTACTTCATTGAAAACAGAAAAGCCCACACTCACTTGAAGGCGGCAGAAGAACAGGAGCAAATATGGAGTTGCTACCTGAAAAATGTAAATAGGGAGAAGACGATTGATTTCACAAGAAAGGTGCACTGCATGCTCTAACCATTTGCATTTGTGTTCCTAACAAAAGCAGGCCCTGTGTTTGATTATTCCAGGGTTTTTCCCACTTTTTTACAGGGTTGTTAAAAAGAATTATGCCACTATGATGCAGATATTGCCAACATGCACGGTTCAGGAATATGATTGTCCACTTAGCCACAATTAAAGTGTACTCTTTGCAATAATTAAAAATAGTATTAAGTGCAATGTCCGGGAATGTGCAGCCCACTACAGCTGAAAGTCATGTAATGCAATGGATCTGTAAAACACTGCAAACAAAAAACTAGTTAAGATAATTACGGATTTCCATAGAAATGTTGAGAAACTTTCCCTGTCTTGAATACACATGCAAGAATATTCCCTGATATTCAAGAAAAAGAACAAAAAGGTGATTGGTCTAGCTGAACTCACCGCCATAGGAGCTGCTGAAGTCGTGGTCCATGAAGACTGAGCTGAGGTCGGAGGAGGCTGACTGTGGAGGGGTTGGCGTGTTTGGGGAGGTGGGCACCGAGGCCGAGGCCGGGGGCTCCGGCTCGGTCTCGGCGATACTCCGGAAGGTGATCTTATGTGGGGGCTCCCTCTCGAGGGGGACGGGGTGGCCCTTCAGGGTGCCAGAGGTAGACGTTCGCACAGGCCGTATCCCTGGGGATTTCAGATTGTATATGGTCTTCCTGGGCTACAGGAGGAGAAACAGAAATTCGACAATGAGAATTTTATCAGCAATACAACCTGTTCTCTCTTTCCCTGAGAAAGAACCTAGTGCTCACTGAAACTTGTAGCAAAAAATATGACTTAAAAGGCTTTTAGATGTAAATTGTTAACAAATTGCCTTATTTGGTCAGGCTTCATTATAGAAGTGTCCAGTGGAGTTACCCTATCTGCCTACTTTTGGGTTTATACAGTCAGTGTATATTTAGGACTACAACAGGGCACAGAACTCTAACAAAAAAACTAAGATTTCTTCACTAGAACTTCCCTACATCTGAAACACTGCGGTCTGAACACTTACAAATCGGGGAGCCTGCCTGCAGTTCCGTGGCTCAATATCCAGAGACATTTTGAACAGGTAGTCTGCAAACTCCTTCTCACTCCTGTTGCCCATTGGGTTCAGGTTCTCAAAGAACCTCTGTGCAACAAAAAGAAAACAAATTCAGGATGTATGGATCTATGGAACATGTTGAACGACCAAAGAGAAAATGTTAAGAGTGAGCGCTCACCCTGATTTCGTGCTCCACCTTCAGACAGTAGGGCTGGTTCTGGTACTGCTGGATCTCTCCTGTGATTTCAGCCACTTTCCTCCTTTTGCTGAAGTTGATCAGCTCCTTGCCATGGCGTTTGAGGTGGTCTGGGTTGCCTTCCTCTGTCTTTAGGATGTTGGTTAAATAGATACCTGAGGATGAAGAGGAGTTTGATAGTGGTCAAGAGAAGAACACGGTTGTAGCCATGCAGAAACAAGAAAATCTTGCTGGTTTTATAACAACTAATGGTGACTGACAATTATATATAGTTATTACTTTGTCTCAGGTCATTTCATACGTCACTTACCAAAGAAAGGCACACAGGGTGGGTTTATTGACTTGAGTTTGGCCAAGTATTTCTTAAAGTGGTCCTGGCTCAGCTCCACAGCTTCTTCCAGGATTTTCTTTTTCCTCTCTGGTATTGCCTGTGGGTGCAGTAGGGAGAAAAAGTCCCATAAATGAAATGCATGTCAAAATAATAAGCATCTGGTGCTTCTCAATTGCTAATTGTTGTGGCAGGCTGAAGAAGGCCAAACGTCCGCATATTTATCATCCTAACAGCGTAACAAACATAAAGACAACATTCAGCAGCTGCATAAAAACTATTATTTTTGTAAAAAATAAATGTAAAAACTCAATTCAAACTCCAGCATACAACATATGTGAAATTTTCCCACAAAAATGAAAAGTTTTTTGTTGTTGTTACATTTAAATACAGATAGAATATCTTCTATCCCCTGAAAACAGCAAAATGACCAGTTGATAAAAATAAATTCATATATCTGTCCAAAATTAAAATTAAATAAAAACAACTGATTCTAGAACTGTGAGTATGTTAACAGACTAAATGTCAATATGTTACTCTGCTTATTCTAAGCCGGTTAGCAAGCTAATGTTAGAAAGAGAACACCACCGACCTAACAGTTAAAAAATAAATAAAGAACAAAACTAATGCAGCAGAACCAGAGATATTTAAATTCCATACTGTTTCCTGGTGTGTAATGATCATTGGAGACGCAAGCGTGTCTGTTAACTTTTAGTCTTATTGATGGAATTGTCTTGTTCATCTTTAGGTTAAATGGTTTAGTAAAAGGCTGCCATAAAGTAAAAACAGAACAATTATTGCAATCATTTTTCTCTAAGTTAATAGTTTTCCTTATGCGCCTGCGTTAGTAGTTTCACTCACCTCGAAGGTGTGGTCGAGCCTGTACACTGGGACAGAGTTGATGGCGCTGACCACCTCCAGTACCCCGTTAAAGTTGTTGAGCTCCTGGAAAACCTGCAGAATCTCTATGACCCGCGATAAAACTGCCACCCTCTCTTCCAGGTTCATTGTCTCTACAATACACCTGTGAACGACACGCACACACAGTTAACAGATATTTAGTCTGTGCCAAGACCAACTAAAGCCAATACTGCACTTTATTGTGAACAAAAGATTTGTATCCGTGGACTCACTTCTCAAACCACAGTGTGAGATTGGTGGTGTGGCGGATCATGCGGAGCAAGTTAGGAGAGTTCTTCTCTTTGTCCTCTTTGGTCCAGACGCTGCCGACCAGCTCGGACGGCCGGACAGCTCTGTGGAGGACGTGGGGTTTTACTTTTCAGACAGGAGGATACTCCACACAATTACAGGGAAACAACAAATCTGATCCAAACCCAAATACTGACTCTAACAAATGTCTCCTCTCCAGCAGATTATCCTGTTAAAACTGCAGTCTTCATCCACTGCTCTGTCATGGTGACTCACCTGTAGAGCTCTGATTCGAGCAGAGTCAGCTGGCGAGCGATCTCTATAGGATGAAGGGTCATGAGGTCGAACAAGTCCATTTGGCCCGATCTGCAGATGTGCCACTCGATGAGAGGAGGCGGGCTCTCGAAGGTGATGTTGTGGCTAACACCATTTGACTGCGTCTGCATCTTCCTCTTGATGATCTTATTGATGGACTCAACCCACTTTCTCATAGACTTGCCTAAAAAGGAAACAGAATGTATGAAACGTTTGTTGTATAAACAAGTGGCTTGTATTATTGGTTTTGCTAAGCTTAAAATGACACATCCCCTTAAAAATAAACCGGCTTTAATGGTCTGGTTGATGGTTAATTCTGATTCAGGAGACATTTTTTGAGACAAGGCGGAGGACAGTGAAATACAACCGTCACCTGCTTCTATCATAAATGCACAAATTTAAGTTTCAGTGCAAACAGCCTCTAAATGTCCCCAAAACAATAAAGCATTTGGTGTTGTTTGATTGCGAAGCATATGGATTGAACAAAAAGTCAGTTTAACAGTGCTGGTTCAATCAATCATTAACATAAATATCTGTTTAATTCATTCATGTGGCCATCCTATGGCAGTGTGCAGACAGACAATGTCTCAGGACTAGGTCAATGGCCTCTACCAGTGTCTCTTTTTTTATGTGAATTTAAATATTTTTAAAACTTCGACAACATAATCTCTTATGGTCAAAATGTTGCCTTTTGCAAATTATGCTTCAGCAAAGGAAAAATTGAGATGCCTGAAAAGGATGGTAAAGAATCTTTAATACAGATATTACAAAGCTGAACGTCTATTTTTATGGAAGCAAAAGAATAAAATGTGTGCAGTTCTCACCACGCAGCTGAATTTTGCTGGTGATGTACTCTTCTAATCGACTTCTCAGCTCGGGATCGTTCTCAAAGTCGTAGAAATGATGTTCGACCCATTGACGGAAAACGTTGAGAACCCTGGAAAATAAAAGACAAGTTTACAGCAGTAAGTAATTATTTGTTTTGCCCTCTACACATATTTCACACACTTTCAGTATTTCAGAAAACTCAAAAAGATTTTTCCATTTGTCCAACTGACAAACATTTTTTTTTAACGGTTTTACTACCCCAAATGTTTTTCCAAGATTACTTTTTGGCATTTTTGCCTTTATCGGACAGTCGGTAGTGAAGAGGCAGACAAGGGTTGTTGCGGTGTGTGTCAGGCACCGCAACCATTCAACTACCAGGGTGCTGCCCCACCCACATTTTCTTTCATATCAACCAAGAACTCTTGACAAAAGGTTAGTATAATAGAGACATTCAGCAAACAAAGTCCTTAATTCAACCATTTCTGTCTGGAGGCCAGTGAATCTATTCCCATGTCAATTCACTTTTTTAAATGGTGGGTTTTAAAAATAAAAACAGCAGGAAGGTTTTGTGCTTTAAAGGGCAAAAGTCATGCCTGAAGAGGTATTATCACCTACTTTAAGTTACTGGTTTTAAAGTAAACAGTTGGACTACATTGCAATGTTTATAACAGACCACCCAAACTCCAAGAATTTCCTTTCATTTTTGTCCCAATCTATTCTCAAACACTGTAGGAGTCTTATTATTGGAGGTTGTAATGTATGTTTGTTGCCAAACGCAAACCTCAAGATCGACTTACTGCCATCTTTTGAGGTTTCACAAAATACTGTAAATGCAGTTTATATGGTATATGTGACCGGAAGACTTGTACCTCACAATATGCAACTGCCTACTTGTGTTTTAACTGTTTCTATGACTAAAGTTTAAAGCAGCTTTTATTGCAGCTGCTCTTAACTACAGCAGCGGTGCAGTCTGATACCGAGAAGCTCTCAGTTTTTAAATGGTACTTACGGGACTATTCCTGACTCTGGTACTCCTTATAAGGAAACAAAGTCTTATACAAAAGTAATTCTGTGGCTCACTGAGAATGTTCAGGTCTTAACAGGAGAGTGTAAAAGAACCAAACAACTACAGGAGACAAAGAGACGTAAAATCTATTGTGGCATTTTGAAAGGCCATGTAAGGAAATAAAAGAAAGCAGCCAAACATGCTAGAACATTTTACATTTCATCCACAAGTTTAGAGACAACAAAGACATTATTATGTAACCAATTGTCTAATTCTACCCATAAAAGTTTGATTTTAACCTTCATAGAATGATCAGCCCATCTTTTTTATTTTTTTCTAAATATTGTGATGCTTAATTAACTTTTGCAAAGACATGGGAACTTAAAACCGTTTTTATACTTTATGGTATACACATTCAATATTGTGACTTGGTATGATCAAAGTGGGAAGTTTTGTCCCTTTAGTTTTTACTATTCTTGCAGTCATTTCTCTTTGTCTTTTGGGAGCCTTACAGAAACAATGTGAGAAAGATTAAGCTGTGATTGGACGGCTGTTGTACCTGAGTTGGACTGGCTGCACGTATTCCTTCCGGAATCGCTGGAGCTCGGCCGCCATTGGCTGGTCACCGTTCCAGAGAGCCTGTCGGTCTTCCTCAGTCGGTTCTGGCTCAGGGATCTCAATCCTGAGAAAAATTGTGATCAGAGGTATGATATTCCAAGATGTCACAGCACCCACAACACCACTTCACTCATAATTATATTTTCCAAGTGAAGACGGATTGTTCTTAAGGCTCAATAACAATCCCTACCTGTCAATCAGCAGGGTGAGAAGCTCTTGCGGTTTGCAGAAAGATCGGTATGTGGTAAGAAACGTGCGCACAAAGTTAGGATCTACAAACAGATAAGACGGATTAGATAAACACAAACAATCAACATCATAATGTATCTTTACGAAATACACCTCTAAGTTAGCCACATTAAACTGAGAATTAAACTTTTAATTGTCTCTCCACAAGAAGATCTATTGCAGCAGCTTACCAGCATACATATGGTAGGTGAGCCTCTCTATGAGCTTGACCACTGTGCCAGCCTTAATGATGGGGATGCCGGTTTTGCTCTGCACTTTGTCCTCAAACACAATATTCTCCTCTGAGTCCTGCACAGCAAAGCGGTAAACCTCCGGGGAGGGCAGTCTTAGAGGATGTGCCTGTTCCTCGTGCTGCAGCACTGTGTCCAACATGCGATCCAAAGTGGAGCGGTACTGCAGAGTGACCAGCCCCGCCATCCACGCTGCCTTCTCCTCTGCTGTCCGTGCACAGAAAACTGCACAGTTTTCATCTTTTCCTATCAGTTCAAAGGCATGCCGCAGCTCTGCCGAGTCCTCACGATCCACAATGCGGATCTTCCTCAGGACAAACTTCTCCTTCAGACGGTACTCCGCCCCGCTGCCCGAACCCGGGAGCCGTGAGCTCTGATTGGCCTTGCAACTTATCATCAGGCCGTCAAACAGGAAGTTGTGTCTCTCGTGCTTGGCGCCGGCTCGTAAAAGCGGACCCTCCAGGATGAACTCGCTGCAGCACTGACCGATGTCTTTTCCCTCCCAGCCGTCGATGCTCTTCTGAATCTCGTTCATGCGTTTGATGGCTAGTTGTTTGCTACGGACTTGCCTGCTGTACAGGCGGTACATGGGCTCACTGTGAGGGAGGAGTGAAATTTGGAGTCAGAAAACTGAAGAGCTCAATGCACTAAATCAAACATTTATCCACTAAAATATCACATCTAACAGTGGGTCCGGGCCCCTGCAGCTGCTCAATGCTCCAACTGAGTCTTTCTTGTCTGCTAACACTTTTGTGTTACAAAAAAAGCAAATTAATGAACAGAATGACTAAATTAACACACAAAAACTAGTGGAGAAGGGTACCCAGGTTTACGACGAGGCTGGTGCTTGGCATAGATGCGCTCCACGCTACACTGAAGGTTTAGCAGCGCTGTGATCGCCTGTTTCAGACATTCTCTGTCATCTTGGTCTTGACTGCGCTCCTGAAGTTGCTGTAAAAATGGCAGAAAACACAAACATACACACATCAGATATGTTGCTATACTCCAGCAAACAAAAGCCTATAGATGTTTCTCACAGCAGAAATTGTGTTGATGAATGAAGTTTTAAAGCTTTGAACTATTGGGTACAGCCCTAGAATGTGGCACGACGATGCATAAAATGTGAATCCGGTATGTTTACCATTAGTCAGGGATGCGATCAGCAAAAGTAAAAAGAAACCAAAAACAGATTTAAAAATTTCTCTAGAAAGCCTGACACTACAATGAAAACCAATGTTGTTTTTGATTTGACCTGTCCATGTGTCAGGACATACCTGTAGCAGCTCAAAGTAGTGCATGCAGTGGTATACTGGGACCATCATCAGCTGTGGAAGGACATACTGGACTGCTTCTTTGAAGCCTTCTGCAACTGACTGAAGACACAAAGACACATAAGAACTGTTAGTGATGGATCAGTGTGACAACATCATTAACAGATTTGAACCAACCAGCATGTGATCAAGTGACTCATTAAGAAAATGTTCCTATTGACAAAGCTTAGAACAGAATTGAAGCCCGAATGGTGAAGACTAAGTCTTTTCTCGTCCAAGACACGAACGGCTTTAAAAAAAAAAAAAAACATACCCATTACCCCTTAACATTAACTTTTATTTTCACTTCCAAATAATTCTTAGTTAGATGACTGGATGTGTTTGAACCTGTGTCTGAGGCTTGTGTTTTGGGGCCTCAGGAGAAGCCCTTGTAAAGATGTACCTAGTTTTATTATTCACGTTCACAACTACCATGATGAAACATGATCACAACTGTCAGGCACAATATAAATATAAAATATAAAAACTACAAAACATATTGTAAAATAACCACAAGATACAGCCATTTAGAACCGAAAAAGAGGTATCCCATACTACAAAATACTGCAAATGATAAAAAGAAGAGCACTGTAAAGACAAGGGCAATTAAAATGTGTATGTTTTGGAATATAACTGAAACCAAGAAGCTACAGGGTGACGAATGAGGATGGAGGGAGGGAGAGGCGGTTGACCGAGTAAAGGCTTCAGGGTAACCGGAGAGGAGGCGTCACAGTATCCTTTTAAATCTCCTGTTCCCCTGATGGTGCCCTGACGACTCAGAATCAATATGCTACTACTCAGACTCCACAGCATTGGCCACACTGTCTGTGTGGGGAGGGGAGGGGAGGGGATGGGAGGAGATGAAGAGGGTCTGTGTGCATGGAAAAGAAAAGACATCAGCCCCTAACGCACACTGATGGACGGCAGGGGAACAATGACCTAAGTTTAGATCATGTTATTGATACGTCAGCTTCCTGCAGGTTTACAAATGGTCTGTGTGCATTAGGGCTACACATTAAGATGCATCATAATCTGCACTATGTATTTAGCTTGATTGGGTGCAATACTGGTGGTTTGCATGAAATTGTGGGCTTTGGTGCAACAAATCAACTGCTCCCTATACACAAGTAAAGTATGTAGTAACAGAGTTTGTTTCAAACAGGCTGTGATTAATATTTTCAGTGTTTCTGAAAATGAAACTGTTGTTGTAGGTGAGAATTTTTTTTTTTCTTATACAGGCAAACTTTGATTTTATAGTTTTTTTGCTAAGCTAACCGGCTGCTAGCTCTGGCTTAATATGAACCGCAAATATGAGGGACAATTAGCAAATTTCTCTTTTCTTTAAAAACAGTAATTTTAAGATTTGAACATTGAATGACAGTTATAGTGGTACGACGATGAAGTAAAATGTGAAAGAAAAGGTGGTTTCAGTCAATTAGAAATAATCAAGAGTAATAAACCAATATTGCTCCTCAAGATAGATGAATGTAGTGAAATATAATAGTGACATGGAAGTACTTTTGTTTGTTTAATCTAAGATGGTTTGTATTGTGTTATGTTCTGCAATGTGATGTGTAAACAGTAAAATAATCTGCCACAGTACATATTTGTCTCAATGGTGTTTAACAGCTAAATTAAAGTTATCCCTGCCAAATATAGCAGTATATGTACAACAATACATTATGATACATCATCTTAGATATTGACATAGCTGAAAATAACATTTGAGCACTACTTCAAACTACACAGACATTTCCAAGTGATCTCAACTACAGTACATCTGATTTGAGCAGGTAAACTGGAAATAAAGATGATATTCTATGGGAGAACACAAATAAAAACGAGTCTCTACAGTAGCATGCATCGGCGTGGAAGCAGTATAAGTATAAAACACAGAGTGCACTAAGAAAAAAGGTACAGGATGACTATGAGAACAACATGTTCACATTTCCCAGAGGTACATGGCTCCTTGAACCCATGTTGTGGGTCTTTTTTAGTCTTAAGTCACAGCTTATTTTCAAGATGAATTGCGCCTTGGGCCACCAGCCTCGGTCCCCCTCCTTCTCATCTGCCTCCCCAGTAGAAAAAAGGCCCGCAGTGTGGCTGCCTGTTCTATTTTTAAAAGGCGATGTAATTTACCCACAATACCAGACGCTGCAGAGTGCAGGAGCTGAGTGCTCGACAGACACATCTATCTGACAGAAATCTGGGAGGGTGGGAGGGAGGAAGTCGAGAAGGATGGAGTGAGCAAGATGAAGTGCATGCAATGAGACAAAAGCTGAGAGGCAGAGCAGAAGCACTGATGAGGATATTGCCAGGGGTTCGATCTGCATAACAGCAAACGTGGTAATATGTAAGCATGTATACCAGAGGTGCTGTGGATGACAGTGTGCTTATAATGGTTCATGTTGTACAGAGAAGGCACAGAGACGAGGAGACGGACAGCCATCAGGTCAGAGATGAAACACAAAGTGAAAGATGCTAAAATAAGATTAGCCAACGGTGCAGCAACGGGGGGGAAGGAGCAGTTTGATATAAAAGGGGTTTAGAGAGAAGGCTGGTGGAGAGACACCATTACAGCATCTGCCCCTGGGACTGCCACTGATGATCACAAACACACAAACACACACTGGTGGTACAGAAGCCAAGCGAAATGGAATTTGCAAAGCACCACAATAAATATCACCTTTTGACCAGGACGAATCAGAATCTGTGGATTGTAAAGCTGATTAGTTAACTAATTGATTAGTGAGTCAATCGACAGATGACTATGCAATTATTTGGATATTTCAATTAAAATTTTCAGGTAAAGGGGAAAACAATAAGTGGTCCCAGCTTCTCAAATGTGAGTTATTTGCTGGTTTTCCTGGTTTTGTTTGATAGTAAATTGACTACTAGGGATAACTCAACTCACAATTTGATACACGATTTGAAGTTTACAACACGAACATCATTTTCTTTTCTTAACAGAATGAGCTGCAAACAAATGCCTGGAAAATATGCCTTAATTTATAGAAAGTCAGATGTGTCCCAGTATCAAAGGTGCAACTGAAATTGTATTTCATCTTAAATAACAAAAACATATAAAAAAAAAAAAGAATTAGATTTTTAAAACAAAGCTCACATCAAAAAAACTACACAAAGAGAAATAAAATCTCTTCCAATAAATACTAAAAGAATTGAACTAAAAAATAATCTCTCAGTATTATTTGAGCTCTAAAATCAAGGCTGCACTTAAGAATCATTTTCTCAAATAACTATCTTGTTTTGTCTAAAATATCCCTAATTAAAAAAATTGGTGGAAAATGCCCATTTTGATTTCTCATGGATTTCCAAATTTATATATTATATATATATATATATATATATATATATATATATAAAAATTTCCCCAGAGTGACTGTTTTGCCTGACCAGCCGTCCAAACCCTACAGACATTCAGTTAGAGATCACATATGAGAAAAAAGCCGAACTTTCGAGAAGCTAGAAGCAATAAATAGACATTTTTGCCTAAAAAAAATGACTGAAAGGATTGATCGATTTTCAAAGCTGTTGTTTCTATAATTTCCTCTGGATCAACTAATCGATTTATCAGCTCTACCTAGAATAAATAAAGAAGTATTGGTACAAACCCCGGCATACTGAGCCAAGCTGAGACAGCATGTCTCTTCCAAGTTGCTTTGGCTTTTAAGATGAATACCGTGGTGCTATCAATACAGTGCAAATATAAAGCAAATATAAAGCTTCATTTTTAACTCATGTGCCTTTTCCCTCACTCTCATTCAATGAGTATATGAAAATAAACCCTTAGTGTGGGTAATCAGAAGTGGAGCCCGACCGATGAAAGGATTTTTAAGGTCGTTACCAATACGAATATTTGGTTATTTAAAAATCTGATATGCAGATATATTGTCCAATATATATTTTTAAAAAGAAATACAGAAATGCGTTACAAAATATGACCAGATTTCCCTAACATTATTTTTAACTATTTATGAGTTCTCACTAAAATAATATGATAATTTATTTTATTGTCACAACAGAACATCAAAAGTAACATCAAAATATATTACAGTTCTGATAAATAAAATGTTTAAAAATACTTAACTTAAAGTCCTTTGTACAAAAACACACTAAAAAAAAAAAACTGTGTTGTTTGTGTTTATTTTTCTAAATATTCATTTATCAGAATCCATTATATTCCTTTTTTTTTGGTTACCAGTGATATTTAGAATGCACTTCAAAATTTTGGTCTTAACTTTTAGAGCCCTACAAGGACAGGCACCCCCATACATCTCTGACCTGATACAGCTGCGTACATCCTCACGCAGTCTGAGATCAACAGGCCAGAGACTATTAGTTGCCCCCCTTACACATTTTAAAACTAGGGGGGACCGTTCATTTCAAGTTGTTGCACCGAGGTTGTGGAACGCTTTGCCTCCTTCCATGCGCTGCTTAGATTGTGTGGTAAACTTTAAAACTCAGTTGAAATCTCTGCTTTTTAAAGAGGCTTTTAACTAGATTGTAGGGTGGTTAGGCTGGTCTTATGTGTACGTGTTATTCTTTTGTTTTTTGTGATGTATTGTATTTATGAGAGTGGTTAAATGCTTCCTTTTGTTGTGAAGCACTTTGTGATCTTCATCTGAGAAAAGTGCTATACAAATACATTTTACTTACTTACTTACTTTTAAATGCAGATACTGACAGATCCAGAAATGCCTAATATCGGCAGACAATATATCTATCGGCCGGGCTCTAATCAGAAGACAGTAGCATCGCTGTTGATCTAACTGGGGTCAGACTGGAGGTTTGAGGGTAAACACAGCGACGCCTCAACCTGAGGTGTAGTAGGGCTGCGGGACGGTCGGTCCGCAGCAGCTTTTCAAGTTTATGACTTTACTACATTACTAACCGAGCAGAAGATGCACACTAGGTCTATTAACATACAATCTTGATTTCCTTTCAACAAAATAGCAGATTGGTGTTTAAAACCTCGAGAATAACAGCAGAAAACAACCTCATACTGTAAATACTGTTGTGAGTTTAAAGCTCAGCTTCATGTGAAACGGTCAGACTCGCCTTTCTTTGGCCTGAGAAAACACCAGCAAATATTTAATCTACAAAGGCTGCCAAACTGCACCCCACCGAGCATAATTCAATGCTATTCTTGTGAGGAATGTCCAAATAAAACAATGCGGCAGCAATGAATGAACTGTACACAGGACGCTGAATATGTCATGACATGCCCTCAAACGATATTTAGAGGAATTCCACCAGGTTCACTTCAAAAGCAAAACAGGAACAAATATTCAAACACAGTTTGCTTGGTGTAAACACACTAATGACCTACTTTTATCTTTACATTAAAAAAATACTTTTCCCCTTCTTTTAGGTTTTGTGGCATTTTTGCTTTGTAAGAAAGTTCATATATTTGAGAATGACAGGAAAGAAGGAGTTGGTGAATTTTCGTACAAAATGTTGCATATTTTAACACAACAATTAACAATGACACCAAGACTCAGACTTTAACAATAGAATATGATATACTGTTCATAATAATTTAATCCAAACCAATTATTTAACAGGAGATTTGATATTTACTTCCAATCATACATCAGTGTTTAAGTTAATGACATTTCTATTTGAAAATGTTGTGCCTGATTCTTTAAAAATATGTAAATTTCAGTGTTTATGCTAATTGATGGATAAAATGATTGAATCAGGCTATATCACCCTATTCTTGAAGATGTCCCAAAATTTGGAAAATCACTTCTTCTTTTTTTAAATTACTTTTCTGTATAGTATATCCCAAACAAGCCCAAACCTAAACCTTATTATTAGTCATTTTCCCATTGTCTGTGCACCCCCCAGGAGCTAACGTGCCAAATGTGTCTGTGGTGGATTTAAACAGCTTACCTGAAAGTAGAGGCCGGCGGTGGACCGTGCCATCAGGTTGTTGAAGTGCTCGTGGAAATCCCTGCTGAGGATATCCTGAGACAAGGTCTCGTATGGGTCAAACGCCTGCTCCTACAGACGTGGAGAGAATAACCCAACACTTAATATTCTTACACGATGATAAGGATGCTGAGATGCAAGCAGTGTGACAGATACGAGCCAATATCCATAGTAAACATAAGCTGCTTGTATTTCAAGGATTAGTTACTGAGCTCATTATTTACAGTATTTAACATTTTGCTTAATGGAACATAACACAGACAAACTGCCTAATTCTATTGAGTTTACAGACAGTAAATGATACATAGTAAAAGTGTTTATTGTGTAACCTTTGTGAGAGGTCCTGCAGATGATGTCAATGTGAAAAAAATATTAACAGAGTTGAGTATTTCTCTACGTATGGGGGTTTATTGTAGGGTTAGTAGAAAAACTAGGATTGTGCATTTAAGAGGTGCAACATCACCTGTTTGATTCACAGTTTGCTATTAGCTATCTGCACCATTCTACAATTGTTGTGTTGCTTTTAAGTATTTCTCATAGAAAGAACTGTCTATCCAAATAGATGTTAGATGTGTGTGTGTTTGGGGGGGGGGGGGGGACTGCTGGAATGATGCAATCAAATGCAATCATGCAGATGGGAAATGTTACTTTCCAAGCCATCACAAATAAAATCTCAACCCGTGGAAACCAAGCACCTGTGTAACTGTTTACATTCATGTCAACATTTCGCAACACTATTCTACTAGAACAAATTGTTACACTTGGCAATTCAAGCGATTCATATTGGGCATCAAATATTTAATGACACAATCTTGAACTTGCTAGGACAAAAAAGCTAAACAATTACTGATATATTCTCTAAACATGTGTGGCTGTTATGTCATGGCTTCTATTTTCAGTTCATCACAGCAGGAGGACAAGCCTAAAATACTTTACACCTCACACCTTTTTATCTTGACATCCCAAGATGTGTGATTTTGTTTACTTTGCTCTGCACTTTACCTTTAAGTACACTTTAAGTTTGTGTAAATTAACAATGACAGTTTTTTTTGTAATTTATTTTTGAAATAAGGCTTATTTGTTAAGCTCTATGTTTAAGGTGTGTTTCTAACAGAGAAAGTAGAATGTTGAACGTTTCCGGTCAATAAAACTAACAGTTGACAATTCACAATACATTATCTTCAGTTCATTTTAATACATATACTGTACATTGCTGTTAAGACTATTAAAATGAATATATAAAAAATATATGACATGATAAATAGAAAGATTCAAATAGACCCGGTGAGAGGTATCAACCAATACTGCTTCCAGCAATCAGTCCCAAAAACCCTGATTGGAGCCCCCTTAGTGTTTTTGAGTTTAAGGATCAGAAAAGCTTCATACCTCTGCTAGATCTTCAAAGCAGCTGCCCACCAGTGGATGAGGGCTGCCATCCGCTGTCATCTCCACGGCATCCTCGATCAGTCCGAGCAGCTTCACCGTCAGCTCGTGGATGTCTAGGATGTTACTGAAGATCACCTCAACATCCTGCACAAGAGGCGCGTTAACCAAAAGGTTAGCTTTTTAGGACAGAACCCTTAAACCAGCTGGGAAGGTCTGCCATAAAGAGTGTGGCCTATTACCCTACTTACCTCCTACTTTTACAAGGGGAACACCAGAAATCAAAGTCTATTTACACGATTCGAGTGCATTGTGGGTAAGGTAGGTTCCAAGTTTTGACAAGGAAGAGTAATGCATGGAATAAAACTGCTTCTGGTGCATCAATTTTGATCCTTTATAGAGATTAAAGATTAGAGACTTGTTGTCTTTAGGATGTAAATACGTTCACATGCACACATAAAACTGGGTATGACATAAAATAGAAAATAGCATTAACATTACTCTAAAAAATGTCTACATGCAGCTGGTCACAGATAAGAGTTTTTTTCTCTCTTAGTTGGAGCATTTAGACAGACAGTATCGTATTTATACGTTTATTAGTTTTGTTTTAGTCAAAAGTGAGAAATAATTATTTTGTATGCATAGATGTTCCTTTTATCCCACCACATTGTAGGCACAGAAATAATCTTGTGTCTTAAGTCTTATTAAAGTACATACAATCTGGTCAAAAACCTTCTACATCGTTGACATGATCAAGAGGTTTTTCCTGCAAATATCTCTGTCAACCATGTTTTTCTCAACCCCTTGTATTAAAGGCGATTTGGCCCGCTAATCAACATGGCCAGCAGCTAGAGCTGCAGCAGTGACACAGCTCATGGAGACAGTTAAGGTACTTTAAAACCTTAAGTGCCCTATTTCAACAATTTGTGTCAAAATTTGTACTTCTCAGAGTCATAACTCAAGTCATAAAACCCATTGAAGAGTCAGATCTGAAAACACAAAGACGATACACATATTTTTAGATTCAGTGTGACGTTCACTTGCTGGGGATATCAGGAAAGTCCATAAATCCGCTTGGAAATAGCAGGAAGAAAAGACGCCATTTCCAACTCTGAAACTTCAAGTTTTCTTTAGTATCAAAGTAATCTAGTGATAGCTCTCTGTACGTCCATGGGTACACTGCAAATGGGAGCTGCTTATAGAAAATTCGGCCCACCATTGGTAATGGTACCAATGTGCCCAATGTAAGCAAAGTAAATACAAATGCTGTCGTCTCTTCATCTGAGGGGGGCACTGTGTCAAACTGAGGTTAAAACAATCATCTTGCCACGGGAAATCAACAATAACCAGGTTACTTAAGTGCATGTAAACACACTAATGGAGTTTAACCATAGGAGTGTGCAGCAGGGTGTTGCTGAAAGAGCTCCCATCCATGGCCTCTCTCCTTTAGATAAACAAACAGTAAAAAAAATAGTGTCGAGAATGAGCTTAAACAACATCAGGCTCAATTTGCCTTAGGAAATCATTGTTCAAGCAGGGGAGATCACTAAAATAGCCCAGAGTGATTATTGGCTGCTAAAGTCTGAATAGAAGTTCAGTCCTGTCATTATTTGACCGTAACACTTTCCTGACATCTCCCAAGTAATTTCAGATTGTGCTGCGTTTCAACAGACATAATTGAGGTTATTTTGGCGAAGGCTGCAGATGTTGTTCCTGTCTCAACATAATTACATGTTCTGCATTCCACTGGGCCTCACAAAGGTTTATCCTCCTCACCCAAATGATACCACAAATTACCCAACCCAAAATATACAAAGCCACAGCGACCCATTAAACTCAACTTTCCATTCACTTCTTTTTCAACCCATAGGCCCACTGTTCAAATCCTTACCCATACTTTTTTTTTTCTATTTTTCAGGAAATTTGGAGCGCTTAATTGCCATATTAGACACAATGTAATTAGCAATTTGTTTCTTTGGTTATCCCTCTGAGACAGATATGAATGTCTATTTACTGGATGGTTCAGAGAGCACGGGTGGTGCCACAGGAGATGGTACAAAATAGTTGGGAGCTTTTTTAATCAGGTATGGGCATATTGGCTGTTTAAAGACCTGAGCATGTGACCTTCTGAATACAGGATAATCGCTCCGACTGTCTTGCCATCCATCAGAAAAAACAAATGTCTTTAATCTTAGATAACATGAAAATAATTTGGCATTTGTCCTGTTTGCGGGTTGGAAGAGCCCACAACTGAGAAGTTTCAGTTGTGTCCAAGCAATATTCAGACTTGAACGGGAAGAGGCAAAATACAACGGTCAGGCCGTCTCTACTTCAGGTTTACTTGACAATCAACAAACACTAACACATTGTTTGGGTATTTTAAAGTCGTTCCTGATGCCGATTACCAGTTAGCCGATTACAGGGTTTCAGCTCAAATCTGTAAATGTTCTTACGCTGGATTTGACTGAAATTGCTTTGTAAATACAGTTAGTTGGAAACTTGACATGTTGTTTATAAGCTGGCTTTTGAGTGAGCTGGCAACAGTTACTGAATCCAGCACAAGAGTTGGAGTATGTCTTTTAACCTTTTATTAGTATCTAAACCTTTAGGTGAATAAATCCATTAGGGAATGATGGTGGGTCATCATACAAGGGGTTATTGATTTTTGTTTTTATTCATTTTTAATCTAATACTAGCATTCTAGCACTGCCATTATTCTACACGCAACATCCAGAGTTGTTGTGATACACTTTTCTTATGCACAGCGATGAGCAGCTGTGAAATGTTCATTGTTTTTAAGCTTTTATCAGAGAGGTGACGATCTTTTTTTTTTTTTTTTTTAGGATAAACTTCACAGTGTGACAAGTCAAGCTTTTGTTAGCTAACGTTGCTACCATTGTCACCAGTTCTTGTGGTTGTTTCACAGTAAAGGCCTACCTCGGCCTTCAAATTAAAACACACTGACACACTTAATAAGGTGCGCACGCCGCACACGCACACGCACACGCACACACACACACACACACACACACACAACACACAACAACAACCCACACACCAATGATAAAGAAGACCTTATACTCTGGCATTTGTGTTTTACAAAATAACTTCTGTGATGTAACCCCTTTTCAGCACAAGGAAAACAAATATGTGAAATTAAGATGATATTGCTTAGAGGTTACTCTATTCCAAGTATTTTGATCAGTGATTCAGCACACCAGCATGTCTACATGAGTGCCAAACGTGAAACAATTCCTCCTTTAAATCCAAATCGAGAAATAAACAACATTGCAATTCTGACAGTTAATTAACTGTGCAAATCTTCCTTACCTGAGGCGTGAAGATTTTGGGGTTGGACAGGAAGTGCTGGCGGAACACTTTAATGATGAGGTCGAGCTCTCGCAGGTACTGCCGCTCTTCTGCGATTTCAAGCCTCACCAGGTCGTCGTACGTGAGCTCCCCAGAGGACGACGGCTCCTCTGTGCACTGGGACATCAAGCCGATGTCCTCCTCCTGGTCAAACATGTCCATCAGCACCTGGAAACAGCAGAAACCATCGACCAATCAGAGTCAAAGCAATTGTCTTCTACGACGATTTTAAAATGCCCATAACCTGCATCCATAAAACTGGGTGCTGTACACAGGTGTCAGCTTTTTTCCAAATTCTCACCTTGTCTGCACACATGGACACTTTTATGTCCTGCTGGCTGATTTCATAGTGCCTAATGTTGCCAACATAGTTGCCCGCCAGTTTCAGTATGTCTGCCGATATGTATTCAAGCACGGCCACGATGTACAGGGAAACATGGTAGTCCACTTTATAGCCCAAAACCTCCTGTTGAAGAAAAAAATAAATAAAATGAAGCAGAATAAAAACATGTTAAGTATTACACATGGGTTCAAAAATGATTCTTAATGGTTTGTCTGAACCTGCATGAAGGGCCAGATCAGTTCAGGGCAACTCAATTAGTCTTAACCAAGCTGTCAAAACAGTAAGCTAAATTTAATCACAAATATTTCCCAGCAACAGTCCTAAGTTTCTGGCACTTGCGTCAGAGTTGACTACGTCTTATAGGAACACTGCTACAATCAAGAATGAAGCATGCCTTTCAATCAAAATACTTACATACTTTATTTTCCCCAAATTCTTTTATTTATTTTTAAACAAAACATCATTTTGGCATTATAAAGCTTTGTTGGGGTCTTCAGGAGTCTTTACCTTAAGCAGTGGGTGTATCTTGTCCACGGGGAGAAGTAAGGGGTTTCTCCTCTTGCGTTTCTCAATAGCTGACTGGGCGTCGGCAATTGCCCACTTATCTATCGGGTGGGGAAAGGTTTTCTGGACGCGTTCCTGGAATAAGAGGAAATTACTCATTTAACACTTGATGAATTTGGAAGCATTAAGATGGTTGAAAGCTGCAAGTATTCATTTGGTTATGTGGAATGCTGCTGTGGTATCACATGTTTACTAACGGCATTTTGTCAATTTTAAACATATTCTGAATTCATATTAAGATGCTCCATAGAGTGCCCGACCTCCACGTCCTGCACGGAGCGAGGTTGGGCCACACACAGCATGTTGAGCAGCTGTAGGATCAGCTCCTCGATGTGCTGCAGGGCGTCCTCCTTTGCCATGAGGTTTGGGTGGACCTGCTTCTGTACCTGAATGTTCGAAACAACGTATACAAAGAGACATGAGTGACAGATACAGCAAGATGGTTGAAAGAGCATCCTGTAACTTAAAAACCGATAAAGGATTGATTTTCATTAGCTACTGTAAGAGAAGGACAATCACTTTCTTCTGCACCGTCCACATGATACGTTAACTGAAACTATAATATGTTAAACTGATCGTAACACCTGGCATGATGCACCTCACTAAGGCTCAGGTCACATTTTATGACGTCAAGACAGCAAGTACAGACAATGACTGACTGAAGACAAACACCTCCTCCTTGTTTTAAAAGGGTCATATTGGTGGTTTCTGCATGCTTCAGCCCATTAAATACAAATTACACGTCATTTTCGTGGTAACTTTCCAAAGTATACAATCAATAAGTGTTTTTCCATTTCTTTAACAACAGTGTGAAATTCAACTGGCAGAAGCATTCAACTTGCTTGATTTAAGCAATACATCACAGTGAACATTTGGTCACTTGTGTGTCAATTTTACATTATTATTACTTGGCAATACACAATACAGGGGGAAGAAAGCTCAGACATCTAATTATGTGTGTAGTGTTAATTGATCTCTGGTTATATACATTTTAGAATTTAAAAAAAAAACGTAAAACTTGGGGGATATACATATATTAATCAAATCACATGATTTAGCTAACTAAGTTAACCCCTTCAATCATATAAAACTGCTCTTTAATATTAGCTTTTAGGTTGCTGTAGGTAGCAGAGATATAGTAGGAGCGGTGTGTTTGATGTCGGCTGGTAAAAACTGGTTTACATTTTCAAAGAATGTGGTTTAAATTGATTTGATGGATTTCTTCCCCTTCCCGCAACTCCTTATCAAAGTGTGGTGGGGTCTTCTACAGCGCCATATTGCACTGTATTTAATAAATACAGTGTTTTAAGTCTCTTAAGACACATTTTTATTCTTTGGCTTTTAACTCCATGTGAGTTGTGTGGTCCTCTGATGTCTCTTATTGTTTTACTGTATTTTAGTATTTATTCATTTTATCTATGTTTTATTTTTTTAAACCCGATGCTCTTATTTTGTTTTTACAATATTTTACATTAATTGTTTTGTATGTTTGAGTTTTCTGTGCAGCACTTTGGTAACTTTGTGTTTGTAAAATGTTTAACTTTTGAGCAATCTCATCAAATATGGATCCCTCTCGTAACTATCTTCTGCCCACATATAACCTTTCACTGGGAAATACATTAGATCACGGAACAAGCTTTAACTGTGTTTCACTGTGACTTTCAAGACAGAAATAAACCAAATTCACACTTTGACATTGTAAAGGTTAACCCAACAACACAATTCATGAATGCAAAGCTCTTTAGCAGCTGACTGTGGAGATTTTTGGGATATTAGTGTGTCCTTGAATGCACCACCAAGGCAGAATTTTCAAAACTGTCCCTAGTAACATAAAATCAAATAAATAATTTAAAGTCAACTAAATGTTCAAGCAAGTATCAGGTATGGATGTTAATTATTTTTTACTGCATTGAAAAAAAATGAGTAAAAATGGTTGCCTGGAATGTAGGAAACCAATCAAAAACATATGAAACCAATGAAATGCTTGTTCATTCAGTAACATGAAGTATACAAGACGTGTCACTTTGGGCCAAAGCACACCAATCCATCATAATGTTGGTGTAAGATTTAGCAGCATAAAACAGACAAACCCACTCTCCATCAAGGCAATTATTCAGCCTCAAACTGCTGCTAAACAATAAATCTAAAACAAATAACATCTCTATAAAAAAAAAAAAGAGGAAAAAGTCATCCAGGCTTTCTCAGGAGTGGGAATCCTGAGGGTGGAACCAGCCAGCCAGAAGGTGTGGTTTTAGGTGCAGACAGCCAAGAAGGTGTGGTTTCATCAGGTCTACAAGTGGAAAGAGAAGAACCCCCCCCCCCCCCAAAAGTTGTAGTCATTTGGGCCGTGCCCTCTTGCAGGAATGCTGTCAGTTGAGATACTATTATGGCACCCAAAGCAGAGGGGGGGGGGGGGGACGACACAGAAGAGAGTTGGATAGAAAGACAGCTCAACATTTACTCTCGCCTCACAAAAGCCATGCCTGTTCACATGCTAGTGATGGAATTACCCTGGCATATAGTAAAGTGGGGTATTATGATGACACAACATTGTCCTCGGATTAAGGAATGTGAGAAGAGAGTTAAAAGGTCAACGCAGATCAAGCTTCATGCATTCTTGTGCTCTGACTTAACAGAGATGCAGCGACAGGCAGGATGTCCCCTCGGCCTCAAGTTTAAGTTCATTTGTTGAATTTGAAGGTGACATTGTCATTTAGGAGATTATATAAAAGAACCCCAGCTCCCCTAGATCTGGTTTGGATTCAAATTCTGATCCAATAATTACATTCAGATGCTTCTTAAAAAAGAAAAAAAAAAGAGGAGTTGGAAAATCTGAAGACCCAGCTTTGGCCTTGTTTATGTTTCTGTATGTCATTTCTGTTTTGATGCACACTCACAAGACCTAACAGTTATAAATAAACCACAAGTATCAACTCTACATGGGAAAAAATGATATATCAAAGCAGAAGTAAGCTATGAGATATCTTCACGACCGCAAATAGGCACTTGACCAAATTCCACAGGACACCAGGAGCTGTGAGTCACTACACTGAAACTACGGGGGTTTCCCCGGACTCCATTCACAGAATAGTTTGCCCGTTTCTGAGAGGCCCACATCCAACAAGTGTCATCTAACTCAAACAATGTCCCGATGGGGATACACAAATCTGAATGTCATTTGAATAAAAAAACATAACAGAAAAGGGAATTTCAAACACTTATACTGGTACCAAAATAAGCTGCTGGATTGTATTGGTGTACTAAAATACAGGACAGTCTGCACTTTGAAACTATTTGTCAATTAGCTACAGCTACAATTTTGACAACTAATTGTTTAAGTTAAATTTTCAAACAAGAATACACAAGCAACAAGCTTCTCAAAATGTCTATATTTTCCAGATTTCTTCATTTTCTATGCTAATAAACGGAATATATTGGATTTATATTATGCTGCAACAATTCTGACACACAATCATGTAAATCTTTTTTGTAAAAGTGACACCTGTAGTGGTTTAAACTCCTCACATGTAAATATTTCATCTTTTTCTTAGTCTTATACGAATAACGGAATATTCTTGGATTTTTGACTGTTGGTTGGACAAAAGATATTTAAACATGTCGCTTTGGTCTGGATATTGTAATGGGCATTTTTCACTATATTCCAGACCAAACGATTACTCAAGAAAATAAATACGATAATGACATACGGTAGCTGCTTGGATAGTAAATGAGCTAGGGAAAATACACCTTCATAGAAAGCATTTAATAATACATTTTATTGACCGACTCGGAGTTCTCTGGTATGAGCGAACTGCTTCCAGTGAAACTGTCTGTTGTGCTAGATGACGACATGTAAGTTGAGGACTGAAAGCAGAGCGGGGCCATGAGCAGGTATGACTGCTGCTCAGAGTATTTACAGTTCCGCTGAAACTTGATGGGTGATGGATGCAACATGGTCTAATGTAGTTGTCTACGGGCCCAGAAGTAAGCGCAAGCAGAGTGAGTGGGAAAATAGCAGGGGAACTCCTGCATTTGAAAAGCACCCAAAACATCAGAGACAAGGGACACAGTTTTTCCTCGCGGAAGGAAAAACAACTTTTCACTTGCAGAAGCACTATGGTAGGTGAATTCAAAACACCCTCCCTCTTTACTTTAATGGCGTTTTCACACCTAAAAGTCCGGACCAAGGTACGAACCAGTGCTTGTGTTTTCATTACATTACAAAGAATTTTCCATGACATACCTATGGCGCGTTGTACAATTACCACGTACGATCGCATCTTTCTCACCTGCAATTTTTGGTCGGACCAAACTGACAAGTCCGAAAGACCGGACCAAATGAGGTAGGTGTGAAAACGCCCTAAATGGGCACCAACTAAAACATGCTCAAGACAACAGATTCAATAAGGAATTTGGTGTAAATGTCAACATGATCAGCCATTATGCACGGCAAAATGAGCTTTCCTCCTGGTGGAAAGTAGCAAAGGCTAGTGCGAAAATGACGAACCAATCAACTGATGAATCAATTATTCAGTCAACAGAAAATAAACTTTGATAATCCATTAATTGTTTGCCTCATTTCTCAAGCAAATACCAAATATTCACTCAAATGTAGGGGGTTGCTACTATTCTGTTCTATAACATTGTAAATTTGGTGGATAATATGGATTAAATATTCTTAAATAAAAATATTTGATCACAAAAAACATATATACAGTATATTCTGTGACAATTTGAGATGCAATTGATTCTTTTCAGTAATCTGAATTATTTCCTCAATTAGTGTATGAAATGTCAAAAAACTGAAAGATGGCTATCAAAAAGCCCCCATTTATTTATTAAGTTAAATGTTTTGCTTGAAAACAGTAACTTATTATTCAAAATTGTTTGATAAAATCTCTGCCAATCAACTATTTGACTAATTAAGCATTTGTTTCAGCTCTGATTACATTACAAGTATACATATGTCATATCACAATATCAATGTATATCTTCTAGTTCTTGGAAAATTCAATGGAGAAGTTGATAATAAATAAACAATGAGATGTAAGTTTTGGGCAAAGTCGATACCCAACACATCAGAGAGCACCATTACATCCCAAAAAAGAATAATCATCCTAAAAACCTTGGTCATTGATTTGACAGACTATCCACAATGGTTAAATACTCCCAGATATTTTAAAGGGATAGTAATAATTATTATGGTAATTTTTGTTATGGTAATTTTTCAAGCAAGAATGCCAAAGATTTGCTGGTTCTAGCTTAAATATGGAGATTTGCAGCTTTTGTCGTTTACATTTGATAGGAAACTTGGATATGGCATATTTCACAGTTTTCTAACATTTAAAGATGAATCTATTAGGTGAGGGAACAATAGGCAGATTAAATCGATAATGAAAATCGTTGCTTACAGTTCTATATCTCTCATAGTAGACACAGTTGTATTTATTTTTATTGTCTCATGGCATATATTTTTTGCTGTGTATAGTATTAGTTTTGCTGTTGTATAGTATTAGTTTGCTGTTGTATAGTATAGTTTTGTTTTGCTGTTGTATAGTATTAGTTTTGTTTTGCTGTTGTTAAATATTTGTTTTGCTGTTGTATAGTATTTGTTTTGCTGTTGATAGTATTTGTTTTTGCTGTTGTATAGTATTTGTTTTGCTGTTGTATAGTATTCTTTTACTGTTGTATAGTATTTGTTTTGCTGTTGTATAGTATTTTTTGCTGTTGTATAGTATTTGTTTTGCTGTTGTATAGTATTTTTTTTGCTGTGTATAGTTTTTTGTTTTGCTGTATAGTATTGGTTTGTGTGTTTGTATTTGTTTTGTTTTGCTGTTGTATAGTATTTGTTTTTGCTGTTTTGTATAGTATTTGTTTTGCTGTGTATAGTATTTTTTTGCTGTTGTATAGTATTTCTTTTGTTTCGTATAGTATTGTTTTGCTGTTGTATTTTTATTGTTTTGTTTTGCTGTTGTATAGTATTTGTTTTGTTTTGCTGTTGATAGTATTTGTTTTGCTGTTGTATAGTATTTGTTTTGCTGTTGTATAGTATTTGTTTTGCTGTTGTATAGTATTTGTTTTGCTGTTGTATAGTATTTTTTTGTTTTGTATAGTATTGTTTTGCTGTTGTATAGTATTTGTTTGTGTGTTTTGCTGTTGTATAGTATTTGTTTTGCTGTTGTATAGTATTTGTTTTGCTGTTGTATAGTATTTGTTTTGCTGTTGTATAGTATTTGTTTTGCTGTTGTATAGTATTTGTTTGCTGTTGTATAGTATTTGTTTTGCTGTTGTATAGTATTTTTTGTTTTGCTGTATAGTATTGTTTTGCTGTTGTATAGTATTGTTTTGCGTTGTATAGTATTTGTTTTGCTGTGTTGTATTCTTTTGCTGTTGTATAGTATTTGTTTTGCTGTTGTATAGTATTTGTTTTGCTGTTGTATAGTATTTGTTTTGCTGTTGTATAGTATTTGTTTTGCTGTTGTATAGTATTTGTTTTGCTGTTGTATAGTATTTGTTTGTTTTGCTGGTATAGTATTTGTTTGCTGTTGTATAGTATTGTTTTGCTGTTGTATAGTATTTGTTTTGTTTTGCTGTATAGTATTTGTTTGCTGTTGTATAGTATTTGTTTGCTGTTGTATAGTATTTGTTTGCTGTTGTATAGTATTGTTTTGCTGTTGTATAGTATTTGTTTTGCTGTTGTATAGTATTTGTTTTGTTTTGTATAGTATTTTGTTTGCTGGTAAGTTGTTTGCGTTGTATAGTATTTGTTTTGCTGTTGTATAGTATTTGTTTTGCTGTTGTATAGTATTTGTTTTGCTGTTGTATAGTATTTGTTTTGCTGTTGTATAGTATTTGTTTTGCTGTTGTATAGTATTTGTTTTGCTGTTGTATAGTATTTGTTTTGTTTTGCTGTATAGTATTTGCTTTGCTGTTGTATAGTATTTGTTTTGCTGTTTTTAATATATGAATTCCCTGTGCTGCGTCCTTGAGTACCAAGAAAGGCGCCTTTAAATAAAATGTATTATTATTATTGTTATTATTATTATTATTATATATTGTCACTGCCCCCTAATTGTGAATTTAGTATCTTCAGGTTTATTAATACTGAATGTAATACTAAAATGTATCTCAGTCATGTGTAAAGCCTTCATGCACATCCTCCTGTGCCATGTTAGGTGTTCAGTTTCATGGGTCAGCTCCATTAAGAAGGGAAAGGCTAGCATACAGGAAGTCCCAGCGCTTGCTAACTCTTTCTTTCCCCCCATCCATATATGCGTCCAGCTTCCCCTCCCCTCCTGGCTTCTTCTCTACCCACACAGAGCGAAGCCCCCTGGGGGCGAGCAGATCATAGCAGCTGACTGAGAGGTATTGATGTGCGTGTACAAGGAGGCAGCAGTAGTAGCAGCAGCAGGCTTACACTGCACACAGACGGGAGCAGAGCCAGAGCCAGGCGAGGGGAAACCAGGATTCACATGCTGACATGGAACTACCAGGGGAAAAGATCCAACTGGATAATGTTTTATCATCAGCATCTTACAGTAAAAGCAAAAAACTGAACCATGAATGAATGTACTAAATGCCACTGTCAGTGAAATAACACACAGGCTTTTCCTTCAAAAAAAAGAAGAAAAAAAAGAAAAGGACCAACAGCTCTGCACCACCACTGCAGCATCATAAAGTTGTGCTCTGCTGATAACCATTTGTAAATTGTTTAATCGTTAAGTCAGCTTAATTATAGCCTTTTAAATGTGAGAATTTAATACAGAGCTGCAACTTATAATTATTCTATTACCAATAAATCTGCAGATTTGTTTGTAGTGGTTGTTTGTCTAGGTGCAGTGGCTTGAATAAGTCTACACACCCATGCTATAGTTGATTAAAAAGAGGAATAAATAAAAAAAAAACATCTTTTGGAAATGGATGTTAATGCCTTAATTAAAAAATATTTAGGAAAATCCAACCTTTTAAGGTCAATTTGCTTTGTGAATGAATAATGTATTGTAAATAAATAAATGTTCTTCCTTAAAATACAGGGGGCATGAGTATACACCCCCCTGTGTTAAATTCCCATAGAGGCAGGAAGATTTTTATTATTAAAAGGCCAGTTATTACATGGATCAGGATACTATGCATCCTGATAAAGTTCCCTTGGCCTTTGGAATTAAAATAACCCCCCCCCCCCACATCCTCACATACCCTTCACCATTCCTAGATATGCATGGGGAACAGACAGACAGACAGACAATCTGCAAAAAATAGGGTTTTCGTGCAATTTTTAAGCATGTTTATAAAACCCTTTTTTTAAACTGGTGGCGCCCTCACATAACAGCGTCTGTACAGACCCGGATTATGAAATACCTACTATTACATGAATATAACTGCGTTTGTTACATAATGTATATCCACACAGTATCTGGAAGCTAACATTGTGAACATACTCTGCCACAACATGCTGAAGTAATGAGATCTGACAGAAAACAATGGAGCAGACTGTGTAGCACACAAGTGAAAGTTAAGAGGAAATACTCTGAAAGTGGAAAAAGTACACACAGCATTTCTCCAAATCTCCAAACCACTGACATTTAACCTCAAAAGAAGATTGGATTACCTCGAAAGTGCGCCATCATCAAAAGTGTTAGTCGTGAAATGTAGCAAGGAGTTGATGCACATAAAACATGACAGTAGTAGTTCAGAATGATCTGCCATGATGCAGGTCCCCTTTTTATTCAGCTTGCACTATAGTAAAAAAGAAAAATCATGCACATCTCAACTGTAACACAAACACATAGGGATCAGGTGTTGTTGTGTGTGCTGGTGGCAAAAGACCAGAAAAGTTGGAGGTAATAATAGAGGCCTAACGGTGTCAATACAGGGTTAACATTTCTAATTCAATTGATTATTCTCCTGGCTGTGTATATGGGGCTGCATCAGGCTCAGGTTGCAGGTAATGTGGCTTGTGTGTGTGTGTATGTGTGTGTGTTTGTTGTAGAGGTGGGGGTAGGGCTTGTTATTATACCCAAGCATGTGTCACTGTTTGTGATTCATGCCATGACATCATCTGCCATTACAACCAGACTGTCTGGGGAACCACAGGCCGGAGATCAACTCTGAGACAACAGGCACACACACATTAAAAACACAGATCTACACACAAAAGACGCATCGTTTCAGACATAAACAACACACACACACACACAAAGACACACACACAAAGACACACACAAAGACACATAAACAAAGGTAATCCTTTGGACCAACACAAATAGAAGCAAATGTGCCAAGACATACTGTAGATGACAAACAAACACACATGCACATAAGGAAATATAAATTCACAACCACACACACACACACAGCCACACACAACCACACACACACACACCTGACATTTAGCTAGCCCTCCTTACATTCACATTATCAGGCTAGTGGACGTGCAGACTTGCCGTCGACAGCATGTGGCCTCGCCGTGACCCGAGTCTGACCCGACCCAGTGACCCTTGACTGCCTGCATCCACCCATCCTCCGCCTGAACCCCGTATGAGGACAAACTGGTGTTCATAGACTTGATTCAATATTCTGGGAAGGGTGGAGAACATGTGTGTTAATCAGCCCGACTATGTGGACGGCTCGGGGCTGGTGCACAGGAAGTGCAACCTGTTACCAGGAACATCCTGTCCCATCAACACACAAAGCTCATCTGAAAGACATGACACTGGCTGCATGAGGCCGATGGGGAGCCGCTTATGTCACTTGCTCTGCAATATGTTTATCAACTTTAATTAAAAAGGTGATACTGCAGAGGGTGGAGGTCTAATGTTCTATTTCTTTTCCTGTGTGCTTTTATTCCTTACGTTTTTGCAGCAAAGCCAAAAAAACACATCCACATACTCAGAGTTCATAAGGGCAGAAATTAACATTCGCCGAGCACCAAATATTATATTCATAAAATGGCATCAATGGTCAAACTGGCCATTGATTTCTGAGGTGAGTACTGCATATACAGTATTTGATCCTTGTTTATGCTCAACCTTTGTCCCTGCAGATCACTGTGCATGTCCTCTGACCATGACAAGAATTAAAAGGTGAAATAGTTCTTTAGGTTAAAGCGCCCATATTCTGCTCATTTTCAGGTTCATTATTGTATTTTGAGGTTGTACCAGAATAGCTTTACATGGTTTCAGTTTAAAAAAAAAAACACACAATTATTTTGTTAAATTGCACATTGCTGCAGATCCTGTTTTCCCCCTGTGTGTTTAGGTCTCTGTTTTAGCTACAGAGTGAAACATCTCACTTTCATACCAGCTTTGTTAGGAGCTGCACATGCTCAGTCGCTAGCTAAGATCCCATCAGCTAGATAACTCTTTCTCCAACTTTGGCCAGTACAAGGCAGGATTAGCTGGGAGACTTCTTCTAGACCAGGGACACTTGTGGAATACCTGCAGAACAGGGACAGGAAGTAGTTCTTTTGGAGATTATGGTCAACTAGTGCGTGTTGTAGCAGCGTTTTGACATTGAGAACGAGATAGCATGCTAGCGCTAGCATGCGCCACGGTTAGCCACTTCGTCTCGGCTAGACTGAAGGCAGAGGACATTCAGAAACCTGTGTATATTACTCAAAACAGCATGGACACTTTTTTCCCAAGTTTGTATACGTGTGAAAGCACAAGAGACACTAAATAACACCCCAAATCCCAGAAAAAGTGATTCTTTTTAATAATATGGGCACTTTAAGGCACAGACCATGAACGGCAACGTCCTCAGTTCAAGTCCAGCACGGGACCTTTGTTGCAATAAATCATTCCTCATGTCTCAATCCCCTCATTTCCTGTCACCTCTCTACTGTCACTGTGGTAATAAAAAGGTATAAGATGCCTTAAATAAATAAACAAGTCTGCGAGTCTACAACTGCACACACACAAAATACATTCAAAAAATACCTGAATCAGCTCTAAAAGCAGGTAGCAGGATTCAATTAGTTGTAAGCTGCATATATAAATTCACACTTGTAAGTATAATGTGTTCACTTCTTTTTTGAAGACCTTGTAAGCTATATTGAACCTCCTTTTTCTTACAGGGATGCTATTAAAAGAACATATCGAGTTACAATTCTGGTATTTGATTGGGGCAGCAGTCTGTGAACACCCCAAATGTAACTTCTTTTAGTGTATAATTTGCCAGGTTAGCATACCATAGAGTTGCTTCAGGTCACTAGGTAAGTCACTCCCTTAAACGGAAGGTTTCATTATCCAGCTTGACAATAAATCAAAGATGAGATAGATATGAGGTGATAAAAATAAACTGACACACAAATAAACATTTATGATATGGCGAGACCGGTTTCTGGTACAGGCACTTTCTAAATGTCAAATACAGTAAAAGCGTCAGAGTGGAGGCTTGTAACAAGACAATCTGTCTGATTCTGAAGTGACAACTGCTCTGTCTAGCCTGGATGAAAGTTGTGGCAAAACCAGCGGACAAAAAAAAAAGTTTTTAGTTTTGACCGTTAGTGAAGAATTCAAGTGAATTTGAAGCAACAACTCAGATTCTGAAGACCCACGCAAACAACAAAGAATGCTTGTAACCTGACCAATCACAGCTTCAAACGTTGGCATGTGAAGCCCTGTGAACTCAGCAGCATCGCGCTGCGTTAACAACATGGCACTAGAATGAAACTGTACCCAGCAAAGCTCTGGCCTTTCTCTCTATGCCAGTGAAACAGCAGACCTGAAGAATGCACAGTTATTATCAACGCCGGCATGTCAGAGGCTAAATGACGCTCCTGCATAGCACCAGGCACGAGCCGCAGTGATCCAGAATAGCCGGGACACGCAGACGCAGCTAGGAGACAAAAAATTGAACTCCTCCATGACGAAATGTCAACGACACAGACAGAAACACAGACCGCTGCGCGTGTGTCTGTGTGTGTCTCTGTGTGTGGTGTGTGTGTGTGAACTACAAGCTTTATGCTGTAACCTTTAGCATACTTTTTTTTTCTTTTTACTGTTCACATTATAAAAGCCTTTCTTCTTTTCCATGTGGACACTAAACTTTTCTCAAATTATTATTTCTTTCTTGCCATTATTAGATCTAGTGGAGAGATTACAGGTAACGGCCAAACTGGGACGTTGCGGCATCTTAACAGTTTAAACATAAACATAAAGCAAGAACTTTAAATCTCAGGTGCTTCACACATTTACCAGGCACCTCATCATTTCAGCTGTGCAGGTTAGCTCACATGTCTTACATGTTAAGGGATCCCAGTGCTCACAGTGCTTACATACTAATATCCAGGCCTGCAACTAATGATTGCTTTCATAATCGTTTACTTACTACTTAAGACTTATTATCAAATATTCAGTGATTCATTTTCTGTAATTCACCTAATCATTTCAGCCCAACTATTATCCGTCAATGTGTAAAATGTAAATATGGGTTGTAACTGGATAAGTCGGTCTCATTAATGAGGCAGTTTTGCAGGTGACACGTCTTAAACTACCTCCCTGGTTGATCACAAAGTTACTTCCCTGCTCCCGCTCTGACGAGTGTATATCCATCGGGTTTTCGTGCCTTTAAACAATAATCTTAATCATTCTCAGTGGTGGAGTCATCCTCACCCTCCTTCTGACAAGAACACCCCCCCCCTCCCCCCACAGCCCCTGGTGGACAGCTGTGAAAAACAGCCAGTCACAGTCTGTCAAAACCATCACAAAACCTCACTTGCGTCAATCTCTGACAAGCTTTCCCTCCGGCAGTTGTGTAACAAGTTGAGACAATGAAACGGCGGCACCACGGCCCATCACCTGCTCGCTCAGTTTCAACTGATTCATCACACCATCTTTACAGATAACTGGCAGAAAAAAAGGGTTGTTTTATTTATAACACAATGCTGCTACATGGCTACTTCATTCCAATGGCAGGTTACCTCTGTAGGCCCTTTGTGTTACTAAAATAACGCCTTAAAAGTCTTTGTCATAATTTGATAACATTCTTGACTTACCAGGTTTAGGGTCTCGTTGCCCAAATGGACAAAGCACAGTTTTTTTTAAACAATAATGGATAATGGATATCCAAATAAAAAGGTTTTCGGAGTGACGTTGATTGTCTGAATGTTACTTTGAGTTTACAAAGTTGAGTTACAAAAGGGAAGGAAGAGCAGATTGGGTGTGCCAATAACTGATCTCAGAGCAGAAGTCTTAGACACTTGATCAGCTGCACTTTAAACAAAGAGTTAAACAGAGCACAGTAAGTTTGCATTTCTAATATTGAGAAATCTATTTTGGCATGCTGACATGCATCCTTCATTCTTTGGAAAAAAACCTGGTCTGCAGTACTTGTACATCTATTTCAGGAACTTCAATAAGTTCACATATTGAGAAGTTTCTACTGTAATAAATGTATGTAATTTAAAAGTATATGGCTACCACATGGAGTCTTAGTTTAGGTCTTAGTCTTGAGTTCAACAACTGGAAGATAAATAGTGTTCAACAGGGATAAATGGACATTTTCTAGTGTTTAAGTTAAAAGGGATGCTTCACAAATAGAGAAACATTTAAACAGTAAACTGGTTGGATTACAATATGCAGGTCAAAACTAGTTGCCGTTGTTTGGGTGAACTCAAACCTGCTACAAGTCCCCAAGGTGAGCATCATTACTGTGCCATCCTAATGTACCGTTGCATCATCATTACTGTTACTCGAAGCACAGCACAGGTACACCAACAGTATGGAACCATTGGCAAAAGATGTCCTGTCTCAACTTTGCACAACAACACAGCTTTTCTACACCAGTCAATGACCCTCTTTAAAACTTATTAGCAACTATTTTGAGCTCCAGTAACATTAGGAGATGTATACATATCAACGGCTCGTGATAGGACCTTGTGGATTTACACCCATTTTAAAGGAGAGAAGTATGCAGAGTGTTGTGAAACTTCCAGCATCTAAACATTGTGGCTTTGCATATAACATAATGGAACAGAAAGCCAAAAATGCTGACGGTGAAACAGAAAGAGCTGTGATAAGTTTGTGTTTTCATCAGACTGTCATGAGTTTGCAAGTCTGACTACAAATACGTATGAAAGCTAGAGGAGGTCAGAAAACGGAAAATAAACCTGGTGATGAGAAGGAGAAGCCAAAATGATGCAAGAAAAGAGAAAGAAAGGGGCAGTCAAAAAGGAACTGATACGGTTAAGTACTGCTGACCAAGGACATTAAAATTAAAATGTTTCCTGTCCTGAAAGTTTCAATTAGGTTCATGAGAATTAGGCTAGGTTGCATTTCTTTGGAAAAAAAGGGGAGGGAAACTTGCATGTAAGCATCATGAAACAACTGCAGAATATCTCTGCTCTGCAAGGATGAGACATCTTTCCTGTTAGACCAAATGAGGAACAAATAAAAGAGGTTGGCAGCAACACATACGTCAAATGATGTTTGACAGAACTTTCCAGCAGTCCCAGGACAGCTAACTTGTATTTAACTTGGAGGTAACATCAGCACCCTGCAAGTTATTAACGTGGGCCTGTTTACCATCAAAACTATGAACCATTATCAACAAATCAAGACACTGTACAAACTGAACAACTTCTTCAAAAACATTGTGAGGAAAAAAAAGTAATTAAGGGGAACTTGGGTGAGAGACTTACTGAATAAACACACTGTAGACACGTCAACAGCCACTGAATATGAGGACAGCAGTTTCAACACTGACAAATTACTGCTGCAATCCTTAGTGATCAACATAATATGATATACTTTCCAATAAATCCATTTAACGAGGGCATTTACTGCTGGTTACATTACCTTTTTTTGCTAAAATAAATAAATAACAATAACATGACTTTTTTAAGCTGTGGTTTTGGCTGTTATTAAGACTAAGTTGGCAACTTACAACACAAGTTAAGGTTAGTAAGGAAACCATTTCTCACACCATTGAATCTCCAGTATGGGAAAGCGTGTTTTGAAAGGCAGTTTAGGGACTTTGAGAGAAGTAGTAATCGCAGTGTTACCTTCCGTAAAGCTTGCACGAAGAGGCCTCTCCATTTGTGACTGTTCTCGTCACTTGAAAAGTCGTATATCTGCTGGGGCTGCATTGCTGTAGCGGCTCCTGGCGTTGCCGTGATCCAGGCTGAACTGTCAGCATCGGCCCCGGATAGATAGTCCTTTTGGGTGGGTCAGTCCAGGGCAGGCACGGTGGAAAAAGTCCAACTGTCTCGTTTGCAAATATGAAGAGTATCACTAAACCACACTACCTGTCCGGAGTCGAGTCGGGTTAAACTGCGAAAAATCAGCTACAACGAATAATAAAGCACATGTAGCTGTAAAGTTAACTCGCTAGCTTGGTGGCTAATGAGGCTAACCTGCTGCTGCTGTAAACACGGGACAGCGGCTAACTAAAAAGCTAATGGCTAATAACAATGTTGCTAAGTGTTATACTTGCTACTTGGCGCTTGCTAAAAAGCTTATAATAGGCACATTAAGTTCAACGTTAAGTCACGACATGGGAGCTCAGCTTGTTGCCAGCTAACTACAGTTACAAGTTATGTTTGGTTATTTGCTGCCTAAACACCTGTAACGTTAGCGTTAGCCGATGAGCTAACTGGTGCTACAGGCTGCTGCTGGCCTTGATGCGCTCCGAGTTTTATGTTGTGGCACACGACCCGTTCGACTCCAAACAAGGCACACTTTCTCCTGCGCTGATTACTTCACATTTAGGCATCTTTTCCCGGAGTGATCAGACGCTAAATCCAACGTAAATCCACCAAAAGCCAATGAGTCCGAGGCATATCTGTGGAGCAGGGCAGCTAAAAAGCGGTCGAGGTGTTTTTGGTTTGGATTGAGAAGTCGAAGATGTTCGTACCAACTCCGCTGTCTGTCTGCTGCTGCTCTCTGCGCCGCGCGTCCGCTGTCAGGCACGCACGCACGCTGCGTAATTTCACATTTTATTGGACGGATAAAATAAGGCTGGACTTCTGTCTCATTACATATTGTAGTCCAATATTGTAGACAGAAGATTAAAAGTTTTAAGACTATAGATATATCACATGAAATCAACTTTTACTTTTTCACTTCAATGGCATACAAAATCATAGTTTAAACAAATGCACATTATTACACAAGAAGATGCAAATAAATTCTTTATTTCCTTTTTTACTATACAAGCATCTACAGTTAAAACATTAAAAACAACTAGCTTTAGTAACAGCATCAAATTTGGACTTATTTTGTGCTTGCATTAGGGGCTTTTACAGTATGTGTTGCTGTTATTCTGCCTCCTTGTGGACAAACTGTGCTTCATTCAAAATCTAAAAAGTACCAATAAGGTAAAAACTGGTGGAATAAAGAACTAGTCATTATTTCCCTTCTCCGTGTACCTCCATTCGAATAAGGTGACGTTGTGCCAGAAATCATTACTTGGCTTCTAATATTAAAATGTACTTCCGAATATGTAGCCTATATTTAAAAAATCATACAGCACAAACCACACTTTTACTTACCGTTACTTTTGCTATTCAATATGCATTCTGATAAAAAAAATAACGTAACATTCATTTGTCAATAAATGCCATAAAATAATAGCAATTTTATAGAAGCATAATCTTGACAAAATTCAAAGCTATAACAAAGAGCAATATTAAGCAGAATTATATGAAATTCTCACACTCACAACTTAGAAAATATTGAAGTGTTCTTAGTTTACATCAATGTGAATATTACATAAGACTAGAATATTTAGTGTCGATATGATTTAAAATAATTTTTAATGTCCAAAATGGCAAAAAAACAACAACCCGTCTTTCTTCCTCAACTGTGCATTTCTGTAGGTACAATTGTGCGTAACAAGAAAAGATTTAACAATTAAAAAAAAAAAAAAAAAACTTTCTCAAACCGATTGTTGGCACGAAACTAGAGATCATCATCGTTTTAAAATGAATGATGAAATATTTCATTTTTGAGAACAGAAACCAGCAGGCTTTACAATGTTCAAACTGCTCTTATTGCTCTTGCATAGTCCAAACCCAGTAAAAAACACATATGGCCTCTAAAAGTGGAGAGAAATTAAAAAAAAACATATCAGATATATTCTCTTGAAATCCATCATTTTAAAATGGTCAACCTCCCAAAAAGATAATGTTCATATTCAAAACATTATGTTCAACCCGATAATATTACTGACTCTGAACCTTTTTCAGTGATTAACATTTTCACTTAGAGTAACTCGTGATGCACTTTCATTTAAGACAAAAAGGTATTACCAAAAAACGATTTTCTTTACTTGAAATGCGGTCGAGGAAACACATTACCCAATTTAAACCAGCACTACTTAAGTAAAAACAGTCAGGCTTGACCTGCAATAAAAAGGTCTCCATGGTGACAGTGATGCTGAGTGAGTGACAGTTTGATACAACATAGTTTCACTTTGCCACCTCAACCTGGACTGTTTTGGTTTGATCTCGTTCCTTCTGCGATCACCGTGTTGCTCTACAGCGCGAAGCGGCTCTCCACCTCATCTGCGATCATTTCAGCGATAGCGAGGGAGGAGGTGGCCGCAGGCGAGGGAGCGTTACGCACGTGGAGCACCCGACTGCCCACGTCCCCGACCCCGCCGTCAAACACAAAGTCGTCCACGAGATTTCCGTCTCGGTCGAGAGCCTGAGCTCGGACTCCTGCAGGACCCCTGGAGAGGAAACAAGCCAGGGTTACAGAAAACAGCATTGAATCACTTATCTTCTTAATTGTGCTGGTAAACCATCATGGACTCATTTGACCTCCAATTAAAAAATAATAAAAAACTGATACATATGCTGTAGCTTGCATGCATTTTTGAGGTTTTGCCTTATTGGCCTACCTAAGCACGTCACTCCGCGAGAGTTCAGGGATGTACTTCTGCAGAATTTTAACTTGTGCGCCAATGAAAACCCCTCGATACATTTCTCCGATCCCGTACGTTAAATTCTTCATCACCAGCTTCTGAAGGCCCCTGCAGGATAAAAAGAAAAAGACAAAATACTCAGAATGACCTACCATGCAACAATTTCACTGTAATTAAATTATCTCCAAAATGCATCAAGGGCACTACACGTGGTCCAAAATGAGAACAAATGTTGTATTGTACCTGAATGAGAGTGCATCTGCAAAGTCTCGAGCATTGAAGTCGTACACTTTGTATCCCTCCCTTTTGAAGGCGAGGACGGCGTTTGGGCCGAGCCACACGCCTCCGTCCATCCTCGGGGTGAAGTGAACTCCAAGGAAAGGGAAACGAGGGTCAGGGACCTACGGTACCCATATACAATATTTTAAAGAAACAAAATGAATTGGCAACAACGAAGTACCTGTATGTACTGTAAGTATCATTTGAATCATTCTAGTAACAGTATATCAACATGTGGAACATAGCAGAGTAGAGTTACAAAAAAAGAAAGTTTCAAGTTTTTAGTTTTACTGACCATACAAACCATCATCAGGAGCAGATCGAACAACTAATAAATACTAAATGTGCAAGCTGATTGCTTAGCTGCATCATTTCAACTGTAAAATCTTACATGGATACATGTCAACACTCAACGTCACGTTAACAACTTCAGTTATTATTGGCCACCCCTACCCAATTCTGATGATGATTTAACAATAAAAGTAAAATCAAAAGCTTGAAATTGGAAATATACCTTAATCCTTTTTTGGAGTAACTCTACTCTTATAAGAACAGTATTATTTAATATTTTATAAATCCCCATAGGTTAAATTCTAGGTTCAAAGACCAAGGTTTATATTTGATGATCGCTCGCATTTAGAGCTGAAAATGTTGTAGACACTATAGAGAAACACATTTTCCATTTTTTTCTCTACCAATCAGGTATGAGATGTGCTTCCAATTCTTTAACATACAGGAATGATGGCCCAAAACTTAGCAGGGAAAACCAGAATTGTTATAAATGGCAGAGAATGGATGCTACTTCCAGAAAAAGCTGGACTCAACAACAGCTACACCTCTTATGATTTAATCTTCCCCCCTACATACCAATAATGGAAGGAAAAGAAAAAGGTGAAAGGCTACTGCTCACTGATCTCATGTTGCATGACATCTAGCTAATTAATTCCTTCAAATAAGCATCTCTTTCTGCCACAATTTGAAGTTACTAAGCACAGCTTTAAGTGGGTAGACATTTGATATAGTACTTCAATGTGAGGAGAAACATTATCAGATCAAGGGATTTATGTAGATTACATAACTTAAAGATTTGGATCCATGGACATATGGTTCTTCAGCAGACTTACAGGGTAGATATTTCCCTTGACCAGATAGTGTTTCTCTGGCTTCAGGACCAAATAATCCCCTCTGAAGGGGACGATCCGCGGCTCCCGACTGCATCCAGATATCTGCGACAGGCGGTCCGAGTACAGGCCCCCACAGGTCAGGACGTAACGGCAACGCACCTCGTTACCCTGTTAGAACAATACCATGCAAATGATGGAAACTACAGAACACAATCTACACATCGTGATGCTTTTATGTGCGTTTGTCTTACCTTTTTGTCTCTGATTGCGATTGGGTATTTCATGCCTGCAAAGAAGAAAGAAAAAGAAAAAAAAGACACATGTGAGGTGGACTTTAAAGAACTCTACGGCTCTCGTTTAATTATGACTGTGTTGACACATTGATGTACAGAAGCTGTTTATTACCTTCAGTGCTCCCAGCTGGACTCTCTGGGACCATGGAAATGTCACTGACCTCAGATTCGGTCACCACCGTGCCGCCTGCCTCCTTAAAGTCTTGGCCGTACTTGAGAGCCACCATCCTCCAGTCCACGATGCCAGTGTAGGGCGAGTCCAAGGCCATTATACCCTGCAATGACGACACACTATAGACCTTCACTGCCATCTTTTCTTTTGCAGGAACAACAACAGCCTCTCTGAGACTCTTAGGCTGCAGGGTCTTTAACACCCCGACAATGTACCACAAGTAGACTTCATATTTTACAACTACTGTTTTCCGTCAGATCGTTTATAGATCTCAGCGTAATCGACTGCACTTAAAGGCAGCTTCATCTCACGGAGAAAGAGAGAAAGAAAAGAGAACAGCGAGACAGTTCGACTGTGTTTTGTTTGGCAAATATTCAGCTGTTATTCAAACTCCTGGGGTGTACAGAGCTTGTGTTTTTTGTTTTGTTTTTACTTTATTGGGGCAGCTACAGAGGCAGTAATTTTTCTTGTTTCTTGTACGGGACTCTCAAACCACGTCAAAACACACTGACAAGTCTGATCACCGGTTCCAGGATTGGTCATTGCAGGGTGACGTGGGGTTGCGTTTCTCCAAAAGTTGACTCAGTCTCAACTTTTCTCGCAGGCCTGCTGAGTTGTTTTCCGTGTGCCGCCCCTGCGGCAAACCCCGCCGCAGCCTAAACGCACTACCCCCATTCAAAATGAATGGAAAGACCTGCGCTTTTGCCGCACAGCCTGCCGGCCGCCGCACGCTCTGTGAATGCCCACTTACCCTGCAGTATGGCTCTCGCTCTCGGATTCCCTTGGCGTCGACAATACTTAGGTCACGCACATTGTTCTTCATGCCACGCTCATATAGAGCTTGCAGTCTGGGTATCTCCTCCTGCTCCACAGCCACGATAAGCTGCAGAAATACACCAGATCAATACAAAGATAGACACAGCACAACCAATACATATAGCAGCTCCATAGAACACACTTCGTATTACATGCATATTGTAATGTTAAAAAGTGTTAAAAGTATTTTATCGGGTTAAAAAATACTAAGGCAGACCTTTCCACACTTCTTGTAAGGGAGTCCTTTCTTCTCACAGTACTCGTAGGCTAAAGTTGCTCCCCGCACACACAGACGGGCCTTCAGCGACCCCGGCGTGTAGTAGATGCCGCTGTGAATGACTCCACTGTTGTGCCCACTCTGGTGCACAGCTGGTGAGTAAGAAAGTAACAAAGAAACAAAAGAACAAGATGAAGATGAAGAAGAAAGACAGAAAGGCTTCAGACATATGGTCGGACTTTTCCACTCCGTATTATCATCATCATACTGTAATCCTTCCTACATTCAAGGACGTTTTTTTTAGTCCACTTCATCCAAGCTACTCTCAAACCAAGTAGATATGTGCTTTGCTCCTGTTTGACATTGGTGCAAAATCATGAGAAGCTAATCAAAACCTGATATCTACCACTTATGTTTAGATATGATTAAATAACGTATCTGCAGTCAAACGCCATTGCAGCTACTGTAATTATAAACATAATGTAATGTTGTCTTTGTTTAGTATGTTATTTTAGGAATAAAGATACATCGAACAAAACATTGAAGAAAATGCACTTAAGTTACAAGAGAAGTTGATACCACTTCTATGTTTGTTTGCAAAATCTGAGGCTTAACACAAAGATTGGAAAACAGAGGGAAACAGTGAGGCGGGCTTAGTCCCAAAGTAACTAACCCTCCTGTTGTCCTCGGGTCAAATTTAACCACTTTAAAAAATGTCTATTTCTGAAATATGGGTTTCTTTTTAACCAAATTACCACAAAAAATGGATTGGATGCTTGGACGCTCTTTGCAAATACAATGGATCACTTTCATTCCTGACTAAACTCATCTCTACGTTCCTCTGATCTTAACTAGTTTAAATAATTCAGAATTTCTGCTTTTTTAGGTATAATTCTACATAAATGAGGGTTATTGACCATTAATTCCAAAAAGTAGTGTAAAACTAGTGGTAGTAAGGTGGTGGTAGTGAAAACTAAAAAAGAAAAGTCTGATAAATGGACGCAAATGTCAAATTTTTGTCAGTTTTTGATCCGGGAGGACAACAGAAGGGCTTAATCTGCCCCCGAGGACCTCACTCACTCAAAAAAACAGGGAAGAAAGAGTTGTGGTTTGTATGTTGGACTATATGTTTTTACCAAAATTGCTATTCCTCTGAAGCCAAAGATGTCAAATCTATCACTGATAGTCATTTATCAAATGTTACAATTGCAAAGGTTATTACTTCAAAGACCCCAAACATACAGGGCTCCTGAATCAACCTGGCTTCAGCACGATGGCAGGATTCCAATTCCCAATATCCAATACACTAAAATTAAAGCTAAAACTTGGCACTTGACCCCATGATCTGTTTCAGATGTGCTGGGGTTCAGAGCCAGTGCAACTAAAACTGTGTAGAGTTGCAAAGATTAATTGATTATATTAAATAAATAACTCTTTTGAGATTTTTTTTTTTTATGGCAAAATGAAAAAAAAAAAAAGGTTTCTTCTCTCCTCTGTGGCAGTCAACTGAATTTCTTTGAATTGTAGACAAAACTAGACATTTGAGGTAATCGTCTCGGGCGTTTGGGAAACACTGATCCACATTTTTCACCATGTTATGACATTTTATAGACCAAGCAACCAAGCGATTAATTGAGAAAATAATTAACAGATCAATCGACTATGAAAATACTCGTTAGTTGCAGCCCTTAAGTTGCAACCCTAAAAGAGTTTAATCACTGTGACACACAAAACATTTTGCTCTTCATAAATCAGTGATGTCTTCCTTCACAACAACAACAACAGCTTTTTGAGACTCAACCCACCAAGCTCTTTTTCTTTCTCCAGCAGGATGAAGCTGAGGGACGGGTGTCGCAGAATGAGCTCCCTGACTGTTGCCAGGCCAACGATGCCACCTCCCACCACGGCCACGTCATATGTGCTGGAATACAGATGAGAAGTGACCTGACAGTTCAAGTTTAAGATGGGTACTAATAACAAAAAAACAGCTTTACGGGTTGCAAAAGGTAAACACAGATATATTTAGGTCACTGGTTCAATGCCCAACTGTTTATAACTGCATGGGCAGCCAATTTGAAACCTTTGAAACTGATCTGATCTTAGGGAAACCCGTGACACAAGTGTATTTGTATCTACAAAGAGAGTATCCAGCTCTGTCACAAGGCTACACTATGTACATCCATTCATAACCCTAATTACCACAGACTACTATCTACTATCTCTGAGTATAAACAGCAGTTCCAGGATATCAAACTTGACCAGACCTCAATCTATTACAAGGTTTCCCAAAATGAAGCATTTGCAAAAAGCATGAAGAACACAATGTTCAAGCCTGGGAAAACATTTAATTAACTGTGCCTTTCCCCAAGGCAATAGGCACAGTCAACATCTTGTTTTTCATTTCCGAAAATTAGAACCAGGCAAACTGCTGCTGCTCCACAAAAGCATCTAAGTAAAAAAAAAAAAAAAAAAAGTGTTTGGGAGAATCCCACCCCTCTTATATGCACCTATAAATAGATAGAGGAGAACCTAAAGCATGTGCTAAAAGTGCAAATATCCACTATATAATCAAGCTCTCAAGATCCAAAACAATCTTTCAAAGTGGACTCACCATTGCATTGCACTCACACGCTCACACACTCTGACTCACCAGAACGCCATAAACAGCCACGCTATTACATTTTATTTTCAGATTCAAAACAGCACTTCACCATCATTGCCGCACTTCTCCCGACACACAATACAACACACCAGTTATCCTCACTAGGTCAATTCCATAGGCATTCATTCCCGTCCCCCTACACAAAAACAACTATGCATGTACACCGAAGTTAGGAATGACATTCCCCATCACATCAGAACACTACCATCCACCCATATTCCAAGAAGGCATACAGACTGTTCCTTCTCAACAGTTCCACTTGCACTCATTGATTGTTCATGTGCTCTCCAAGTCTTGTTTGCCCTGTCTGTATTGTTGTTTTCAGTTGTCTGTGTTTGTCTAGCCTATGCTAACGTCCCGTACAAGTGTTCCTGTCTTCATGTGCCCTAACTGTGTTCTACGTTCCATGTTTCTGCAGAACAGGAACCTGCTGGAAACCAGTTTTTAAACCGAGCCAGTCCCGTTCAAACTGTAACTTAATGCTACTTTTAATCCTTTCCTGTATACTAAATGGAATAAATAAATAAAATAAACAACTATTCAATGAAGAAACGTTGCTTCATGGATTTTCCTAAGCTTGCAGTCAAATAAATGGTTAAATAGAGTGGGACTGCCTGAACTTGTAAAAACATCTGTTCTTGATTAGAGCTGAAGAACATTTAGTCCTTTACAGAATCTGTGATTTGGAATGAGGTTCTGATATCTTCCCAATATGATGTAACCAAGGGCAGAAGTTGCCTAATTGTTATGAATAAATAACTTGAAGTTACAAAATTCTTTTATCAAAGTGCACTTAGACCAGGCTGGCAAGGTGCCCTTTTACATGACCTGCATGCCATGGCCCCAGAGTGGCCTGCAGATTCTCTGTGGGTCTCATATGATCCACACTCTGCTGCAGGAACACAGTGTTACACAGCACTAGTGACTTACTGCTTGGCACTGACAAAGAAAATCTGTGTCAGGAATGGTTGGAAAGCCACAATACAGCCACTGCTGTATTGTGTGCATAAACAATGCGGGGCGAGTGTGCAGATGCAGATCAGGTAATCAGACATGTTCGTGGTGCACAATGTTCCTGGATCTCTGGATCTTGGAGCAGACTGTTCTTGGAAATGACCAACTTAACTTAAAAGTTAGTTATCCAAGCAGGAAGCTGCTTGTCTCCCGCTTATCTGTTTATTAGTGACTTTAATTATACAGTGAACCAGACAAACGAGTCAAACTCCTCACATGCAACTGGGCCGTGTATACTAAGAGAACTCCACTGTCTGTAATGTCTTACCTGTGCAGCCGTCTGGTTGTAATGTCCTTTACCGGCTGCGCTGCCCCAACAACAGACCTAAAAGTGGCACCGCTGCATGTCCGAATCATTTTCACAACGTTTATTAGCACCTCACAGTCGCTTCCTCATTTCACAACAACCAGAAAGACTTCCCAGAGTTGTGCTTTGTGCTTTCACCTCCTCCCTGTTGCCGCTGCTAGCCTCCCAACCTGGCGCTCTGCCCTGGCTGAAAGTCGAGACGTGACAAACGCCCCCTCGTGAGTGAGGCTCAGCCAATGAGAGGGCACGTTCTCTTTACGCCATAGGTCAAGGGTTGCAGCGATGGACGCGTCTCGAACGTAAACAGTCCTGTCTGTTTGGAGGGCAGGTGAGATTATTTGATGTGGTTCTACTGTGTCGAGGTTTCACTCGTTTCTTTAACTGACTGAAGTAATTGTATATTAGTTATGTATAAAAGTAGTATAATGTATTGACTATGCATGTTATGCATTTCAGCTGTGAGATATGAGGCTTTTATCGAAGGCAGTGCAGTCTGTTGTGGGTCAGAGGGAGTGGAGCCGCAGACACTTCTGGGGCTGGCTCAATGCAGTCTTTAACAAGTGAGACAACACTGTGAAACGCATTAATAACACACGTGTGCACGCTAATGACTACACAACAATGCATGGACCGACTTATTAACAGTCGATAAATAGACAAAGCACTCAACAAGCACTCTTTACACATACGTATGTCCCACTGTCTGTTTAGTTGCCAGTAGGCTATATTAGGTATACGTAGCTAAAGCTAATAGTCTAATACAAAAGTCCTGCAATAAAGCCTTCATCATGAGGATGAGGATGTTCTGTTTTGGTTTAAACTTGCATTTGGAAGCTGTTTAATGTACTGCGTATTAACGAATAGTATTTCTAATATTCTAGTATTTCTTATATCAATTAGGGTGATTTTTGAGTTTGTATAGCCTGATCCAGAAGAAACTATTTAATTTCAACTGTTTGTATGGTTTAAATGACAAAATAACTTCAAAATCTAAATCAATTATCTCAATTTGAATACTGTGGTGATATTTTGGGGAGGAGTTACAGGCAAATTGTTGCTAAATAACCATTTGAATTATGGTACATGAATCATTTTACACTGCAATATGGTCTGAAAATTGTACTGTGTGTCGTCTTTACATCCAGAACGTGACGTTCAGTTATAATGCAAAATAACTAAAATTTTATATGGTATACTGTAATCTCAAATTTGCCATATTGATATTTTGTCCAGCTCTGTGTTGCTGCAGTTTGCTTAATTGTATTACTGCAGAGAATCCCAGGTTTTTGTAACTTAAGCTGTCAAAAATCTATAAAAAGTCAAAAAATTATGAAAAATGCCCCTCACAATTTGCCAGATTCCAACTTTCCCTGTTGGACTCTGGCGAAGTGAGTTTGACTAACATTGTTGGAAACAAGTAAATCTTCAATTAAAACCCCCCAGCAAATATAGGATTTTATTTGATAAGTAACCAAATAGTGGGTGATTTCCTCAGGTTAAAATAACCGGCCTGGTGGTCAGGTTCCCATTTGAACTTTTGCAATCCTCTTGACTCCTCTCTTGTGTGCATCACATTACGTGTGTCATCAGCTTTCGTACTTTGAGAGTCCGTTGATCTTCACTCAGGGTGGACTACGAAAGGATCAAAGCTGTTGGTCCAGACCGAGCTGCGGCAGAGTGGCTGCTGAGATGCGGTGCCAAAGTGAGGTTTCAAGGTTTCGATCGCTGGCAACACGACTACAATGGACTGCCAACTGGGCCTCTGGGCAGATACAAGATCCAGGCGATAGACGCTACCGAATCCTGCATCATGTACAGAGGCTTTGACCACCTGGGTCAGTGTTACAGTGGGGAGAATATTATGTTCTTGACCTTGTGAAATGTCCTGCTCTCATTTCCATTTCCCTCCACATGGTCATGGATAGATTTAACAAGACATACCAGAAAACAAAAGAAATGGACTAATGAAATATAAAGAGAACTTGGCTATTTTTTAGATCCTTAACAATAATGGGACAACTGATGTTTGGAAAGGCCATATAAGGAAATACAAACGGGGGTTTTCCTCTCTACAGGCATCTTTTAAAAAGAAGTTTTAAGTATAATTGGATATTTATTTATACTAGTGCTGCTACAATGGCTTTACCCGAGTTTGATATGACACCAAAACATAGTTAATTAATCAGGGATCAGGTCTCCTGTAGAAGACAAGAAACATGAACGTTACATGTTTCTAATCACTCCTGTGAATCTACTCAAGCTTGGTATTATTTTTTTGTACAAACGTTTATAGATATTTTACAACTTCTTCCTGTTCTGGGAAACATTTTTTAGCTTCCATAACTTTCCCAACTTCTTCCTGTTCTGGGAAAAAAAATTTAGCTTAACTTTCTCAAGAATTAATTAATTTTCCTTTTTCACCTTTATTGGACATAGGACAGTGTAGAAATGGGGAGAAGAGAGACAGGGGTATGACATGCAATAAAGGTCCCACGGCTGAACTCAAACCCGAGAAACCCCTTCTTCCAAGGTGCTCCAACGTACAGAGAGATATATATATATATATATATATAATATATATATATATATATAATATTATATATATATATATATATATATATATATATATATATATATATATATATATATATAATACCTTTTGTAATGTTTATCTACAAAACCCTCTCATTGTTTAACAAAAGCAGACAAACAAAAGCCCAAACCTTTCAACTTTTAAATGTAAAATCCAAGCAGCAGTACAATAAGGTAGCGGTAAAAATAGTCTAAAATTATCAAAACGTTGATTGAATCAAAAACTTTGATCAAAGAATACGGAAAAAGGGACATCAGTCTTACCAGACATTTGATCCCATTTCTTCACTCTTGTAGAGAGTATTAAGTTTGGATTACCCAAGCCTATCAATGTTGGATTTACAGCCTAAAGAGCCTGCTCAAATCAAGGATTAAAGTTATGTTCAGAAAGTGTCAGTTTTGTATAAACTATGTTAACATGAGCTTGACCTCAGCGTTTACCTGAAAGTGATTCCCTTAATTGTTAAAAAGAAAGGAAACTGTGAAAGGGCATCTCTCCCAGACTGATTATGCAAAAGTGACGCGAGTGACTGGGATGTTTTACACCGTCTCTGACCTCGTGCTGCTGCACTCACACACTTTGGTCCCAGAGTCCACACAGATTTTGTTTTGGTCCAAAGTCCTTCTCCGTCTATGTCAATTGAATCAGTAAAGGGTGGTTGTTTTTTTCTAGATGGATTGAAACATGTGGAGGAAATCAAGTTTAACAAGTGTATGTACATCGAGGACACTTGCCTGGAGAGGCTGAGCTCAGTAGAGAATCTGCAGGAGAGTTTGAACACGGTGGAGGTGGTGTCGTGTGGGAATGTAACCGACAAAGGCATCATCGCTCTGCACAGACTAAGGTGAGTTTTTTTTATTTCTTTGTAAGGAATATGTTTTAATGACACTGATTCATCCATTTTGCTGATTTTCGTAATTTGAATTTGTGTATTAACGCCACACAGGAATATGGAGAATCTGTTTCTCAGTGATCTTCCCGGAATCAAAGACAAACAAACGACAGTTGACAGACTACAGACGGCACTCCCGCGTCTGGACATTACGCTGGACCTGGACTGATTGAGAAACAACTTCATGTTATAAAATACAGAGGCCTTTTTCAAAAGGTTTTCAAAGTAAAAGACCCAAGGATTAATAGGTCTTCAGCTAAAACGTTGCATTTCCATGTGAAATCATTTAGTCATGTGGAGAACAGCAGCATGGGGAAAGGATCAGGTTAATGTGTCACCTTTCAGCTTGAAGTATAAGATTTAAAGAAAACAGTCCAGCAGAGAGAAAAGTTAAAGCACTTTATATCGTTGACACTTGATAGATTGAACTATTCTGTAGTTTATTATATTCTCAACATTCAAGGTAATAAAGGTTACTCCATGTGGGTACAAAGAGAGAAACTATTTGGGAGTTATTCAAGAGTTTTAAAATCATTTCTCTTTAGATTAATTTGGCATTTGTACAACATCGGAGGATAGCCAGATTGCTGTGGACATCCTTAGCACCAAAGTTCAACAGATAATGAGTACAATGTGTGTATTGTTACTGCTTTATGCTAGTAAATGTGCGGGTTAAAAGAATATTCACTCCTGACGTCAATAAATAGTTTCAGAAATGAGTCAAAGTTTGTGTCCTAGATCATAGAACTCACTACCAAAAACATGTTCCTTTTTTTTTTTTAAAAGTGTCGTTTGATAAAAAATACATTTGGCAAGGCAGTACGGCAGAGTTTTACCTTCAGTCTACTCAGCGACTACGAGCAGAGCAACGTTTTGCTCCTCGTCATTCCACGTCTATACAAAATAAAACAAAATCACTTGAATTGTTTCGATCAATTGAAACGTTGATGATCTACACTGACCAACATGCTGGGGAAGAGTGCATAGACTGACATCAGTATCAAAAGACCCCCAGACACATCCTACGTGATAAACAACATCTTTAAAATGTGGTTGAGTAGTCATTAAAAACCAAGGCGCTACCAGAATCTGCTTCTGTTCCTGAGGTTTCAGAAAATGCTGCTTGTTGATGGTGTTGGGGTTTGATTGGGCTCGTGCTCAGATGTTGGGTAGGTGATAGTTGAACGTGCGCAGGTTGTTGTAGTACTTTTTATTGTCCAGAGCCGGGAAGATGCCACTGCTGGTCAGCTGTGGCAAATACTGCATGGTGGGAAAAACAATTTCAAAAAAGGTTTCAGGGACAAATTTCAGAGCATTTTCAAAGTACATGGGTACAATGATTTGATACCTGGTGACTAGAAAATGTAACTCAATTAAAAGATGAATTGAAGACTGGGATTTTCTGCAATATGATTTGATTTTAGTGGATTATTTAAAAATAACAATGCCACTTTTTAACTGAATGCAGCTCCAAAATGTAGTTTCATTTGTTTGTTCAGTTTATTCTACAACAAAACATATTAATCACGTTAAACATTGGGAAAAGTTAAGTTGTAGTCTATTTGCACTGCATTCCCACCGGTCTCAGTCCTTTAGATTAGACTTTTAGGTATTTCACCAATGTAAAGTATCTTTGAGTCCTTGGGTCTGAGACAGTCACTCAGTATTTTTGGGCTTTTCCGCCTTTCATTTTTGACAGGACAGCTAGGTGAGAAAGGGGAAAGAGCAGGAAAATTGTAACAGGTCAGATTTGAATCCTGGACCTCTGCGTCGAGGAAGTACATTGAAGTACATGTGCACCTGCTTTACCACTGATCCAACCCGGCCACTTCTTTTATCACAAAGTTTCAGGATCATCTTCCAAAAAAGTCATCCTAATTTACATTTTTGACAGTTTGACCTTTGAGGCTCAATTCATTGAAGCTTATTGAATACCTGATATGTAACTTTTTTTTAAACTTTGAACTAGGGCTGCACGATATGAGGAAGATATGCAAAAAACTTTGAATATCGCAATAATGGTATTACGTAAAGTTAATTAGTTTTGTAGCTTTTAGTATTCTGCTAACATACAATTTGCTTAATGAATTTAAAAGAAATCAAAGAAAATAATTTCCAACATTTTCTTAATGAACATTGAATTAAATGTAAAAGGACAAAAATGCCAGTTACATTTTAAAGTGCAATTTTCTGCTGATAATTTCTTTCAACCAACACAAAAATCTGTCTCTTTTGCAACAATAAAAAAAAAAAAAAAAGATATATTGTGCAGCCTTAGTTTAAACCAGATTTGTTTTCAAAGAAAACCCAATTTTGTTTGCAAATTTACCAGATGTTGGTTAGTTGACTGAAAGATATGCAGTATTTAAAAAGAAAACTGACATTAGCGAATTCCGTAAGTCCCACCATTACTGTTGATAGAGAAGGCCACTAACCCCGGGAGGAAGGTGTTTGCGAGGTAGACCCGTCCTCTTGTTGCTGGATCGGTCGTGCTCTCGAGAGCTTCTCTCGCTCTTTCCCCTCAGACCTCCGAAGTACGGCTGCTGGAGGAGCTGCTCACAGGTCAGCCGCTCGGACGGGTCCATCCTCAGGCAACCCTGAACCATCAACAAGAAAACTTGCTAAACATGACCAATTATGCAACTAAGTAAACATGATGGAGTATTTACTTTGGTTATTTGGGACCACAGAAAGCTTTGCACATTTACACATATTCTGTCACATGAATGAAGGAAAAGTTTATCAAAAACGTCATACTTTTTCTGACATATACATACAGTATATCTGCAATATGCACATTTCATTAGATAAAAATCCAAATTGAAATGTTCAAAACTCATTTCGTTTGGCTGTGGTGTACTAAAACAAGATTGCAGTCATGACGTCGTTACCTTCATGAGACTCAGAGCTTGATGTGAGAGATTTGGATATTTCTGCTCCAAAGATTCCTAAAAAAAAAAAAATGATTCAGTATTTTTTAGTCTTCACAGTTTTCTTTTTCTTGTTGTTTTTCCCCCATTATTTACTTTTGTGGGGTGAGTTAAGGCTCGGCAAAAACTCACTAAAGACCAAATTTACACAAAGAAAAAAACAACTCTGGATACAGCTAATGTAGATCAAAAAGCAACAACAGCCACTTGTGTGACGTCGGCAGATGGAGCACATGTAGATGGAGCGGGTGGTGTGTCTCACCATCTCTTGTGCCTCTGGGATGGAAACTCCACAGAAGAACTGGTTGTTGCTGAAGACCTGCTGGTGTCGAGGGATCAGGTCTCCTGTAGAAGACAAGAAACATGAACGTTACATGTTTCTAATCACTCCTGTGAATCTACTCAAGCTTGGTATTATTTTTTTTTTGTACAAACGTTTATAGATATTTTACAACTTCTTCCTGTTCTGGGAAACATTTTTTAGCTTCCATAACTTTCCCAACTTCTTCCTGTTCTGGGAAAAAAATTTTAGCTTAACTTTCTCAAGAATTTAATGACAATGTAGATATGTTTTTCTTGCTTTATCAAGTTTTATTCTCACATATGTATGAAATGTATGAAAACTAATATCCTGTTAATCCTTATGTATTAATTCAAAATTGACACATTTAATGCATCTGTTAACATTTCCAAAGGGATGCAAAATAGCATGCCTTCTGCTTTGTGATAAATTGCGTTAAAGTGCATTGTGTGAACAGTAAATCAATAAATCTCTATTATAAAGCCTTGCTCCCTGTTTGTTTCACAACTCTGTGAAAGATTTGTGTAAATCGTCTGACAACTATATATCATCATTTCATCACAAATATAGTTCAATTGAAAGACAATAAATGACAAGGTTAATCATCCCACAAACATCCCTTTTATGTATTATTGTTTATATCCTCAAATTTCTCACTGTACAGTTTGTACTGGCAGGTTTCCCCTCAGAACGGCAGCAGACTGATTGATTACCGAGAGTCTTCCTGATCAGGTACAGTTGGTCCATGTCAGACTTCCCAGGCCACAAGGGGATCCCCGACAGCAGCTCGGCAAACACACAACCGATGGCCCAGACGTCCACCGGGGGGCCGTACTGAGTGTCTCCCACCAGCAGCTCAGGGGAGCGGTACCAACGAGTCGCCACGTAGTCTGTGTAGTAGTCGCATGGACCAGCTAGAGGCACAACAAAGGTATGGAAGCTATCAGGTCATGGTGACGGTTAAAGATTAGATTACACAAGTACTCTGTACTTTTATGTCGAAGATTAGATCATTATACTGCTTTTATGATATTTATGTCAGTGTAGCCTCTATTATAGTCTGGATCAACAACAGAACATTTGGGCTGCCGGGTGTTGCTGTCTTAATCTCTGTTCGGAACAACAACTTTTGACTTAGCAAGCTACACGCTGAAAATGGCAAGTTTTGAAGAAGATTTGAATCGTGCAGTGAGGCAGGCCCTCTTGGTTATTTCGGGGAATGATTGTAAAGATTACCAAAGGACGTGTTTATTGCATTTCCTCTCTAACTGGTATGTTTTGGAACTGATTGGCGGGATTGCTGTGGATGAAGTACACACAGCACTACGCTGGTAAAGCATCATTAGTTTAACCATGTATCCAGCTCATTTAAATAACCCATGTTAGTGTATTGTGTGAACAGTTAACTTCATTTAACACTGTATGTGGCGTTTACTTTTGCTCCACCAAAACCGAGACTAATTTCCAGAGCCACCGTCGCTGTGTCCGGAGCTTAGCACCGCCCAGACGATTGTGATTGGCTTAAAGAAATGCAAACATCTGTGGTAGAGCCAGGACACGTCTGGCAATGCGAGACTACCTTGATTATAATGAAGGTTTCTCCCTAATCATAACTTGTGTTTGGAAAAAGTACAAAATTTAAAACATGGTTAAAGGGCTGCTTTAGTCTCAAATACATGCAAACTTCCTCCCAGTAAAACCGCTGCAGCTGCACACCTGAAACACGCAGCATTAAATGATTGAAGCCTTAAAATATTACAAAGGCAACACCCCCAAATGCAACATGTAAGTGTCCACCAGGTGGCACTGTCAAATACATAACAGCAGTTTATAAAGTCTTAAAACTTACTGAGAATCCTTGCGAACCCAAAGTCACAGAGTTTGATGACTTGGTGTTTGGTGATGAGAATATTTTCCGGCTTGACATCTCGGTGAATGCACTGCAGGAACAGGAATTAAAGCACTATAATGAAAGCTCAACAATGTGTTCAGATGCTTATGGTTATGAGATGCTGAGAATAAAAGGGGTCTGTGTGGGGAAACCGTAAAAGCAGAGGGAGACATTGCTGTTAAATGGGAGCTCTTGTAGCATTTGTTGTGTCAAGGTGATACATTAACTGCTGGTCAGCCAAGGGGAAGGAATTCCTGTTAAAAAAAGAGCCATAAAGGAGGAGGCTTGGTGGGAGGAGACTGGAGGAATTCAAAAACAAGTTGAAGGGAAGCTTTAATAACTCAACTAACACTGTATTATACTACATGAGGAGACAGGTAAGAGTAGAAACAGAAAAAGGTGGAGTACCAGTTCCTTACATTTTGTTTGTGACAGAAGTTGACAGCTTGAAGTGTCTGCCAGGTTATACTTTTCACAAGGTTCTCTGGAACTCTGGAGGACAAAAATGAAATCAACATGTTAGGCAGATTAGTTGAATAATCACTAAACTGACCAATAGAAAGTAATAATAAAGCGTCATTGATTCTCCTTTTTATTTCCAACTTAGTGTAATTAGAGTTGGTTGACAAAAAGATTCACCAACTGGAACTTTCCCATCTAACTTACAGCTGATGATTCTCTACAACAACAACAGAGCAAACGCCATCTGTTGATGAAGCCCATTCAAAATAATGTGCTGTTACTGGATCAAACTAAGATTTAAATTTGGTTCAAGTGATTGTTTTAGTGGGTTGAACAAAAATGTAAAATCTGTTGATTGATCAATGTATTATGATGGCTTTTCTTTGTTAACTTTATAAATGATATAATGTAAATTATAAATGAACTTAACCCTTGTGTTGTCTTCCCGTCAAAATTGAAAATCAACACTGTTTTTAACTTTTTCTTACATTTTTGTCCCTCTTTTCAACACTTTTTTCAGTGTTTGTCACTTTTTTGACATTTAACACTATGTAACACTAACTTATCAACTTTAGTTTTACAGTTATTTTTGGAATTTATGGTCAATAAACCTCATTTGTAGGAATTAATATTGAATGTTTGAGTCAGAAAATTAGGAATTATTGAGACTAAAATTAACGGAATGGATGTTGATGGATAATCACAGACTGGAATATGTCAACTTTTACTCAATACTATTTTAAAAACACTTAAATATTTTTTTCAATTGCCATTAAATTGAATAAGACACCCCAAAATTAATGAAAGTAGAGATTTGTACTTGCCAAAGAGCGTTGTGTGGACTCAAACGTGTTACTTTGACACTGAAGAACACTGATATTGGAAAACGGGTCAATTTGACCCGAGGACAACATTCCGATTTCCCGTATAGTTTCAGTTTTATCAATACAAATGAGTATTTTAAGTAATGCATGAGGCTGTACAGAGAGGGGCTTTGAGCTAAATGCTAACATCAGCATGAGCATAAGCCGATGCTTAGCAGGCAACGCTTACCATGTTCATCTCAGTCTCAGTTAGCATGCTAACATCTGCTACTTAGCACTAAGCAAAGTAAAGCAGAGGCTACTGGGAATGTTATTAACATTAGTTCTGCAAGTATTTTTGTCATAATCCAAAGTACTGGACAAATTGTTATTTTGACGAGGAAAGTCAGAGGATCACTGAAGTAGGCCTGTACATATTATTGCATAATTGTCTAATTATTTTACATAATCGCAGTTTGCTTAACCGCAATTAATTGCTAACATTAACTAAGGTCTCAAGGCGTATGACTGGTGATTGTTGATTTTGTTTAGATATGACAAACTGTAATTATATATAAGCGATTATTGGTCGGACTATGTATTTTTATTATTATTTCTTTAAATTGTTAGTTGTTGGTTGTAGCAGCAACAAAAATAACGGGGGGGAGAGATATAGTTAGGAAAAAAATGTATGATATTAAAGAGACGTTTTTTTTACGTCGATGGCTGTGTATTTTTGTTATTACATTATCTGGGTCACATTACAAGGATATAACCAAAATGTATCCTGGAATTGATTCAAAATTTTTATTTGTTTTAAAAAATAGATACATAAATACATATGTTTTTAATTTGATGTTAATTGCAATTAGTTCTGAGACAATTAATTGTACAGCAACATTTGGAACTGGTACAGCTCTACACCGAAGTTATAACAATCCATCATGAAGGGGACAGGAATGTGTGTGCCACATCTCATGGGAATCCATCTTGTAGTTGAGACATCTCACTAAAAGCCATAAATGTCAACCTCATGGTGGCACTAGAGGAAATGTCAGGGGATCACCAGCGTCAGTAAGAATAATTCTCTGGGGACCAAGAAGGTTTGTACAAACTTTCATGGCAATACATCCAATATTTGTTGCGATATTTCAGTATGGACCGACAAACAGACCAACATTGCCATCCCTGGAGCTAAAACGGAAACAAACAGCTGTAGAACTGTTTGGGTTTAGGACACAAATTTGATTCATCTACACAAAAAGATAAATCTAATAACAAAAGAATGGATGGATAGATAACTTTTTTTCTTAGATTATTGTAAAGCAGAAATCTTTTTCTGTCTATTTTTGCTGTCTTCTGTAGTTTGTCAGCTGTTCCCCCCCCCCACCCCCCCGAGATCTCTCCTCCTGCAGATGGCTCTCTGAAGGACACTGAGCAGTGTCCAGTGTTCGTCTGGATGTTCAACACTGAGGCTTTGTTGGTTCAGGGACCATCATCTATCACTGTTGCCGGGGAAATGGCTAAATCGAGCCTTGTGACTGGCAATTAATAACAATCTCCGCCCCTTCTCCACTCACTTTGTTCTCCCAACTCTTCTTTTGAACCCTCTGTGTCCGAGAGACTACAGGCCAGGACCAGAGGGGGAAACCAGACAGCGAAAACACTTCGTATAAAATGTGGCCGAGACTAAACAGTCCCGCCAGCTCCCCGCCAGCAATGCATTCTGGGAGAGCATCACTGTAAACATTCCACAGCGAGCAGGTCAACTTCCTGGGAGACGAGCGTTGTGCCCGTCACAGCCGGACAAAGCCCAATGTATGGTGTGGCGTATGTATAATGTAGAGATAATAAAAAGTACACAGCACTTTGTTAAATCAAAAGCCACCTTAATCAGATTTATGCTTTCATTATCTGTGTGGCAGGCAGTACAGAAACTCAGCTGTGTGCTCATTTCATGAGAGAAAAAGTCCTTAAATAGAGAAATATTTTCTTTTTATTGCATTACTAACACACGTTTCTAAAAGCTTGCACTGCTTTACAAAGGGGGCTAAGTGGTTGAATTAGTACCATGATATTAGTAGAACATCTTTTCAAATATCTATATTAAGTTATTTCCGGTGGTCGGCTGTAAGTATATTTAGTCTAGTGCTGTATTTTAGTACATAATTGAGGTGCTTGTACCACTTCTACTCCACTGCAATTCATTGGGAAATATGTAACTTTTTACTCCACTACATATATTTGACAGCATTAGTTACTTTACAAATAAAGATTTTTGCATGCAAAACAAGTACAGCTAAAATGAAAAAAGATGAATTGATTGGAAATGACCATTGCTGATCATATAAGTCATTTTTCATGCCAGATGATTTTATGGTTCCAGCTTCACAAATGTGAAGATTTGCTTCTTTTCCCTTGAATTAGTTTCATTTACCACGTACTGTTGGTTGGACAAAACAAATACTGTGAAGGTGTTTCTTTGGGCTGTGGGTGAATGCGACCACATTTTCTTACTATTTTCTGAATTTGTACTTTCTTTTAAAGTGAACATTAATGCATCAATAATTATAATACATTACTCTAAAATGAATCATTCTGCATGCGTGTTTTACCGTTGGTACTTTAAGTGTATTTTAATGCTTTTACTTTTGCTCACGTCAAATTTTAAATGCGCAACTTGGATTTGTAACAAAGTATAACTGCACTGTGGTGTTACTATTTTTACTTAAGTAAAAGATGTGAATACGTCTTCCACACACACCCACCCTCTGGGATGACGGTCCAGCTCGTTGAGGACCGTGTGGTCGCAGTACTCAAACACGAGGTGGAGCTTCCGTTTACGCCGAAACACTTCGATCAGATTCACCAGGTTGGCGTGTTTCAGTTGCTGAAATACAAAACACAGCAGAAGACGTCTCAGGGCTTTCGTCTCGCACGGTATCAGAGAAATAGAGTACCAGCCACACAAATACAGCTCCACAGAACCAGTAAACCAGTAAAGTACGCTGTTCAGAGAACAGCACCATCTGTGGTTTGCTCTTATCAAACAGACTAAACAGTTAACAGATGGTAATAAACATGCTGTTGCCCCTGACAACCTGTCCCCATCCTGTCCTATTTATGAGCTCATGGTGTCCAGCAGGCCACTAACATTCCCACCCACCGCATGACTAATTAAACCGCTAATCTACCAGTGTATCTTTGATAATTATTATGCAACATAAAAAAGCCTGGTTTAGCCTTTGCTTTAAACAAACGTAACAAAAAACTATTTTTTTATATTAAATAAGCAGAACAGCCTTACTATTTTAGTTGTTTTTGTCTGAGAAGGAGACAAGGAACTAACTGACATCGATGTTTTTTTCCCCATGTCGATAAAGTCTCACTTAGAGGTTTAATATGAATTAATTGACAAGAATATCTAACATTTTATAGTCAAACAGTTAATAACAAAGACACAAACAAACCAGAACAACGCACTGGTGCGGACGCCTTTCCAGTCATTAAAGGAGGCCCAGTTTTTCATTTCCAGTTATTAAAATACATTTCATATTGTAATTTAGGTACTTCAGTCCGTCCTGACCCTGCAGGGTTTTTCCTTTATCTGATAACAACCCTCTAAACCTCTTTTGAACGTTGCTCTTTTCTCTGTGCAGCAGCTACAAAAATGCTTCCCCTCCGTCTGCAGAATTAACTGCACGCCGTTTCTCCTGCTGGAGAAGGACTTTATTGTTGCATAAATCTTCAAAATAACATATGGCATCATGGTATTTGTTAGTATACTTTGACGGTGCATTATTGTATTTCCAGGGTAGAATATAAAGACATCTTTATACTTTCATCCATACTATGTATAAAAGAGAGTACACATATATATATATATTGCTGGTAAAGGTGTGATTAAAATGGGAAAGGTTAGCTTCTTTAACTAATACAGTCATAATGTGAGTCAGTACAATCATGTTTCTTGATGTATGGACTAGTTTTCATGAATTTGAAATATCATAAGAAATTGAATGAAAGCCAGGAAAAAAGAAAGAAGAAATGAAAAGCTAGTCATGATAAAAAAAGAAATCGCAAAATTATGAGATAAAAAGTCAAAATTCATTTTGTTTTAATTTTAATCTCAGACTTGTATCATGTAATTTTGACCGTCTTTCATAATGTTGACTTAACAAGCCACATTTTGGCATACCAAATGAGAATCTTCTTATAATTTGAATACTTTGCGATGATAATTTGACTTACTATTTCATTGTTTTTACTTAGTACAAAATGTTTGCTCTGATAATTTGGACTTAATGAGCAAACATGGGATGTGCTTTCTCATCGTTTTGATGTACTTCCTGAGAATATTTCCTAACTAAGTCAAAAATGGTTTTATCTCATAATCGGGATCTTGATCTTACCTTTTTTTGGGCTTCCACAGCCTGGTAAACCTGGATTGCACAGATGTGCTCAAAACACACAGATGTGAAGGACTTTTTGTGAGAAGAACTAGAGGATATTAAGGATAGTTATGGGTTGTCACCTTGAGCATCCTGATCTCCCTCAGTGCAATCTTTTTGATGAGGGGATCGTCCTCTGACTCCACAAACTTCTTGATGGCGACAACCTGCCCCGTGTCTCTGTTCCTGCACTTGAAGACGACGCCGTAGGAGCCCTCTCCGATCTTTCCTATCTTCTCGTACTTTTCCATCCTCAGGCTGGACCAGCGGACATATGAAGATAAAAACACTTTTCCAGGTGGGTCCAAGGAGGCTGCCTATGAAAAGGGTTAGAAGAGACACAAGAGGGGTTTTCAGCGGAGATACAGAGAAGAAGAGTGACCACCTGGTGCTTTTATGAATAATTCAATCGATGAAAGCTGAAATACATTCATAATAAGGATCCAAACTTGGTCATATGAGGGTTGGGTGTTTTCTGGACAAAAACATACAATAATGCTTTTCTAAAAACTGTAAAACAGATTTTGGCATGTAAGGATATCAGAAATATTGTTTGACCTGTGCATCGTTATGAGTTATTGTAAAAAACAGAGCTGATGGCACAGAAACATGTCATGCATAATGATCTGAATATAAAAGCATATTAAAGAATGTACATGCATCAGCTATTTGAATGAAAACTATACCATATGTGCATCCAAGATCGAATTGTGTTTAAGCTCTTGGATGTGGGGATCAGAAATGACTAGATAAAATCACTAAAACTGCCTCCAAAAGATAGATTTAACTGCTTAGAGGCAACATTACACCCGTCTCCCAACAGTTAGATTGCGTAACCAAAACATTTGCATTGCAAAGTTAGGTCATTCCCCTAAGGGGGATATAGAGGGAAAACAAATAACACAGAGAGAGTGAACAGCTAGGGGACAAAAAAATCAAAGTTCTGCACAAAATTAATAACAAAAAGGTATGAATGAACAGCTCAGGCTGCATGTTTCTAACGGACATTAGATTAGAGGATTGTATGTGATGACGCAATAGTTACTATAATCCTCAAGTTTGATGTCTGGTTTCAAAATTGCCTCATTAAACCATCCGATTGTATAATTAGCAAGGCATATTTCTATATTTTTGTGAGCATATTTTCGGTAAAATAACTTCCTATTTGTCAAACTATGTAAATTTGAAAACTTACTTACTGTGAAAATGTTGGTCAGTGTGAAATCCAGAGTCGGTGAGGAGCTGCTTCTGGTTCCAAACACAAGGTGGACGATCACAGCTCAACTGTCCCTGCAGACACAAGAAGCGTGAGGTTTTAAAGAGCCAATGCGTTTAGAATTAACCAACATCCGGTTGTGCCTTTCAAAATAAAACAAAATGAGCACGCATCACTTGCTTAGTTTTATATGTTGGGGGTAATCATTAGCTGACTGTGGAATACATAGCAACTGTTATTGCTATTCTTTTAAATGTACTGTAAGCCTCCTGAGCCAAGAAAAGCATGTATCAAAGGTTTTGTTCTGCAGAGGTGAAAGAAAAACTCAAGTTTGGGTTCTGCGAGTAAGGAATTCCACGTTGAACAGAATGGATTTTATTTTGAAGGCGGAAATCACCTTACTTCCAATTTTATCCACTGCCTCTCACCGTTTGAAATGACATTTCTCCCTTTTCCACGCCAGTTCCCATAGGAAGAACTGACTCCACCTCCATACAAAAAGGAAAAACAGAGTCCTGTGGTGTTTTTGAAGGTTTGTAGATGTTTCACACCTGGCATTCAGTGTCAGAGATGCGTTTAAAAATGAAGAGGCAGGTAAATGTCAGGACCCACCCCCCTCCCACACCCACGTTAACAAGTCAGTCTATTCTCAGAGGGGGACTTCATTGAAAACACAAATCCTCACACACTGGAAATCACTTTTAGAGTGCTGCAGTTTCATCATTCCAGGATTGATTTCTTAAAATTTAGTCCATTTCATGTTTTTGGGTGATGATCAAAACAATCCAAGCTTTCTGACATCATCCCACATGAGGAAAATGTAAACCTGTCATGTTGTCCTGTTGCACTGAGACTAATTAGTGCAGTTTGGTGAAGTGAGAGATATGGCACACTAAACAGGGAAATAATGGAAACTTATACTCACCCGTATCCCCCCCGTTCCTCCCATCAGACACTTATCACCAGTGAGGAGAACCTCGAGTGGTGCATCATCAGCTCTGTTATATCAATCCAATCTCACAAAAACTAACCAGTCCATTCATGTTATCTTGTTAAGAAAGCTTTTTTTATTACAAAAAACAGCATACATTAAACATTTTGCGAAAGGGAATGCAAAGATGTTAACAAAACCTAGCATTTTCCCTCATTTTGTCATTTTAAATAAAAAAATGTACAAAAGTGCTTACATGGTGCAAATAATGAGAAGTAAAAGGTCTATAAAAGAGGAAGGTAAAGAAAAAAAAAATGTACATTATATCCAACTTCTAAAAATGCAGCAGAGCAGGAGAGATTCAACTATATTACATAGCAGTAAAAATAAGCCAAAGCAGCTCAGGAACTGATCACTAGGTAGTTAATCCTCACACAGCAGGACAGCACTGTCACTGGCTGTTAACACAGTCTGTAAATCAAACATACCCTATTACTTAACATGAGGTTAATAAATATTGCTTAAATAACCCACAATGCTCATGGGTTTCTGCTTAAACTGAGCTATTAATTTGACTACAGAGCTTGTAAAATCTCCTCTCTAGCCTACAAATGTTTGCCACTGGCAGTGATTATGAGTGACATGTTACGGACAATAACACAATAACTCTCCCATTGTTTTGCTAATACAATCACAAATTCTTGTGAAATTTAATGGCACTTTTGTCAATAATACCTCAAGATAACGTGTGGGTTACTCAGTCCACAGTACAGAAAAGTGAGAAAAATGCTAAGCAACAATATTCAGTTGGGCGTTTATAGTTTCTCCACTTTCTGCTCATATTTTCTAATCAACATTTTCCTTGTTGTTTGTAATGAGCGGAGCTACAATGAACTTGTTGCTGGTGTAAGGCTACTCATGAATCCAGACTGAAGAGGCTCATCTTTTTAAGATAAGCTTAGCCTCGATTGATGGGGGTATTTAGAAATAAATACAGGTAAGTATAGAAAGTAACAGAAATAAATAATACCAGACTGACTAACCTGTCGATTCTGTGATCAGTAAGAAAAGCTCCCAATAATTGTTTAAAACCAGACGTTTTCCTTGACACACAACCTTAGGTGAAAGTCTGAAGTTTACTCCCAAAAACTGAAGCATCTTATACACTTTTCTCTGAGAGAGGCTCAGTAACTGTTCTCATGACCTGCTAAAATGTAGAGGTTGCTCAGGGCCGTGGGGTTGTCTGTGGGTCGGCTCTGTAAAACCACCACCCTGCAAAACAAACAGAAGACACCACAGTCAGAACATCACACAGAAATACTAAATGATGGCTGTTGAAACCTGGTGAAACATAAAACCCGAGCTGTAACAAAAAGTTGAATGTGAATCTGGCAACTCTTGAACTGAAATAAGCCACAAACAAGGAAGCTAAAGTTTTTTTCACAAGTTTTATCGTGTACTATATATCGCATGCACATTAAGGTCTATCCCAACATACGGGGAATAGACTAATTTGCTTTCTTGCTGAGAGTTACATGAGGAGTTTGATACCGCTCGTGTGTGTGGTGGAGGTAAAGCAGCAGAGCTAGCAGCCTAGCTTAGCATAAAGACTGGAAACAGGGAGACAGCCAGCCATGTTCTGTTCAAATAGTAACAAATCTCTACCAGAAATTACCATTACTTGGTTTGTGTTTGGGTTTGGTTTGTAAGGATTAAAGAGAAATATATTATTTTATTTTTAATAGGTCAGTTCTGTCCACATAACTTTGTATGTAAATGAATGGGAAACAATTCCTGCCTGGAACGTAGAAAACAGTGGAGTCATGTGAATCCTTCTAGTTTTGAGCCTTTAAGAGTTGACCAAACAACAAAAAATGTCTCTCCAGGAATGACTGGTGAAGGTTAGGGTATTGACTTTTGTCAATGGAATTGACAACAAATACCATTAAAATGCTGCTCATTTAACTACATTTACCACCTATGACAAACTCAAAGCATGGTAATGGTATCGATCTACTCGGAGGATGCATACTGACAGTTTATGGTAACTGGCAAGTAAACCGTCCTGATCTAGCCGTCACAGTCAGATCAGGACGTCAGTGGGTGCATCTTCAGATGCCATGTGGCGGTGACAGGTGAGCAGGGAAGCTACAGTCCATACTGTCCGTTCCATCAGATGAAATTACAGAGGCATGGAGAGACACTCAAACCAAGCTGGCAGTGCCCGGGCGGCAGTGAATAAAACATGGGGGGCTGGGCAGAGAGAGGCCTTCCTCCAATGCCACAGCCTTCATCTGGAGTCATCACTGACTGAGCTGGGAGAGCCTCACTGAGCGCACTCTGTTAGCATTGGTGTGTGTGTGTGTGTGTGTGTGTGTGTGTGTGTGTGTGTGTGTGTGTGTGTGTGTGTGTGTGTGTGAGAGAGAGAGATGGGGAGCTAAATCACATCCTGCTGAAATCAACCATCATGACATCAGTCTAGAGCGGCAAAGATTCATTTTCTCTGTCAATTGATTAATCAACAACTATTTTAAAAGTCGATAAATTGTTTAAGTTATTTTTCAGGCAAATATTCTGTGGTCCCAGCTTCTCAAATGGGAGGATTTGCGGCTTTTTGGTTATATAACAGTGTTATTTGAATCTCTTTGGGTTTTAGGAAATCAATCAAATTGATAATATACATAATTGTAATACATTAATAAGAAAAAATACCAAACATTCCAGCTTTGTTACATTGTTCCAGCTTATCAAATGTGACAATTTGTTGCTTTTTTGTGTTTGCTATGATTTTAATTAGAATACATTTTGGGTTTTAGACCACCACTCTGACAAAACAAGCATTTTCCCAATTAAGAGAATTTCTCACTCATTTTTATAGATTAATAATTATATAAATTGAACTAAACTAAAACGATTTAACATCTTAAATAACAGCTTAGACTACCACTGACAAAACAAGCAATTTCCCAATTAAGAGCATTTCTCTCATTTTTATAGATTAATAATTATATAAGTTGAACTAAACTAAAAACGATTTAACAGCTTAAATAACAGCTTAGTGCCTTATAGTAGATGTGTAAAATTTAGCTTGACCTTCATGCTTCATGCACCAGAGCTACTGAACAAGCATAAAAACACACAGAGAGAGAGAGAGAGAGAGAGAGGAGGGAGGAGAGAGAGAGAGAGAGGAGAGAGAGAGGAGAGAGAGAGAGAGAGAGAGAGAGAGAGAGAGAGAGAGAGAGAGAGAGAGAGAGAGAGGAGAGAGAGAAATGAGGAGAGAGAGAGGATGTAACAGGGGCAGCAGAGGATGAGAGCTGTGGGCTCTAAACACAGGTGGTAAGCGGATTGTTTGGTGGTTTCCAGGTAATAAGACCTGAGGGAGGACTGCCTGGTATGATAGAGGGCATGGGGCTAATAAATTATACCAACAGTGGTATTGATGGAAAGGCAGATACACAGGGTTACGTGAGAGAGCCTATTTATAATCCGGTCTGTTTATGCGGTGATGCGTTTCAGAAGTCCTTTGGGATGTTTGTGGTACGTGCTCCTCCACTTTGTGTGTTTGCTCATCTGCACTGAAGTGGCTAAAGATGGAAATATCTCTGTACCAACCTGTCAGATCCAAGGAGGCGGAAGACTCTGCTTGGATCACAAATCTCCTGGGTCACCTGGGGAATAATACAAAAAAAAATTTAAACTGACAACATTTTTCTGTTTATGTGACGTACTAGTGGTGCTGAGGGGGCATTGAAACACATGAATCAACAAGCTTCCTTATACCGAAGCCAGCCACCACACATTTTTTATTAATATTGAATGTTGTGTTAACTCACACTGCAATATTTAAATTGCAGCCCAAACTATGCTCACACTGTATGGATCAATTGCCCAGTCAAAACGTGGGTGCTCACACTGAATATAAGCATTTCCATTGACAATTCCAATAAAGCTTTTACAATCTGTGTTTTGAATTTTGGGGGTAAGGTGACAGTTAGCATCTGGATCACTTATTGTGCCTTTAACCAAAAATGTCCATATGTTTTTGAACAGAATGTAGGTAACTAAGTGTTGTTCCTAGGGACTCTGTTACTTTGTACAATCCTGGAGCTTACCTGAACACAAAATGTATCCAAAGACAAGAGCCCCTTCAAAACACACTCTCACGTGTCATGAAAACTTGTCGACAGATGTGAGATAGTCGGGCGTGTGACACCTGCTAGGTGTAAGTCCTTGGCCTTGGGCGAGATCTGATCTGAAGTCTAAACGAGAACAAGGTCTTGGGTGTTCAGAGAAGCACCCACCGTGGCGAGCACGGATCAATGAGCCTGCCCCCCCTTAAATGCCTTCGCTTTTAAGAGGAATCATAACGGGACAAAGAATGAATTATTTAGTGCTGCTCCCTGTTGTGTGCGGGGTTTCGTTTATGATTGAGCATGAATTTTGCATGGCCGCTGACATTTCAAAAATCCTTGCTGTGGCAGAACTGTCAAGCTAGGCTGGGCGCAGACTCTGCAAACAGACCTTCTCTGTTCCATCTGAGTGCCTCAGGACCATGTCTGACACAGTGAGCTTTCAAATGGGTGGCCCCTATCTCCATATCACTTTCATAATAACAGAATGCTTCACCTCCCTGTGATCTCTTGAACTTTTATTCTGCTGTTGAGCTTGAATCGTGATCCGGTTAACATGGAATTCCTCCGTGAAAGGAGAACAAATTCATTACCTCGGCCTGACACAAAGACACTTTGGCTCCACCTGAGGTTTGATCTCCTGGGATCACCTACAGCATGTAGCATGCATAGAAACAGCCAGCACCAGGGTCTTTGTTGACAAGAGCCAGAGATGTTTGTTCATATGTAAAAAAAAACAAGCCTGTATTCAGCGATGTGACAAACAGTCAGAGTTTCTCCTCTGTAGTCACTGGAGACCCATAAAAACTGGTACTGATATTTTGGTGTCAATATTGATTTTAAAGTAGCAAAAAGCTTGAAAATGTTGACTTAGTTTATTTGTTACGTTTATTCTGAGGTGAATGGCATCTTTACTTGCATTTCAGAGTGTCATCTCTTTGTGAAGACTGAAAACTGTACAAACTGTACAAAAAGTGAAGCTAATATACTTGACAACAGACATACAATACAGTGGCACAGTATCAAAAAAGAGACACTTTTGTGAATTTGTATTCGTGGACATGAGCTATTTTTACCTCATTAGACTTGAAACTCTTTCCCTGCATGCCATGTTTCCAGAAGGCCAGGACGCTGTCCTGAAGGCACACTGTCAGAAGAGAAATGTAAAAAGCAATGTGTCAGTGCACGGTCAAGATAGCCAATGAAACACTGCCAACTTGATTAAGAGGAACAAAGTAATTCATTATGGGTTTACAAAAAGACCTTTTGTAAATGTAACATGCCACTTCGCTGGATATACAACCAGCTTTCTGTACACCTGCCAGCTTGTCATGCTGAGTTTTTTTTTATATCTACCTTTAAAGTAAGCAGGTTTTGTTTAAATGTTGTAAGGTCTACACACAGAATTATATGAACTTCCTAAGTCTTTGTCTAAAAGCTTACCAACTGATCCAATGCAGAAGTCAAAACTAAGCTCAGATGCCAGCTTCTTGTTGGACTTCAGTCTGCCCTGGAGATTAACAATCTTCAAATTTTCTGGGGAGAGAAAAAACAAAAAGGCTGTATGAATGATGTGACAGAACATAGATATTTACATCCACTGTTTTGGTCAACGCTCATGAAAAGAGGTTGTACTTACGGTCCAAACACACCAACACCGTGTCTCTCTCCAGCTGAGTGACATGGATTGCATCCACCTGCTGATGAGCTATGGGAAGGGAAGTTACAACTATAAAAATCTTGTTTTCAAACATTTCTGTGGCATGGCAATGTACAATGCATCCCTTATAAGTAATTAAATAAAAGTAAAATATAAAATTAGTTCTTGGATATTCCCTCTCCATTACTGTGTTAGTCATTTCATAACTAAATATTGTAGTTTATTTATCAGCCTGATTCAATTTCTTTTCATTTCTTTACATGTTTCACCATGTTTTAGAGAGCAAACAGAAAGCCATGTCATCATTTGTCATGTGCATCGGTGTTCAAACTGCACAAAAGCCCTTCAAGAGGATGGTGTGTTTCACTTGATACTAATGAAGCCACAAAGATGAGAGGCTGCATTGCATTCTTTAGAGGCTACTTTTAATAGACAACTTGGTTTTCTGCAGAAGTCATCCATTCTGCCATATCTCCACATAACACATTATGTCTTTGTATTGATTGCATGGTATTCAGCTCCACATAAGTGCAGACGTTTGGCTTACTTGTTCCCATTTCTGTGAACCAAGAGGAGCAGGAGTTGAGGTTGATAGTCTCAAAGCGGACTACCTGGCCTGGCTCGGTGCCCTTGCTGATGGCCACACACACCAGAGGATACTCCTGCTCTGGGACCACCAGCATCTCAAACACCTTCAGTGGGCTGGGAAGAGGGAAGTCAAAGTGCTGCCACAGAAAGAGAGGGGGTAAGCGTCAATGGTGCTTCTTTATGTTTAATGATGCTTAAAATTGATTTTGTAGTGTAAAGCTAGTGAAAGAAATCCCAGGGAACATAATTAACTTGTGTTTTAGAGCAAGGGAGCAATGGACACTTCTTTTCTTGCTTGGACAGCTAGATTTTAAAATGTAACTACAAATGTGCTCATGAAAGAACAAATATATTACACAACCTTGAGGTAAAAACATGTAGTTAACTAAATATGTGGAGGAAGAGTAATCCTTGAGATGAGAAAAGAAAACAGCCAGTTTACCTTGATAAGCATAAACCTCTGCATGGGCTCATACCACTGCAACAGGACAATCCCAGACTGCAGCGCTCCACACAAGTACTTGTGGCCTGTATATGGATTTCTCACTGTAAAAAAAGAGAAAACTGTCAAGAGGTATAGCTAGATTGAGCTATGCAGGCTCTTTGTAACTGTTTACGACAGGAGTATATAGTTTAAAAAACTGGCCTAGTACGGAGATGTTTCTCATGTATTGACACAATTTAATATGACAGAAGGGTGAGTCTATAAAACGGAGTGGTTGGGAGGGAAAGGCCACTCACCAATGCAGCACTTGTGACAGCCCTTTGTGTCTGGGATCTTAATTGTCAGGGCAAACCTCCTGAGGAGAGAAAACGGTCAAGTTGTTGTGTCAGTCTTTTAAAAGCCGAGGAAGTATAAAATTGGCCACTGGCTATACTTTTTTCTTTTCTAACACTGGAGTTGTTTGTTGATGTCAGTGAAGAACAAAAAGAGGGAAGAGCATGAGTGTGGCAACATGACTAAAATAAAAATAAATAAATAAAAGAGTATGTATGAGACCAAAAACCTCAGACATGTTGGTCTTACCTGGGTAAGATTTTGTCTGGGAAGCGATGAGTCTGGAACTGAGCAGCCAGCCCCGGCTTCTTCAGCTGCTCAAACAGCCCGATTAGATTGTGGGAGTACAGCTGGAAGGTTTTCCCTACAGCAGAATACAATATATTGCATCACCAGCTTCAAGAGTAAAACAGTGAGTAGTGTAGTCGTAAAAAAAGCCATGAGTTAAAAATACTCACTTAAATATGACAGACAACATCTAATTAAACATTTCTACACATATTTCTTACATAATTTCTGACATTTCTTTACACTTTCTGCATCACATGAAGCAGCTTTCATGTAGAACGGTTAGATGTGAACATGTAAACATGGGGTAAAAACAGAAGTGTGAAAATGATGTGAAGCATGATTACCTTCTGATGAAGCCAGTTAGTAGAATATCAAATCAAGCCAGGCAAGAGGAGGATGAACAGTGGGCAAGGGAAGAGGAGATAAGAACAGAAGTTAAATATACCAAGAGGCAAACTGATGTAGGTAAATACCGAAAGCAGACCTCACACTTTTTAATCCCATCTTCAACTGTTAAACCAGAGAAAAAGACTAAACGACTAGGATAGCCAAACACAGACAGCTTGGTTTCAAATGATAAATGATTTGAGTTTTCTGACAACATGTTGCATGTCTGTTTTAATATATGAAACAAACTACACTTGCATTTTCAGCTACTATAATTTGTAACCTACATAGATCACTATATCTGAGTTGAACAGGCTGTAAAGCCAGATGTGTCACTCATGAGTCACTGTGTTACATGGACACAGTTCTAATAGAAATAGAGGCTCTCCTATCGGAAAACAAAAGAAAGTTATTTCAAGGCTGCAGATATGGAGTGACTGTCTTGCCCTTAGGGGCAGCAAGATAACACAGGACAAAGCAGCAGCAGGTTATTACGGTGGTCAGTTAAGCAGGAGGCTGTGATAAGTCCATCACTTACCAGATAAAGACATCAGGTTGTTGTTGATAACGTACAGCCATGTACACTTCCTCGGGAACAGCTAAATTAGGGAATTAAACAAAAGTGGTACAATTACCTTTTAGTTGGACATTAGCTCTCAAAGGGAGGAGTAAGAAGGTGGAAAAGAACATTTGATTGTTCGCTGGAAACAAAGTCAGCCGGTGACAGCATTTTCAACCAACTCATGAAGTTAAGTTTAGCTAGCTCAATACAGCTGACAAAATTTGCCTGTGATAGTTGCAAAATCCAGAGTTGTCAGCTAGAAATGAGAAGTTTGCTTTTGTATACTGTGTTGCTTTGCTAGTGTCTTTATTGAACCAAATGTATTGTTACGAACAGCAACATCTCACCACCGGTCAGACTAACTGCTACTGTAGTTTGGGTGGTGTTATTTTCTTCAGTCTGTGGCCCAACAGGTAAATTAGGTCTCCAATCTAATGTTAGTGAAAGTGTTGATATATGAAAGCATCAAAAGTGCATTTTAGATTAATGACATGAGTATTTCCAATTGTTGCTGGAGTTTTCTACCCATACGTTATTGTAAACAAACTACATACCTTTTACAGTTTAATGAGGATAAGCAGTTAGTAATTCTATTAACTTATCCTGGTTTTAATAATTATTTTGGACTAATATTAGTTGCTGTTACCTGCTCCATTGTGGCTTCATGCAGCTCGTTAAGATTCAGCGTATAGATTCCATCCTCTGTCCCAAAGATTAGGTACTGATCTAGAGAAAAAAAAAAACATTAAAAAAAATTAAGCCTTGGCTTAAATTAAACATGTTTGTGTACCACACTTGTTTCATGTAGCTGTACCTTTGGTGTCTGGATGAATCCATGATGTGGCACAGTTGATCTTCAGTGGACAGCCATCAAACACCTTAGAGAAACAGGCTCCCATCTGAAATGAAAAGCAACATGGTATAACACTAACAGGCAGCCTCTGGCTCAGAACAGGCAGCCTCTGGCTCACAACAGGCAGCCTCTGGCTCAGAACAGTCAGCCTCTGGCTCAGAACAGTGAAGCGCTGAAATGTCAGCCAGGGTTTAATGAGCTAAAGCTGAGCTGAGCAGAGCAGAACCAACCGCAAAGCAAAAAGCTCTGTGGACACCAAATATCTAAAGAATGTACAGCAGCAGCTCAGACAAGATGTTTAATACCAGTGCCTATGAAACCAGGCCAGCAGGGAAGAGTGAAGACTGTGAGGGACACTGCAGAGGATTCACTCACCAGTACTTTAGGTGTGGGTGGAAGACCGTTGATAGCTGGTTTCTAGAGTGGAGAAGAGAAAACAAAAAACCATAAGATAATGCACACATAGAACACAAAGACAAAGCAGCAGAATTATTTTCAATTTAATTTAGCTCCAGCATTAACAATGACCCGAACAAATGTTCATTTAATGTTCAATATCTGTGGATTAACTGTTGGTGTTTGGATCTGACAATGGAAAAACATATTTGAGGTTTCAGTCCGAGGCCAGCCAGCTATTTGGAGACACGCCACATATAAAATATAGGCTGGTAGACCACAGATGACATTTTCATTGTTAAACCCATGAAACTAAAGATGAGTGTGTGGCTGTCATGATTGTTATCATTATGATATGATTGTTATTATATGAAGTTATTTCACAATATGGCATTACAATATACAGTATAAACTTCAGACTCACAGGGAATTCCTTTTTCTCCTTCCGGTGCTGTCTGTTGGGTGGTGCCATGGGACTGCCTCCATTCACACTGTCATCTGAATCATTATCTGTCATAAGAGGGCAGGCAAATTAAAATTGCATTTGTAGCATAACTATTAATCATAATGTCAAAAATGTAGAAGCTAAATCCAAAGGTTGGACACAGTTACATCAGTCTCCCTTACCTTTACATTCAGATTTACTGAGAGCTTGTAAAATAAAATAAGTTCTCATTTAGAGATGTGCTTGTTTTAGGAGAACAGACACACATAAACAGGTTATTGCACATTAATATATCTAAATCCAGACACAGAGACTAACCAGGATCAGAGGCGTGAGACAAAAGGCCGGGGCTGCTGACGCTGACAGAGAGGAAATCTGGAGATGAGTGCTCCACCTTGTTGCCTAGGTTCTCCGGTGTGCTCTGTATGCGAACGACCTGGCTCGGTCCGTTATCCGAGTTAGGGAACCTCCGAACCGTCAGAGACCTCTCATCATTAAGACCAAGCTCCTCTGACGAGCTGTTTAATCGTGGCTGAGAGAGAAAGAGTGAAAACAGTTTGGTGTTAATTCAAAACTCATACACTTCTAACATGGATTTTAACCGCACAAATCCATGCAGTTAAAATAATTGATCATTTTGTCTCACCTTCGGGGGCAGAGGAGGAGGAACCCCTGGCTTAAGGGTTGACCTGAAATAAAAAGTGTTTCTTTTTATTACTTTAGTATTTTCTTTTAAAAAGATGTATATTATAGCAATGAATGTTTTTGTGTCCATTATGAAATCTTAACGTGATGACATCACTCACAGCTCCACTTCTTCAAAGGCATCTTCAAGATGGGCGATGTGTCCTCTGCAGGAAACAACACAGTGATCGGTGTGAAAAATAAGACTCATCACAGCTCAGGATGAGGGGTGTTAATGGTTCTAATGTAAAATCCCTCCTTAGAGATGAAGAGTGTAGGACTCTAAGGAGAAGATGTATTCGTTTGAAACCCCAGTGAGGATCATGGGATGGAAACCACAAGAAAATAAAGCTGTGTTGATACTTTAAACATCTCTGAAGTCTGTCTTACCATGTTACTATGACGTTCATTTAAAAAAATTTACACTGGAAATTTACACTCAGATTAATTTAAGCAGTAGTAAGTACAGTTTGGATCAAAAGCTACTATCAGACCACAAATGTTGAATGGGGGCGGTGTGTGTGTGTGTGTGTGTGTGTGTGTCAGGGAGGGTGATTTGTGGACAGGGTGGGCGCTAAACCTCACTGAGAAAAGGATGGGGACCGAACAATAGGTGGATGACGTAGGTAGAGTACTACAGCACACACAGTGTTAGTGTTACCGTTGGAACAATTCGTCCTCAACGCTTTTGAGAAGGCTTCTTCGAGGGAGAAGACGAGAGAGAGAGAGGCCGACAGCCAAACGAGGACAGAGAGAAGTGGAAAAAGAAAAACAGTCAAAGCACATGGACAAGTAAGAAGGAGCTTACAGGCCAAAAAAACATTTTAGACTGCAGATGGGGAGAGTGAGCTCATGCACAGACACAGGTTAGCTCCGGGGAATTAGCAGGTTATTATGAGACACAGTGATGAGCATCTGTAAGGAAAATAATTTACACTCCGTCTCAACAATGGATATCACATATACATGGATATACAGAGCATAACTAACATACTTCAGGCATCATTTATTAAACTGTACATTGTTACTCAACACTTAAACTACTATTAGTATTGTGTGCCTCTGCAATTTAATATTTACAGATATCAAAGAAGTAAAATCAAAAAAGAACACCTTGTTTTTTTCCCCCTGGATGAAACTCAAGAGATGCATCCATTTTATAAATAAGCCAAGTGAAAGAGTAAAAGAGAGAAAGTGGGGGTAAATAGGAGCAGTTCCCATGACAACAGTTTCTATGGATTACCTGGTTGTTATTCCTCCCTCTGCAAAGGGACTCCAGGGGGAACGAAAGTCATTATCTTTGCTGACATCCTGTGGAAAGACATGCATGCACATAAATAGATTCTTTTTTATGGATAAGAATTATCTTTTTCTACATGCATTTGAAATATAGTGATTGCAAACAGAAACAGAAAAGTAGTACTTAAATACTACTAGTGTTTAAAAGGAATATGATTGTCACCATTTCAGAATGAGCCTCAGTTTCCTTCAGGAGTGGTGGTTCGAACTGGAGCTTGTCGACTATAAATGAAAAAATAAATAAAGTCTTCAGTTTTGTTTTTTCTTGCACACTGCTTTGGCACTAGAGGGCATCCGTGCCCAACGCATTAAGACACACAAAGCCTTGGGAGTAGTTCTCTTGTGCATTAGTAGCATGAGCCTTGGAAAACACTTAACGCCACTGAACACCCGCATAGGTGGTTTTTAGGTGTGCTGGCTGATGATGGGGATTCATTAGGTCATCTTTATCTAATAATATGAATGATAAAGGTGTAATTTGTCCTGCCCTAACAGATGCAACAAAGCTAACAGGTGACTCAGGAAGATGTCAATACACAACCACACAGTCCTGGGGAGAGGTCTAATCAGCCAGATTAACTGAAAACACCTGTGTGGGTGTAACAATGAACCAACAGCTGATCATCTGCTTCCATTACAATGTACCTGCCAAAACACCACTGAGGTCCTTTATTGATGTATTATGCTACTATGTGAATGTTTGGTCTGGAGCCTAAAGTCAGTCACCAAAGACAAACACAGATTACACTTGACGCTAACCAGATCTGTTCACTTTGGGGAAATATTAGTGAGAGAGCAAGAAACAAAAATAAATCATGGAACAGATTCCTCTTAGTTTAGGTTTGAGGTCACATTCTGTCAAACAGTTGATCCCATAGAGGAGACTGGTTTAGTGTCCAGTGTAAACACGGTGTGATCCTGCTGTAGTTATGGAGACAGAAGAAAACCAACCTGCCAATAAAAACCCCTACATAATCAGCTTCTCATTAACAAAGAAACCTTGTGTTTAAGAATTTAGACCACAGATTTTTTTTCTTTCCTGGTGTTTTTCTGCTTGAGGTATGCTGATAATGTGGACGTGCTGCAATATTTAAAAACGTAGACAACAGCGAGGAGGTGAGTCTAACAGACTACAGCAACACTTTCAAGAAAGTTAAGGAATCAGGTGAGACGTACGAGTCAAACTTAACTTCCTTGTGAGAATCTGATTAGTCATCTACAATGTTATTTTGTAACGTGATGTTTATTTCAGTCAGTCTGATAGGAACCAGGAGGTCACAATGTCCAAATTATTCAACTACATTCAAGCTACACAAACAGTAAGTAGCCACCACATGCAGAGGAACTCACCTTATTAGTGCCACTTAAATCTCAAACACAATGTTCTGTTATGTGCTAAGACATTATCCTACATCTCAGGAAGTCTTGGGAGTGAGCAAGGGAATTAAGCCAACACACACTGTCTCACTACACTGTCACTGACCTGCGTCCCCCCTGTGTCCCTCAGTGAAGCTAGAACTTGAGCACGGCCCTCCTTGGTTTGTCCCATTGTTTGCTTAATGTAGAAGGGAAAGTCAAATGTAATTGTGAGAAATATAGATAAAACTAAACAGAAAGTGCACCTGGTACAGCCACAGTACAAACAAGCACAAAACACACTGAGGCACAGCAAGTATTGCCACAGATAAATAGGACAAACATCTAACAGAGACACTTATCTTGACACTAGACTGTTACTATATCAACCCAAAATGATGAAATGAGAAACAGTCACTTCTGACAACACAGACACACAAAAACTTCCCTGAAGGGTTGCAAAATAAAACATTTGCGCAAAATAAAACATTTACACAATCTAATAAACTGGATCCTCTGCCAAATTCAGTATCAACACTTGTTGACTGAAAACTAAATTCCTCAAGAAACCTTTATGAGTCCTTCAGACAAGCTTTTCACATTATTCATTGAGTAAAACATGAGGGACAGTTAACTTAATGGACTCTACTACATCCACTTTCTCTTCCGTGAATCCCCAGGCTATTTTTATACACACTACCACATGCTGTGGTCTGGAAAAGTGCCAGCCAGTGCTGCCGGATTAGTGGGATGACCCTCTGACAAGCTACCGGACCTCTATCAACCTACAGAGCCAGGCTGACCGACATGCTGACTATTGACAGGACAGATTCATGGCAGGGGTTTGACTTTTGTCTTAGTGATGGGTTTGGGCCTTTTGTTTACTTACAGTCTATCTCTGAGCGTGTCCTCTCTGCCCTGGCTTGTTTGTTGGTCGAGCGGATGGTGTGTCTGACTGCAGACAGGGGCTACAGCAAAGAGTAAAAGAGACAGAGATTTAAAGATAAGAAAATGTGAGTAGTAGTTGAAAGTGGGAGTACAACTTCACAATTATATAACACCGATACTGCATTGCCTTGAGTCATTTAGCACAATTTTGACATTTATCTTTTGGAATAATTTGTAAAAACAAATTCTGAGAACTGAAAGCTACTTTTTGTACTAGGTCTATTCATCATCGCATTATTATGCATCCCAGAGGCTGTTTGTTTGCAACAAGCTCCATTGCTTGCAGTCAATACCCTTCAGGGTTTTTCATTCATGGTCGCCAAGACAGTGCTACTGCTGTCAGGAGGAGAAAAGCACAATAGTCTTTTAAAAGGCCCTGGTACCACCTCTTTGGCTGCCACATAGATGTGATGTTGATTCCAGTTGGAATATTAATGTCATTGGAGAGAATCAAGAAGAGGGGAAAGGGGAGCTTTAAGAGAACACAAATACACACTTTGACAAAGCTTACCTTTTATCATATTATTATATCAAAAACTTAGTGTGCCCCTATTTACATTCACTGCTGATGGGGAGTCTGTCAGTGCATTAAAGTCTTTTTAACTACAATATTTGGTCAAATTAGACAAGTATTGATTGTTTTTTTTCCATCATTTTGCTGTATAATTTCAAAAATGTTGTAAAAAACTTTTGTCCAAACAGAACACTACAAATATAGTTTATGGTTTAATTGATGAGCCAACAGAAATGTTAATATGACATTGTTACTTGGTAAAAACACATATTGGTGTGGCCAAATAACCAGATGAATATTAAAACCAAAACTGGGTAAAAAAATAAATAAATATTTGGATGCGTTTGTTAACCCAGTGCTTTTTATGGTCATACGTACTGGGCCGGTGATAGATTGACATTGACACATTTTTTGTGTGCGTACATCTTTAAACGCTTCTTTGTTGGCTGAGTAGAGATTCAATTTCCTTCTTAATTTTTTTTCAAAGCAAATACAAGTTTTGCACAGTGTCTCAGTTTTTATATGTGATGGAATCAGACATTACCTCAAGGTCATCATCGTCCACTACACTGTAATGCTGGTGGTTGTCTGGGTTGTTCATCTTATCCAGAAGGTCAAGAGCGAGCCTCCTTGTCAAACCCGTCTGAGCCACATACACATGCTGCATGAAAACAAGACAAAAGTTGTATAAAACTGGAGCATCGTTTGAGAATAATAGTGGTCTGACATCTCGTAATCTTACACGCAAGTCCTTGCTAACTGGAACATCAAAATCCCTGCAGAAATGGATATCAAATCCAACTTTTACGGTTAAAAAGAGTAATTAAACCACCTGCATGGACCATCAGGATGAGACACCTTTCCTCAGAGACATGCACTGTGTTAATGATGATAGAAACCATCTTTTAGGAAGCAGCTGAACTTCCTGCTTCTTAAAAGATAGCTTTTTTTATGCATGTACACAAGGCTGGAGCCTGAGTCTTCTTCCTCTTGACTGAGGCTTTGTTGACATTGTTGAAGAATGTAATTGCTAATAACTTTTCTTTAATACATAGACTGTAATTGGGTTTTATACAACCATTTAGGGCAATGGTCTGACTCTGACCCAAACAGCTTGAAATTCGGCCAAACCACACAAAAGCTCATTGGACCAACTGAGATGCTCTACTTCTTTTTCTGGTCCTCAGGATTCACAAATGGTAGGCTAATACAATAAATACATATTTCTAATTTCAACTAAAGTAAGAAACTGTAAAAGACAGAACTCAGGCATGACTTTTGAAACTTGGCTAACGTGCAACATTTCCACTGTGAATAGGTTCAGGCTAAAAAATTGCAATACATTCTTTGTTGCAAACATTTCAGTCTCCTATTATATAATGTCTACCATATGTCGACAAGAGCAATAAAAAATATTACCGATAGAAGTTTTTCTGCAGTGGGCCTCCTCTTTGGGTTCTTTGTTAGAGACACTTTGACAAAGTTATGGAAGTGGGTGGACCTGGGGAACATGATGATTATGTTTTAATGCAACAATTGTCACTATTGTTGTTTTAAGACCAAAGTGTAAAGTATCACAATGTAATCCCAGAAAAGAATACTGAACATTCTGGGGCACTCACCATTTGTTTTTGTCTTTTAACTTCGGAGGCTGAAAGCTGCTCTTTGACATCAAAAACAAGGCCCTAAGGAAAAACAAAAAAACTTGGATTAAGGAGAAATCCGGTCGATTTCAACAAGTAGACAGACTTAAGACCTAAGTAAGATGAACTTAAGTAAAGTAAGCCTGCAAATTCTTCTTATAATAGCCTAAACCTAGTTTGAATTAAAAAGGAACACCATTGAAGTAATGAAAAGACTTGATTACATTACACTAACACAAAAGAAGTAATTAGCCTAAGAATCATCTGAGAACGTTCCAACTGACTTTTTTCAAGGAAAGTAAAACACACCTCATCGGGTGCAGGTCAAACATTGGAGGCTGTAGCTCAGCCAACTCTATGGACGTGATGCCAACAGCCCAGATATCACACAGCTGGTTGTAGCCACCGTTCTTTTCCACTGCTGCTACTTCTGGAGCCATCCTGCACAAATTCAGGACAAGAATTCAGCGTTGACTCTCCAAACAAACGGAAACAAGACTAGATAAAAACCTAGTTTATATCTAGACCATATGGTCAATATGCCAAATTGTGGACAAATGGTTACCAGGATGGTCAGAGGTGGTGTCTATAATGTGAATATATAAATTAAATGTAGAAGTGCTGACCGATGGTATTATGAACATCATCACAAATGACAAGTCTGAAAACATTTTATTTAGCAATGGGTACCAAAACACAGTATTAAAACAAGCTCTGGGGCTAAAAACTGTAGTATTTGCTATCATACTGCAGCCTTTACCCTGCTATGTGTTGGAGCTGAACTCTTTTCACACGCAAACATGCACACATAGATGGAGACTACTACTTCTTACTGTAGCCTAAGTAAGTGCAATAAAATCTTTGTGAGTAAAAAGCAAATATTTATCAATACACCAGTTCAACAGGCATAAACACGTAGAAAGCAATATTTTAATCTCTCTCACTCCCTGCTGTTATTTTAAACATGCACACAACGCGCTAGTTCGGCTAATAGCGAATTGTGACAAGATAAAATAAAAACGTATGTTTAACTGTCTGTTATCTTAGTTTGCCACCAACTATTTTCTTTCCAGAAGCCATATTTGAGCGCACGCACACACACGCACACACGCGTTAAGGGGAAGATTAAAAAAAGAGGAACTGGATCTGTAAATTCTCACAAAATAACAATTGGATTCATATCTTTCTACTCAGTCAGAATCTTATTAACCTGAAGTCCCAGTCTCTGTCACAATAATAGCATATGTGATGTTTTAGGCTTATTGGCAGACATCCATTTAAAACGTAGCCAAAGGAATATAAAAAGCCTGTTTTCCATGTCCACTGGAGTTTCACAGCTTGCACTCTAAAAAATGGTTGTCATTCGCAAGGCTACTTTTAATTTTATACTTTAAGTAAACTTCCAAGCCTGTACTTTGTTACTTTTACTTGAGTAAAGAAGTTAAATTAGAACTTCTACTTTAATTTTTTAACACAAGTATCACAAGTATTGAGTACGGGAAGTGAGTACTTTTGCCATCTCTGCCCACTGGCATTGTTTACTTGTGCTACTTTCAGATGAGATCGCTTTTCTTTGTGTGTAGGTCTATTAATTTTTTGTATTTTAAGTAGTTTTTTTTAACCTATTCAAGAAAGTCAAAGGCCCAATGGCTTGAGTTGGGGTGGGGGGTATCTTTCACATTAGCTAGTTTATGCATAACACAACCATATATTGTTTGTATACATTTGGTCTATTATGTGCTGTAGAAAACGCTACATTGTTTTATCAAAAATCAATAAAACAATTGCTAAACAAAATAAGCCCCAATGGCTCATTTGATAAGGGTGACACACTCACCAGTAAGGTGTTCCAATGAAGGACTTCCTTTTGGCAATGGTTGCTGTTATTTTGGCTGCAACTCCGAAGTCAGCTGTAACAAGGTTTGACAGGGCTTTTCAGATTATGTAATCCTTGTACAACTGAAAGCTACAGAAGAGTTCAAGAGGTCCTTGAGAATAAAAATGCTAAAGAGCAACTTACCTAACTTCACATCTCCATTGTCTGTAAGAAGTATGTTGGCACCCTGTTAAAAAAAATATTGCTTAACTATTTTTTTTACTGCAAGAAAATACATTCAAGAGACCATAATAATATTTTAGCATCATGAGATTGAGGCTGGAAATGCTGAGGTGATGTGCTCAACGGGTATATAACACAGTGACAAATGTTGAACTTTCTCAGTAACATCTGGTTTAGCTGAAGCATTAACTGCTGGTATGTTACTGATCTGACTGCCAGTACAGTTTCACCAGTATTACTACTTTTTGACAGTTCCACTGACTGTTTCTGTTGGCTGTGACTGACAGTCTCCATGGTGGCATCCTGCGGTGAGAGTAAAGGAAACAGGAAGTGCTTGCTACGTAGAGCTGAGTAAAGATAATAGGTTCAGCCCTGACCTTCTGTGATAACACATGAGACTGAGGCTCCAGTCCGTGTGCATGTACCAGGCGTGATCAACTTCAGCTCAACCTCAAAACCACTGTGACAAGTTTTCGAGTGAACACATTCCCAGCTACACTATTTGTGTGACTTCAGTTCACACCTCTGTAGCGTGCTGCTGCACCAGAGAGATCAGACCTCTCTCTGAACTGCTTAAGGACCAACAACAGTTTACAGTGACATTAATTGTTCTCAAGCTGTGCAACTGCTGCATCTTTTTGTCAGTTTTTCTCTTCTTCTTCTTTTCTCCCCCCCTCCCATTCTCTTTGTTTTGAGATTTGTTGCAAAAAGATTTAATGTTAATCTGACTCTGTTGTTATGAGGCAAAGTGTCAATGTGTAGCATATAATAATAGGTCTGAAGTGGCCAAAATTAAAGCTAAAAGAAAACAAAACAAAGTAGAAAAGCTAGGATACCTTGATGTCACGATGCATCTTGCCCTTGCTGTGCAGATATCCCAAACCCTATAAAGGAAATGAATGTATTCAGTAATGAGTTTAACTGATGTTCCAAACATTGAAATATTCTTTTTGTATGAATTATTCAAAAGTGCCATTACCTGTATGGTCTCTCTGCAGACATATGCTATCTGAAGCTCCGAGAGAGGTCCCGTCACTATAACAAATACAATTTCATGTTTGCAAAGCAAGGATTAAGGCAAAAATAAGTTTTACAATGGATTTACAGTATTTAAAAATATTATATCACTGCACATTTCTAGTAATGAATAAGAAAGCAGCTCACCATGATAAATGTCCTGCAGAGATCCTCCACCACAGTACTCCATACATATCCAAAGCTTCTCTCGACTGATGACATCAGAGAAAAGGATTACAATAGGAACTGCTGCTTTGCTAGTTAGCTAGACACACTTATTATACAGCTAAGTAACTATTTTGACAAGTAGCGAAACAAAAGCAGCACAAGCATTCTACAAAGGTTTTTTGTTAAACAAGTTATGTTGCACAAACCAGCAATCCTTCCTGAAACAACCTGGCCAACACATGTTAATAAACGAGGTGTCTGAGAAGAGAGGGGTGAGTAGAAAAATTATGACAACCCTCTGACAAATAGCTAGAAATAAGACCAGTCATTAGACCAGTGTGACTCAGATTCCCGGTTACAACTGTGCAACTTTTCAAACCTTGTAGCTGAACATGGAAATAATTTTATGTCAGGAAACAGGTCTGAACGGAAACTGAATTCCCCCACAAAACTGTGGTTCTACTAATACAATTAATCGAGTTTTATAAAAATTAACGCATGGTGGGTTGCTCATTAAAATTTTACAGTAACCATTTGTGCTCTATGCGGCGAGACTGCATAAGACAGGCCTGCTGTGATAAGACATGCATCTCTCTGGACTAACAGCCATATAAAACAGATCAGAGACTCATATTCCAGTTAAACCTGCTGGAAGTCTCTGGCAGTGGTGGGCGGACCGGCCCTACTTCCTCTCAGATACCAGCCACAAAAAATAGGCTCCATTAAAACATAAGAGCTGCATCCTGGCGCTGAAGAGCCAAGTCAGCACATGAATGAGTCAGTTAAAAGGTTTGAGTCACACTTTCACAAACAGGTGTGACTAATTGATTAATTACATCATGGGAGTGTCAGGCAGTGGCTCTGGGACATTAAATGCTTTTGACAGTAACGTATGAATTCCACAAATGTTACACCTTCGTCTGGCTACAAAAAAAAAAAAAAAAAAAAAAAAAGTATAAATACTGAGTATAAAATGACACAGCAGGAGTATTTTAAGCTGGCTCTTACCAGAGGTAGCTCCCAAAGTAGGCCACAATATTGTGGTGCATGCATTCCTTCACCATGAAGATTTCCTGCTGTATGATGGAAAAGTCATCCCCTGGAAACAGAGGGAGAAATCACACAGGCACATGGACAAAAACTTATATCTACATTTTTTGCCAGGGAACTGTTTAATTTTAAAATGAGACATTATACATTTGGAAATTAACACCTCACAAAAATTTTGTGGGCATGAAATTACAACAATTATGTTTATGATTTATCTCCAGAATAAAATTTGTTTTTTTACACTAGAACAAACCTTAAATTTAAAATGTTGAACTAAAAAAGATGTAATACAAGATGATGTACAAATGACACAAAGGTTGTGCAGACCTTACACTTTAGGTTTTAGAAAACATATTTCCATTTAGTTTTCCAAACTCAAAACTACAGAACAAATTCTTTCCATATTTCCGTGAGACTATATGGTTCAATAATTCATCTCTGTGTAAATACAGCAGATTATACAACAGCCAATAAAAATAGAAGGAACACCTTGTACTTTTAAAGTTTATGTGGTATAGGCTGATATCCAGGCCGCTTTTCAGTTCAGCAAAGCACTCTAACACATCCGACCAGTAGGAAGTAAGAAGACTAAAATATGTAAGCCCAGCTGCTCCCAATTGTGCAGAGACGTAGTCCTGGAATACATTAACAGGAGGTTAAGATCTACCAGACTCTGCCAACTTCAACGCTCTATCAACGGACTGTCATCAAAAGGCCTCGGTCAAGATTAAGCTCATTTGATGGATACAATCTCTGCACAATCTTTACTTATTTTTCTACATATGGTTGAGTGTGTCAATTCTGGTCTTTTGATGGATACATTCTATAATAAATATCAGCAGTGTCACAAAATAGTAACAAGCTAGGTTTGGCAACTACCACCAGCTGTGGCCCGAAGACAAAAAGTTGTTGTTGACCTGCACTTTACTGCGATACATAGCTCCAGGTGGCTTGTGGTCTAGTCTAATTAAAATGATACAGGGGCATTTTAATTTTGGAAGAAAACATCTCTGGACCACAGAGGCATTTTTCGAGCACACAAACAATGCTTTTACCCAATGAAAAGAGCAGTCTTGTTTTCAGCCTGTCTGGGTGGGGTTAGGCTCTGTCACATGAGCCTCTGAATTAAAATCTGGTTGGAATGCCAACACGTGCATAACTTTCTAGCTGATAAACAACAAACCGGTGAATTTCCTTTTTTATCAGCTACAAATTTGGGTATTTAGTCACATCAGAAAGCTTGAGATGATGTAAATATTAGTTGTCTAAACTACATAAAAGAAAAACTATGTACCTGCATCCCTTGTGACCATGATTGTACATCCAACTGGTTTTACATGGTAGCTTTGGATGCATCTACTAATAAAGGACATTAAATAGCTTGATTCAACTTTTTGCTTAAATCTTCTTTGTGAGAGTTCTCTTATTTGTTCAGCACCATGTCACCGTCCTGTCTCTGCACGCTTGAGACCTGGCTTCAATGATTTATTACTACAAGCTAATCCTATCCATACATTTTTATTATTCTTGTTACAGAGACTTGAAAGGTCTGTAAAAACCATAAAAAGTGCCAATTATTCAATCTGAACCCCTCCCTTCTACCTGTAAAATTAGAGATGAATGTCTTGCTCTCTCTCTGCTTTGATGAGGACGAAAGTGAAAGTATTCTTTGTTTGCTATATAATGCTAGAGAAAGGTCACAATTTTGGTAACTTATTAATTATTGTTATTTTATTTTGTGTCATTTCAGAGGAGGAACTACTGGTGACAGAGAGAAATTGTGCAAGGAGCCACAACATTTTGAGCAAGGGTAACTTCAGTGACATTAATCTGAGCTTGGTAAAAAAAACAAAAAAAACATAAGACAATATTCTCTTTGAGTTGAGGTCTAGGCCTAAGAGCTTAGCCACTTCCTGTCAGACTGAGCGCTTCCCTCTGCTCTCTGAATATACACATCCTCGCTTATTGCTTCAATGTTAAGTCTTGTTCAATGTTAAGTTAAGCCAATCTCAAGCTAATATGGTTTGATAGATGTTCTGTCAGTTTATACATAAGGCTATCTTTAAATTAAAAAGGGAAAACAGATCAATATGACGCACCATCCAAGGAGATTGGAAAACCTTTTAAAAAGTTACTGCTTCTGTTCTGACATAACACCTTATAGAAAATAAATGTAACTGCATGCAGAGATGAGACATTGTTCCACACCCAAACGGCTTGCAGCAGAATTTCCAATAGAACCAGCCAGGAGGCGGGTGCCAACTTCTCAGGGACAATAATGACAAAACACAACGAAAATGACAGAAAATGAGAAAATGACCTGTCATAAGAAGAAAAGAGGTATAGTGAGAGATGTAATAATAGTGTTTAAAAATGAAAGACTAACCAAAAGTGCGTACACTCTCTGCAAGAGGAAAAGAGAAGAAAAAAGCTCTCCTTTCCCCGTCTTCCCTCAATGGTCAGAAAGTAAAGAACAACACTAATTTGGTCTTAAGTAGTTATTTACCATCTAACTAATCAGATTAACCTGCGATGTGCCCTACAGTACCTGCAGCCAGAGAGCTTCACCACTCCTATCTCCTCTCTCACTCACTTCAAAGCACCGTCACTCCTCCTGGTCAAACCTGTTTGATTCTGTGGTCCGCCTAAAGCTGTTTACCTGAAGCATAGAAAGGAGTGACTCTTGCAAAAAGAGGAGGTGGAAAAAGAGAGTCCTGCTTAAACATGAACAGAGAGAATATGAATGGTCACGTGGAAAACACGTGGAATACCTGCTGAGGGCTATTTAACTGAGATACATCTACAGGAACATAACTAGGGCCATGTTTGACTAGAAAATGTAACACTGCTCTAAACCTATTTAACATAAAACTTAGCTGTACACTAGGCCTATGTACACTCTTTATCTGTGTATTATTTCTGTAATCCTTATTTATCCTTTACACAAATTATATTTACTACAAATGTTGATCAGTTCAGTTCAAATTGATTGTTTGCATCACCTTTTAACCAAAAAAAGAGCTTGTGTTGCTTCTCCAGTGTGAGGAAATAACTAAAATAACTGTCTGCCTCTTGATGTTACCAACACTCTTTCTATAGAGGCCGTTTTTTTAGCTTTGACAAAGCAATCCCTCATGTTTTTCCATACTCTCCAGCAAAATACTTCTTCTTTTCCGAGTGTGGTATGTCTCTCTCTGACCAGATATTTAAGGCTGTTTGACTCCCTGTGGTCTGTACATGAAGAATCATTCTGATTTTTGTACAGGCGAACTTGCCCACTCTGTCTTCCCAGCCCACAATGCCAAAATTGAACATGCAGCGCGTGCCAGCTTACAAAAACACAGGAGGTGCACGACGTTGCGCCAACAACTTACGGAGCATTCGTGCTAGAAACGAGAGATGGTGACATAATTTAATTCCTCACGCCAGGAACACAGCTAACATTAACCAAGCATAAGCCCCCTGATCTCCACACACACCCACACTTCCAACAGAACATGAATTATCTTATTTTAAGCGCTCTACACCCCTACAGACTTATCAGGAAGTTAAAAAAAAGAAATCTAAGCAACCATTTGAAATTACAGCTCAGATTAGACCTGCACGGTTTGGGGAAAAATATGAATCATGATTTTATTTTTTGCTTAGAATTGATATCACGATTCTCTGCCACAATTTTTTTGACCATGACAAAACAAAACAAATTGGCAGTACCAAATATAGATTTTTTCAACAGGGTGAATCAAGATCACAATTTTATAAACGATTAATCATGCATGCCTAGCTCAAAAACAGGACATGATGACACCTGAGGAAAACAACACGTGTAAACTTGGTAGAAAAACATACCCACAACCGCTCACTGCCCGACTAACACAAACGGTGAGATAATGAATAAAAAAAGAAAACAAGCATAAGTGAATCTCTTTCTTCACTGACTGGTAATCATCTCAGCTCAGTCTGCTTGCTGGTGATACAAAGCCCTCATCGTAATCCCACTAATCTGGAACTGTCACTAGGTCACCAGCAGCAGACACCAAAGCATGGCACAGTTAGAAATGTCCTCCTCTCCTTCCTCCCATGAAAGATCTCAAGTGACATCGTTCTTCATATTACCTTATAGATAGACATGATTCTGGACTCTATATACTGTTATTTTGAATACTGACCAAAGATTATAATTTAAAAATAAAAATATAAAAACAACAATGGGGCTATGATCACATACATATTTGCAGTCATGAGTACTGGCACTGTACAACAATATTTTCATTTGTAGTCTTTTTAGTACTTGTGCATTCCATTCAAAACCCTTTTAAAATACTAGACTTATTTTTCAGACTTTTTCAGCATTGGCAAACCCGTTTCTCTCATTGTCGTGACAAAAAACAGAGACAATGAGAAGATCACTCTTACCTGGTTCCAACTTTATGATCTTCACAGCAGCAAGCTCTCCTGTTTGTATGTTTCGGGCCTGAAAGACACAACAGCGCAATGGTCAGCTTGGCTATCACAATGCTGTTGTTACTGCTTTAATCAGATCTTGTATTCCAACTGTTCACGACAAAACTAAAAGTTTGATTAGTCGACCTAGAGAAAAATTATGATCATTCATTCATCATTTTTTTCATCCAACTAGCCCACAGGCACTCAAATGTGAGGTTTTGTCACTTTTGTTTGTCTGATGTTTAGGTTTTGGACCATCAGCTGGACAAAACAAGAGATTTGACAACTTCACCACGGGCTTTAGGGAATCATTATGGAATGGAATTTATTTGACTATTTTCTAAAATTTTCTAGACCAAATGATGAATCTACTGAGAAAAACCACAAGGACCAATTTAGGATTGTTGGTCAGACAAAACAAGCAATTTGCTTATTAGCACTTGCAACTTGTAATTGGGTTTTTTCACTATTACACTGTCAATATTTTCTCTTTTTTAATTAATATTTCTAAGCTAAACTTTTAATTGAAAAAAAACAGATTTATCAATAATGAAAATAATTGTCAGTTGCAGCCTTGAATATTACAAAACATCCCACTATATTCTGATGGAACATCAGTTACAATTTTGGTCTACATAACCCTTAAACTGATGAACCCAATTTAGTTGATCTTTTCGCTTCTGAAAGAAGTGGAGCGGAAACATTCAACTGTGGGATACAAATGCCAGCACCTCTTCCAGTCAAATTCAACATCAATGCATTCTTGAGTAAACGCAAACCTAAAGTCTGCTTAAGCAACCATCATCACCAGAGCTCATGCTGGACAGTGTAAACCTTTAAATATCCCTGCTGTAGATGACTTGACATACAGTCTATTTTAGAGTAGCATCATTTTGTTCACTCTTTATATTCTTTTTGTTTCTTCTGTATATATATTTGGGCAGTACCATCAGTTTGGTATTTTGTTATGTCAAAGGCAACATCCCAATGGTTATTAGATTTTTTTTTTTTTATCCATAATTTGTGAAATTTCTATCTTAAAAGTAGGTTGCAGTGATTTCCAAATCCAGGTCAAGACGGGATGCTCCCTAATCCGTAGGATTGAAGTGATGGGACGAGCAATTAAATCAACCGTAAACCACAAGACCCTCCAAGCATGGCCACTTTTCAACACAGGGAATGTGATGGTGATTTATACCCATAAACAGCATAGAGCACACAGCTTAGACATGTTCTCCAGCTGACACCGCAGGTGCATACACACAAAGAACGGAAAATCTAGAAAAATTGTTTTTGTTGATGTTTTGTTTGTGTGTGATTGGTCTCTTGTCTTGTGTTTTTCTGTGTGTGTGTGTGTGTGTGTGTGTGTGTGTGTGTGTGTGTGTGTGTGTGTGTGTGTCTTATTTCTGCATGTGTTGTTTTGTCTACATCCCTCCCGTTTTTCTGCTCTGTGATTTTGTGCCCTGGGACGCATTCCTATGTCCCAGTGTGTTGTTTGTAACTGTTCGTGAATATTATGTTTACATTTTTTTTCTGAATATAAAAATAAAATTTTACAACAAAAAAAAAAAAGAAATTTCCCATAGGGCGGTGATTCAGCAGTATATGTACTGCTCTGTGGCACATTTGATCAGCTTTCAAGTTGTGGAAGTCAGTGAAGTTAAGACCACCACCACTTTCTCACAACTTGTGTCTAGCTTTACATTTCCTGAAGTAGCTAAAGTCAACCTGAGAACTAAACCCAGAAAGAGGAAGTCCCAAAATGACCGTTCAAATACGTGATTCAGCAGACAACACAAGCTCAAACAACCTTTAACTGGAGGAAGGAGTATTCTGGCATGTAATCTCTAAGATCTGACATAATATCAATCACCATACCCCCATAGATCTAAGGTTCAGCTAACTGGAGTTAAAATGTAGAAGCTGACTCAATAAGCATGAAAATGTTTCCTTACATCCAAATTTTAATAACTTCAAGTAAGTTCTAAGTAAGTGACCGTCAGTGTGTAGGATTCATTGGTTCCTTCTTTGTCATTCAACTTTGACACAAGCACTGACATACGCTGATCTAGGATCAGTACTCCACTCACCTACATTGCTGACCTTTTGTAAATAATGTTACTGGCATTTCATCTGCTAATGCAAACTCAAAAAAACAACAACCTTGCTTTAATTATTTCTTTAAATAATTAAAAGATTCTGCTATATAATGCATAGTAAATCTTTAAGAACTTTACTGATTCTAAAACAAATTCAGCATTTTAAAAGATTTAACAACAACCTACATTTAGAGCCAATTCAATTTTATTTATATAGCGCTAAATCACAACAACAGTTATCTCTTTGAGCTTTTCATGAAAGAGCAGGTCTAGACCGTACTCTGTGATGTTATTTACAGAAACCCAACAGTTCCTTGTAATGTCAGCCAAGGGTATGACATTATAGGGCTGGGCAAATTTATCGATAAATGTAAATGTAAATGTGCTGTATTTATATAGTGCTTTTCCAGTCTTAACAACTGCTCAAAGCTCTTTTACATCTACAGGAAACATTCACCATTCACACACATTCATACACTGTGGCCGGGGCTGCCGTACAAGGTGCCACCTGCTCATCAGATAAACATTCACACACATTCACACTCCGATGCGCAGCACCGGGGGCAACTCGGGGTTCAGTGGCTTGCCCAAGGACACTTCGACAATGACTGCAGGGGCGGGGATCGAACCATCAACCTTCCGATTGCCAGGCAACCGCTCTACCACTGAGCCACAGCCGCAAATTAGTTACATAAAAAATGTAACTATATTGCCTTAGATTTTGGGTATCATAGTATGGCATGTGTTGTCTTTTCCAGGTTTTTAAGGCTGCTACACAATGAAGTGATGTTATTTTCTGAACTTACTAGAGCCTGACCAATATATCGGCGGGCTGATATTATTGGCCGATATTAGGCATTTCCCGATCTATCGGTATCGGCATTTATAATAGCTGATTTCTTTTTTCTTTTTTAATATTCATTCATCTGAATTATTTATAATGAGAAATTAAAACGGACCGTCAACCATGTTATGTGCTTTTTTTGTTGTGTTTTTCTTATCTTAAGTTTGTAGTTTTATACAAGGACTCCTAAATATCTACAAATAACTAATGTTAGGGAAATCTTGATTTCGTAACGGCATATTGGATTTTTAAATAACCAAATATTTGTATTGTATCAACGTTAAAAATCCTTTATTGGTCGGGCTCTAGAACTTACCTGACTTACTAGCTGTTTTTATTATTTGCCTTTAGCCACTTGGTCATTATATCCACATTACTGATGACTATTTATCTAAAATTTCATTGTGTATGTTATTTCACAAATGCACCAATTGTTAACCCTACAATATCGTCACCATATCAACATTAAGGTCAACATTTGGTCAAGAATATCATGCTACTTGATTTTCTCCATATTGCCCAGCTGTCTGACATTATAATGAAGATAAATTAATCATTATCACCAGTAATAACACAGAGCAATATGATGTGATTCTTAAATTAATATAATCAGAGATAATAAATCATCCAAGGCGAGGAATGCGGTGTCCATTAAAAGTCAACTGAGCACAGCAGGCCAATGAAGGACTTTTCCCAATTTAAAGGTGTTTCTGCTGTCAGTGCGGCCCGGGAACACACCCATCGTGAAACGCATGTTTAGACAGGGGCCTGATCATATTTCAGCCTTAGCCTGCAAGCTATGAGAGAATACCAGGCGCAGCATTCCACCAGTGGCCTTGTCTGGGGGTGGGGGCTGGCCAGAGAGGCTTTGTTTGGAGAGGGACCACGACAGGCTGCTTCAACTATCACACCCTGGATCAGAGAGGTGGTCTGTTTATCTGTGGCAAATGGATAAATAAGAAAATTCCCCAGCAAAACACATCTAAACAGACAGTCAGAAAAATGTGGATAATCTTGTTTAGCTGGACAGTTTCTGTATAGACTCAATTTATTTTTCTCATATCTCATTTAACATTTTGTTAGTGCAATGCAAGAGCACAGTGCCATCTTTATGTCTACAGTACACACCAACTAAGAATTTACAATCTCTCCTCCCGTAACCTTCCTTAAAAACTGCATCCACTTGATACAAATAGAGCCAAAAAGATGTGATAAAGACTTAACTTAATTAGTTTATTAAAAGGTTTTACTTTTCATTATTTCATGGTACTTTTTCATGGGTCCACATTTTTTTATTTCAAGAGACTTACTTTTTTAATCCACATTTATTCATTTCCATGGATTTTTATTTCCAAATGCCACATTTATTGATTTCCCTTTCTATTTATTTCCATTTCTTAACAAAATCAGGGGGTGGTGGCTATCTCTCACATTCAGAACAGAGCCGTGGGCTTTTGCCCATGGCACTGGACTGGCGAAGGGAGAGTGCACCACGACCGGCAGCTCGTAGGGCTCTACCTATCGCACAGTCACCTATTCTGGGGTAACGGGTAAATTCTGGGGTTCAGTTTAAATGTGAATTAGAGCAGTCGTTTGCCCGCTAGCTCACTTAACAACACCTCAGCTAATGTGTCGACGATGCCATGAGATTTCTCCGATGCTCCAGTCTTCCGACCACTTAATAATCCAAAAGATTTCCTTTGGTCCTACAGCCCACTAGTCTGATGTCCCGTTGTTTAAAAAAAAAAATAAACCCTCTGCTCCAACATCCCATTGTTCTGACCATATAGGCTTTTGTGGCTCACCTCCCATAAGGTAACTTAACCCCATTTGTACAGGTCCTATCCCCTGACCAATTGGCTGTCCTAACCTTAACCACTCAAGGTCAAATCAAGGGGGTAAGCCTCTCCTCAAGCGTAGCTCCCATGGCGCCATTTTAATGCTACAAAGCAGTCAACTGCAGTTAGCATCCCATTGACTGCCATTTATTTTGCTGACACTTTGACAGCCAATAACTTTACACCTGAAGCGTTTCAAGACTCTATTCGTCCGTTGTTTATTTCTAAAGAAACACGAAAATGTATAAAAGGCTCCATTACCTTGTACCTCACGTTATGGCTCCGTAGTAGATGTTTTTGTAAAAATAAGCAATTGCGTCATAACCACGCGACTTACCGTTGCATAGTCGACAAATCACCGTATTGTCAGGAGAAGCACACAGACAGTTTTGACTTACATCAGCTGTTTAGGTTTAATTACTTACGTTAACTAGCATGTTAGTTAGCAGTATTTAGCCTGTGCCTATGTTATCTCCTAACATATACCTACGCTCTCCGTCTCTGCTGATTGGGAATGATTGAGATTTCTCTTGCCACAGCTACAAGATGACTTAAAACTTTCAGACAGGTTGCCACGTCACAACTACGTCAACCAGCTCAGTTGGAGGCTGCACAGTAACGCCTAGCCATCACCGGAAAAGTGCTTCTATTTTCCTTCACTGGTCACCGTCCAGACCAACAGGATCTGTTGGTCCACTTTTTTAACTGTCTATGGGTCAAATTACTAACCCCAACCCAACAGCGGAGTGGCAATCGAGAAAGTTGGGACTTTTCCTGGTGGGCCGGTAGTGTTTTCAGGCCCCAAGGGTCGGTCTGATAATAGTGCTGCCCTTGCCCGCGGACACTTCCACTGCCCAGCCGCTGCCGTTGCCCCTGCCCGTGGACGCTGTTATGGGAGGTGATCCACAAAAGCCTAAATAGTCAGAACAATGGGATGTCGGACGAGAGGGTTTATTATATTTTTTTAAACAAAGGGACGTCGGACTAGTGGGATGTACTGTAGGACCAAAGAGAATTTTTCGGCTTATTGAGAGGTCGGGACAGGGGAGAGTCGGAGAAATGGGCAGTCCTCGTGTCAACGCACAGTGGGTGACCAGACCAGCTCGCGGCGCTCTGTCAGGTCATTTTTTGCCGACGGCTCTGTTCTGAATGTGAGAAATAGCCACGCCCCCTGATTTGTATATAAGAATTAAAAATAAATACAGAGGGAAATCAATAATAAAAGTCCACGGAAATAAATAAATGTATTGTGTGTATGGAGATAGATATATAGATATATATATATATATATATATATAAAATCGTACTAGAATGTTAGTTCTTCTTCCTCTAAAGTAACATATCAAAATACTG